>NW_026734329.1:369285-738570 GCF_949786415.1 Peromyscus eremicus | reverse complement strand
AACAGACGCGAGTGCTATTTGCACAGTGTATGGCATTTGGAGCGCATTAGTGACTCTTCCTACCATAAAAAAACTCTTGCTCGTAGGACCAAAAACTGCATGTGATTCAACTCCATTTAGGACTAGGAAACAAACGCTAGCTCGCCTTACAAGAAACACACTCTGCTTTTGAGAAAAGAGCACTCTTCTACTCTACTGCGTTTCCTATGGGGTCCAAACAGTGAGCTTGCTCAGAACAAAAGAACTGTGCTTCCTACACAAATGGACCATATCTAGTTCAACTCTGCTTAGGAAACTGACAAGAACAGTAGCTCCTATTCAGTCCAATACACTGTACTTTCTGGGAACAGACGTGAGTGCTATTTGCACTGTGTACGGCATTTGGCGCGCAATAGTGACTCTTCTTACCAGAAAACAACTATTGCTCAAAGGACCAAAAACTGCATGTGACTCATTCCATTTAGGACCGGGAATCTAAAGCGAGCTCGCCTTACGAGAAACACACTCTGCTTTAGTGAAAAGAACACTCTTCTACTCTGCTGTGTTTCCTACAGGGCCAAAACAGTGAGCTTGCTCAGAACATAATAACTGTGCTTCCTACACACACGGGCCATATCTAGTTCCACTCTGCTTAGGAAACTGACAAGAACAGTAGCTCCTCTTCAGTCTGATACACTGTACTTGCTGAGAACAGACGCGAGTGCTATTTGCACTGTGTATGGCAATTGGAGCACAATAGTGACTCGTCTTACCAGAAAACAACTCTTGCTTGTAGGACAAAAAACTGCATGGGACTCAACTCCATTTAGGACTGGGAAACAAACTCTAGCTCGCCTTACAAGAAACACACTCTGCTTTTGAGAAAAGAGCACTCTTCTCCTCTACTGTGTTTCCTATAGGGCCAGAACAGTGAGCTTGCTCAGAAAAAAGAACTGTGCTTCCTCGACACACGGGCCATATCTAGTTCAACTCTGCTTAGGAAACTGAGAAGAACAGTAGCTCCGCTTCAGTCCAATACACTGTACTTCCTGGGAACAGACGGGAGTGCTATTTGCACTGTGTATGGCAATGGGAGCGCAATAGTGACTTTCCTTACCAGAAAACAACTCTTGCTCGTAGGACCAGAAACTGCATGAGATTCAACTCCATTTAGGACTGGGAAACAAACGCTAGCTCGCCTTACAAGAAACACACTCTGCTTTAGAGAAAAGAGCACTCTTCTACTCTACTGTGTTTCCTATGGGGTCCAAACAGAGAGCTTGCTCAGAACAAAAGAACTGTGCTTCCTACACACACGGACCATATGTAGTTCAACTCTGCTTAGGAACCTGACAAGAACAGTAGCTCCTCTTCAGACCAATACACTGTATTTGCTGGGAACAGACGCGAGTGCTATTTGCACTGTGTACGGCAATGAGAGCACAATATTGACTTTCCTTAATAGAAAACAACTCTTGCTCGTAGGACAAAAAAGTGCATGTGACTCAACTCCATTTAGGACTGGGAAACAAACGCTAGCTCGCCTTCCAAGAAACACACTCTGCTTTTGAGAAAAGAGCACTCTTCTACTCTACTGTGTTTCCTATGTGTTCGGAACAGTGAGCTTGCTCAGAACAAAAAAACTGTGCTTCCTACAAACACGGCCATATCTAGTTCAACTCTGCTTAAGAACCTGACAAGAACAGTACATACTCTTCAGTCCAATACACTGTACTTCCTGGGAACAGACGCCAGTGCTATTTGTCCTGTGTATGGCAATGGCAGCGCAATAGTGACTCTTCTTACCAGAAAACAACGCTTGCTCGTAGGACCAGAAACTGCATGTGATTCAACTCCATTTATGACTGGGAAACTAACTCCAGCTCGCTTTACAAGAAACACACTCTGCTTTAGAGAAAAGAGCACTCTTCTACTCTACTGTGTTTCCTATCGGGTCCAAACAGAGAGCTTGCTCAGAACAAAAGAACTGTGCCTCCTACACACAATGGCCATATCTAGTTCAATTCTGCTTAGGAACCTGACAAGAACAGTAGATCCTCTTCAGTCCAATACACTGTACTTGCTGGGAACAGACGCCAGGGCTATTTGTCCTGTGTATGACAATGGCTGCGCAATAGTGACTCTTCTTACCATAAAACAACTCTTGCACGTAGGACCAGAAACTGTATGTGATTCAACTCCTTTTAGGACAGGGAAACAAACGCTAGCTCGCCTTACAAGAAACACATTCTGCTTTAGAGAAAAGAGCACTCATCTACTCTACTGTGTTTCCTATGTGTTCGGAACAGTGAGCTTGCTCAGAACAAAAAAACTGTGCTTCCTACAAACACGGCCATATCTAGTTCAACTCTGCTTAAGAACCTGACAAGAACAGTACATACTCTTCAGTCCAATACACTGTACTTGCTGGGAACAGACGCCAGTGCTATTTGTCCTGTGTATGGCAATGGCAGCGCAATAGTGACTCTTCTTACCAGAAAACAACGCTTGCTCGTAGGACCAGAAACTGCATGTGATTCAACTCCATTTATGACTGGGAAACTAACTCCAGCTCGCTATACAAGAAACACACTTGCTTTAGAGAAAAGAGCACTCTTCTTCTCTACTGTGTTTCCTATGGGGTCCAAACAGTGAGCTTGCTCAGAACAAAAGAACTGTGCTTACTACACACACGGACCATATGAAGTTCAACTCTGCTTAGAAAACTGACAAGAACAGTAGTTCCTATTCAGTCCAATACACTGTACTTGCTGGGAACAGACACGAGTCCTATTTGTCCTGTGTATGGCAATGGGAGCGCAATAGTGACTTTCCTTACCAGAAAACAACTCTTGCTCTTAGGACCAGAAACTGCATGTGATTCAACTCCATTTAGGACTGGAAAACAAACGCTAGCACGCCTTACAAGAAACACACTCTGCTTTTGAGAAAAGAGCACTCTTCTACTCTACAGTGTTTCCTATGTGGTCCAAACAGTGAGCTTGCTCAGAACAAAAGAACTGTGCTTCCTACACACATGGACCATATCTAGTTCAACTCTGCTTAGGAAACTGACAAGAACAGTAGCTCCTATTCAGTCCAATAAACAGTGCTTGCTGGAAACAGACACGAGTGCTATTTGCACTCTGTATGGCAAAGGGAGCGCAATAGTGACTTTCCTTACCAGAAAACAACTCTTGCTGGTAGGACCAAAAACTGCATGTGAATCAACTCCATTTCGGACTGGGAAACAAACGCTAGCTCGCCTTACAAGAAACACACTCTGCTTTTGAGAAAAGAGCACTCTTCTACTCTACTGTGTTTCCTATAGGGCCAGAACAGAGAGCTTGCTCAGAACAAAAGAACTGTGCTTCCTACATACACGGCCATATCTAGTTCAACTCTGCTTAGGAAACTGACAAGAACAATAGATCCTTTTCAGTCCAATACACTGTACATGCTGAAAACAGAAGCCAGTGCTATTTGTACTGTGTATGGCAATGGGAGCCCAATTGTGACTCTTCTTACAAGAAAACTACTCTTGCTCGTAGGACCAAAAACTGCACGTGACTCAACTCCATTTAGGACTGGGAAACAAACACTAGCTAGCCTTACAAGAAACACACTCTGCTTTTGAGAAAAGAGCACTCTTCTACTCTAATGTGTTTCCTATAGGGCCAGAACAGTGAGCTTGCTGAGAACAAAAGAACTGTGCTTCCTACACACACCGGCCATATCTAGTTCAATTCTGCTTAGGAAACTGACAAGAACAGTGGAACCTCTTCAGTCCAATGCAGTGTATATGCTGGGAACAGACGCCAGAGCTATTTGCCCTGTGTATGGCAATGGGAGCACAATAGTGACTTTCCTTGGCAGAAATAAACTCTTGCTCGTAGGACCAGAAACTGCATGTGATTCAACTCCATTTAGGACTGGGAAACAAACGCTAGCTTGCAGTACAAGAAACACACTCTGCTTTTGAGAAAAGAGCACTCTTCTACTCTACTGTGTTTCCTATAGGGTCCGAACGGTGAGCTTGCTCTGAACAAAAGAACTGTGCTTCCTACACACACGGCCATATCTAGTTCAATTCTGCTTAGGAACCTGACAAGAACAGTAGGTCCTCTTCAGTCCAATACACCGTACTTGCTGGGAACAGACGCCAGTGCTATCTGTCCTGTGTATGGCAATGGCAGAGCAATAGTGACTATTTTTACCATAAAACAACTCTTGCTTGTAGGATTAGAAACTGCATGTGATTCAACTCCATTTAGGTCTGGGCAACAAATGCTAGCTCGCATCACATGAAACACACCCTGCTTTTGAGAAAAGAGAACTCTTCTACTCTACTGTGTTTCCTATGGGGTCCGAACAGTGAGCTTGTTCAGAACAAAAGAACTGTGATTCCTACACAAACGGCCATATCTAGTTCAACACTGCTTAGGAAACTGACAAGAACAGTAGATCCTCTTCAGTCCAATACACTGTACTTGCTGGGAACAGACGCGAGTGGTATTTGCACTGTGTAGGGCAATTGGAGCACAATAGTGACTTTCCTTACCAGAAAACAACTCTTCCTCGTAGGACCAGAAACTGCATGTGATTCAACTCCATTTCAGACTGGGAAAGAAACGCTAGCTCGCCTTACAAGAAACACACTCTGCTTTAGAGAAAAGAGCACTTTCTACTCTGCTGTGTTTCCTATGGGGTCCAAACAGTGAGCTTGCTCAGAACAAAAGAACTGTGCTTCCTACACACATGAACCATATGTAGTTCAACTCTGCTTAGGAAACTGACAAGAACAGTAGCTCCTCTTCAGTCCGATACACTTTAGTTGCTGAGAACAGACGCGAGTGCTATTTGCACTGTGTATGGAAATGGGGCACAATATTGACTCTTCTTACCGGAAAACAACTCTTGCTCGTAGGACAAAAAACTGCATGTGACTCAACTCCATTTAGGACTGGGAAACAAACTCTATCTCGCCTTACAAGAAACACACTCTGCTTTTGAGAAAAGAGCACTCTTCTACTCAATTGTGTTTCCTATAGGGCCAGAACAATGAGCTTACTCAGAACAAAAGAACTGTGCTTCCTACACACACGGGCCATATCTAGTTCAACTCTGCTTAGGAAACTGAGAAGAGCAGTCTCTCCTCTTCAGTCCAATACACTGTACTTACTGGGAACAGACGGGAGGGCTATTTGCACTGTGTATGTCAATGGGAGCACAATAGTGACTTTCCTTTCCAGAAAACAACTCTTGCTCGTAGGACCACAAACTGCATTGGATTCAACTCCATTTAGGAGTGAGAAACAAACGCTAGCTCGCCATACAAGAAACACACTCTGCTTTTGAGAAAAGAGCACTCTTCTACTGTACTGTGTTTCCTATGTGGTCCGAACAGTGAGCTTGCTCAGAACAAAAAAATTGTGCTTCCTATACACAGGGCCATATCTAGTTCAAGTCTGCTTAGGAACCTGACAAGAACAGTAGATCCTCTTCTATCCAATACACTGTACTTGCTGCGAACAGACAGGAGTGCTATTTGCACTGTGTATAGCAATGGGAGCGCAATAGTGACTTTCCTTACCAGAAAACAACTCTTGCTCGTAGCACCACAAACTGCATGTGATTCCACTCCATTTAGGACTGGGAAACAAACTCTATCTCGACTTACAAGAAACACACTCTGCTTTTGAGAAAAGAGCACTCTTCTACTCTTCTGTGTTTCTTATAGGGCCAGAACAGTGAGCTTGCTCAGAACAAAAGAACTGTGCTTCCTACACACAGGGGCCATATCTAGTTCAACTCTGCTTAGGAAACTGAGAAGAGGAGTCTCTCCTCTTCAGTCCAATACACTGTAATTGCAGGGAAGACAAGGGAGTGCTATTTGCACTGTGTACGGCAATGGGAGCGCAATAGTGACTTTCCTTACCAGAAAACAACTCTTGCTCGTAGGACCAGAAACTGCATGTGATTCAACTCCATTTAGGACTGGGAAACAAAAGCTAGCTCGCCTTACAAGAAACACACTATGCTTTAGAGAAAAGAGCACTCTACTACTCTACTCTGTTTCCTATGGGGTCCAAACAGTGAGCTTGCTCAGAACAAAAGAACTGTGCTTCCTACCCAAATGGACCATATCTAGTTCAACTCTGCTTAGGAAACTGACAAGAACAGTAGCTCCTATTCAGTCCAATACACTGTACTTTCTGGGAACAGACGCGAGTGCTATTTACACTGTGTATGGCATTTGGAGAGCAATAGTGACTCTTCTTACCAGAAAACAACTCTTGCTCATAGGACCAAAAACTGCATGTGACTCAACTCCATTTAGGACCGGGAATCAAACGCGAGCTCGCCTTACAAGAAACACACTCTGCTTTAGTGAAAAGAACACTCTTCTACTCTACTGTTTTTCCTACAGGGCCAGAACAGTGAGCTTGCTCAGAACATAATAACTGTGCTTCCTACACACACGGGCCATATCTAGTTCCACTCTGCTTAGGAAACTGACAAGAACAGTAGCTCCTCTTCAGTCCGATACACTTTACTTGCTGAGAACAGACGCGAGTGCTATTTGCACTGTGTATGGAAATGGGGCACAATATTGACTCTTCTTACCGGAAAACAACTCTTGCACGTAGGACAAAAAACTGCATGTGACTCAACTCCATTTAGGACTGGGAAACAAACTCGATCTCGCCTTACAAGAAACACACTCTGCTTTTGAGAAAAGAGCACTCTTCTACTCAATTGTGTTTCCTATAGGGCCAGAACAATGAGCTTACTCAGAACAAAAGAACTGTGCTTCCTACACACACGGGCCATATCTAGTTCAACTCTGCTTAGGAAACTGAGAAGAGCAGTCTCTCCTCTTCAGTCCAATACACTGTACTTACTGGGAACAGACGGGAGGGCTATTTGCACTGTGTATGTCAATGGGAGCACAATAGTGACTTTCCTTTCCAGAAAACAACTCTTGCTCGTAGGACCACAAACTGCATTGGATTCAACTCCATTTAGGAGTGAGAAACAAACGCTAGCTCGCCATACAAGAAACACACTCTGCTTTTGAGAAAAGAGCACTCTTCTACTGTACTGTGTTTCCTATGTGGTCCGAACAGTGAGCTTGCTCAGAACAAAAAAACTGTGCTTCCTATACACAGGGCCATATCTAGTTCAAGTCTGCTTAGGAACCTGACAAGAACAGTAGATCCTCTTCTATCCAATACACTGTACTTGCTGCGAACAGACAGGAGTGCTATTTGCACTGTGTATAGCAATGGGAGCGCAATAGTGACTTTCCTTACCAGAAAACAACTCTTGCTCGTAGCACCACAAACTGCATGTGATTCCACTCCATTTAGGACTGGGAAACAAACTCTATCTCGACTTACAAGAAACACACTCTGCTTTTGAGAAAAGAGCACTCTTCTACTCTTCTGTGTTTCTTATAGGGCCAGAACAGTGAGCTTGCTCAGAACAAAAGAACTGTGCTTCCTACACACAGGGGCCATATCTAGTTCAACTCTGCTTAGGAAACTGAGAAGAGGAGTCTCTCCTCTTCAGTCCAATACACTGTAATTGCAGGGAAGACAAGGGAGTGCTATTTGCACTGTGTACGGCAATGGGAGCGCAATAGTGACTTTCCTTACCAGAAAACAACTCTTGCTCGTAGGACCAGAAACTGCATGTGATTCAACTCCATTTAGGACTGGGAAACAAAAGCTAGCTCGCCTTACAAGAAACACACTATGCTTTAGAGAAAAGAGCACTCTACTACTCTACTCTGTTACCTATGGGGTCCAAACAGTGAGCTTGCTCAGAACAAAAGAACTGTGCTTCCTACCCAAATGGACCATATCTAGTTCAACTCTGCTTAGGAAACTGACAAGAACAGTAGCTCCTATTCAGTCCAATACACTGTACTTTCTGGGAACAGACGCGAGTGCTATTTACACTGTGTATGGCATTTGGAGAGCAATAGTGACTCTTCTTACCAGAAAACAACTCTTGCTCATAGGACCAAAAACTGCATGTGACTCAACTCCATTTAGGACCGGGAATCAAACGCGAGCTCGCCTTACAAGAAACACACTCTGCTTTAGTGAAAAGAACACTCTTCTACTCTACTGTTTTTCCTACAGGGCCAGAACAGTGAGCTTGCTCAGAACATAATAACTGTGCTTCCTACACACACGGACCATATCTAGTTCCACTCTGCTTAGGAAACTGACAAGAACAGTAGCTCCTCTTCAGTCTGATACACTGTACTTGCTGAGAACAGACGCGAGTGCTATTTGCACTGTGTATGGCAATTGGAGCACAATAGTGACTTGTCTTACCAGAAAACAACACATGCTCGTAGGACAAAAAACTTTATGGGACTCACTCCATTTAGGACTGGGAAACAAACTCTATCTCGCCTTACAAGAAACACACTCTGCTTTTGAGAAAAGAGCACTCTTCTCTTCTACTGTGTTTCCTATAGGGCCAGAACAGTGAGCTTGCTCAGAAAAAAAGAACTGTGCTTCCTCGACACACGGACCATATCTAGTTCAACTCTGCTTAGGAAACTGACAAGAACAGTAGCTCCTCTTCAGTCCGATACACTGTACTTGCTGGGAACAGACCCGAGTGCTCTTTGCACTGTGTATGGCTATGGGAGCGCAATAGTGACTTTCCTACCAGAAAACAACTCTTGCTCGTAGGACCACAAACTGCATGTGATTCAACGCCATTTAGGACTGGGAAACAAACGCTCGCGCACCTTACAAGAAACACACTTGCTTTAGAGAAAAGAGCACTCTTCTTCTCTACTGTGTTTCCTATGGGGTCCAAACAGTGAGCTTGCTCAGAACAAAAGAACTGTGCTTCCTACACACATGGACCATATGTAGTTAAACTCTGCTTAGGAAACTGACAAGAACAGTAGTTCCTATTCAGTCCAATACACTGTAATTGCTGGGAATAGACGCGAGTCCTATTTTTCCTGTGTATGGCAATGGGAGAGCAATAGTGACTTTCCTTACCAGAAAACAACTCTTGCTCGTAGGACCAGAAACTGCATGTGATTCAACTCCATTTAGGACTGGGAAACAAACGCTAGCTCGCCTTACAAGAAACACACTCTGCTTTTGAGAAAAGAGCACTCTTCTACTCTACTGTGTTTCCTATGGGGTCCAAACAGTGAGCTTGCTCAGAACAAAAGAACTGTGCTTCCTACACACATGGACCATATCTAGTTCAACTCTGCTTAGGAAACTGACAAGAAAAGTAGCTCCTATTCAGTCCAATACACAGTGCTTGCTGGGAGCAGACGCAAGTGCTATTTGCACTGTGTATGGCATTTGGAGCGAAATAGTTACTCTTCTTACCAGAAAACAACTCTTGCTCGTAGGACCAATAACTGCCTGTGACTCAACTCCATTTAGGACTGGGAAACAAATGCGAGCTCGCCTTACAAGAAACACACTCTGCTTTAGAGAAAAGAGCACTCTTCTTCGCTACTGTGTTTCCTATAGGGCCAGAACAGTGAGCTTGCTCAGAACATAATAACTCTGCTTCCTTCACACACAGGCCATATCTAGCTCAACTCTGCTTAGGAAACTGACAAGAACAGTAGCTCCTCTTCAGTCCAATACACTGTACCTGCGGGGAAGAGAAGCGAGTGCTATTTGCACTGTGTTTGGCAATTGGAGCACAATAGTGACTCGTCTTACCAGAAAACAACTCTTGCTCTTAGGACAAAAAACTGCATTTGACTCAACTCCATTTAGGACTGGGAAACAAACGCTAGCTCACCTTACAAGAAACACACTCTGCTTTTGAGAAAAGAGCACTCTTCTACTCTACTGTGTTTCCTATGGGGTCCGAACAGTGAGCTTGCTCAGAACAAAAGAACTGTGCTTCCTGCACACACGGCCATATCTAGTTCAATTCTTCTTAGGAACCTGAATAGAACAGTAGATCCTCTTCAGTCCAATACAATGTACTTGCTGGGAACAGACGCCAGGGCTATTTGTCCTGTGTATGACAATGGCTGCGCAATAGTGACTCTTCTTACCATAAAACAACTCTTGCACGTAGGACCAGAAACTATATGTGATTCAACTCCATTTAGGACTGGGAAACAAATGCTAGCTTGCCTTACATGAAAGACACTCTGCTTTTGAGAAAAGAGCACTCTTCTACTCTACTGTGTTTCCTATGAGGTCCGAAAAGTGAGCTTGCTCAGAACAAAAGAACTGTGCTTCCTACACACACGGGCCATATCTAGTTCAACTCTGCTTAGGAAACTGACAAGAACAGTAGCTCCTCTTCAGTCCGATACACTGTACTTGCTGGGAACAGACGCCAGTGCTATTTGCACTGTGTATGGCAATGGGAGCGCAATAGTGACTTTCCTTCCAGAAAACAACTCTTGCTCGTAGGACCACAAACTGCATGTGATTCAACGCCATTTAGGACTGGGAAACAAATGCTCGCACGCCTTACAAGAAACACACTCTGCTTTAGATAAAAGAGCACTCATGTACTCTTCTGTGTTTCCTATGAGGTCCAAACAGTGAGCTTGCTCAGAACAAAAGAACTGTGCTTCCTACACACGGACCATATGTAGTTCAACTCTGCTTAGGAAACTGACAAGAACAGTAGTTCCTATTCAGTCCAATACACTGTACTTGTTGGGAACAGACGCGAGTGCTATTTGTCCTGTGTATGGCAATGGGAGCACAATAGTGACTCTTCTTACCAGAAAACAACTCTTGCTCATAAAAATAGAAACTGCATGTGATTCAACTCAATTTAGGACTGGGAAACAAACGCTAGCTCGCCTTACAAGAAACACACTCTGCTTTTGAGAAAAGAGCACTCTTCTACTCCACTGTGTTTCCTATGGGGTCCAAACAGTGAGCTTGCTCAGAACAAAAGAACTGTGCTTCCTACACACGCGGATCATATGTAGTTCAACTCTGCTTAGGAACCTGACAAGAACAGTAGCTCCTCATCAGACCAATACACTGTACTTGCTGGGAACAGACGCGAGTGCTCTTTGTACTGTGTATGGCAATGAGAGCACAATAGTGACTTTCCTTACCAAAAAACAACTCTTGCTCGTAGGACAAAAAACTGCATGTCACTCAACTCCATTTAGGACTGGGAAACAAACGCTAGCTCACTTTCCAAGAAACACACTCTGCTTTTGAGAAAAGAACACTCTTCTATTCTACTGTGTTTCCTATGGGGTCCGAACAGTGAGCTTGCTCAGAACAAAAAAACTGTGCTTCCTACAAACACGGCCATATCTAGTTCAACTCTGCTTAGGAACCTGACAAGAACAGTAGATACTCTTCAGTCCAATATACTGTACTTGCTGGGAACAGACGCCATTGCTATTTGTCTTGTGTATGGCAATGGCAGCGCAATAGTGACTCTTCTTAACAGAAAACAACTCTTGCTTGAAGGACCAGAAACTGCATGTGATTCAACTCCATTTATTACTGGGAAACAAACTCCAGCTCGCTTTACAAGAAACACACGCTGCTTTTGAGAAAATAGCACTCATCTACTCTGCTTTGTTTCCTATAGGGCCAGAACAGTGAGCTTGCTCAGAAAAAAAGATCTGTGCTTCCTACACACACGGGCCATATCTAGTTCAACTCTGCTTAGGAAACTGACAAGAACATTAGCACCTATTCAGTCCAATACTCTGTACTTTCTGGGAACAGACGCGAGTGCTATTTGCACTGTTTATGGCAATGGTTGCTCAATAGGGACTCTCCTTACCGGAAAACAACTCTTGCTCGTAGGACCAGAAAGTGCGTGTGATTCAACTCCATTTAGGACTGGGAAACAAATGCTAGCTTGCCTTACATGAAACATACTCTGGTTTTGAGAAAAGAGCACTCTTCTACTCTACTGTGTTTCCTATGGTGTCCGAAAAGTGAGCTTGCTCAGAACAAAAGAACTGTGCTTCCTACACACACGGGCCATATCTAGTTCAACTCTGCTTAGGAAACTGACAAGAACAGTAGCTCCTCTTCAGTCCAATACACTGTACTGCTGGGCACAGACGCCAGTGCTATTTGTCCTGTGTATGGCAATTGCAGCACAATACTGACTATTCTTATCATAAAACAACTCTTGCTCGTAGGACCGAAACTGCATGTGATTCAACTCCGTTTAGGACTGGGAAACAAATGCTAGCTCGCCTTACATGAAACACTCTCTGCTTTTGAGAAAAGAGCACTCTTCTACTCTACTGTGTTTCCTATGGGGTCCAAACAGTGAGCTTGCTCAGAACAAAGAACTGTGCTTCCTACACACATGGACCATATCTAGTTCAACTCTGCTTAGGAAACTGACAAGAACAGTAGCTCCTCTTCAGTCTGATACACTGTATTTGCTGGGAACAGACGCGAGTGCTATTTGCACTGTGTATTCAAAGCGAGCGCAATAGTGACTTTCCTTACCAGAAAACAACTCTCGCTCGTAGGACCAGAAACTGCATGTGATTCAACTCCATTTAGGACTGGGAAACAAACGATAGCTTGCCTTACAAAAAACACACTCTGCTTTTGAGAAAAGAGCACTCTTCTATCTACTGTGTTTCCTATGTGGTCCGAACAGTGAGCTTGCTCAGAACAAAAGAACTGTGCTTCCTACACACACGGTCATATCTAGTTCAATTCTGCTTAGGAACCTGACAAGAACAGTAGATCCTCTTCAGTCCAATACACTGTACTTGCTGCGAACAGACGCCAGTGCTATTCGTCCTGTGTATGGCAATGGCTGCACAATAGTGACTAAACTTACCATAAAACAACTCTTGCTCGTAGGACAGAAACTGTATGTGATTCCACTCCATTTAGGACTGGGAAACAAACGCTAGCTCGCCTTACAAGAAGCACACTCTGCTTTAGAGAAAAGAGCACTCTTCTACTCTACTGTGTTTCCTATGGGGTCCAAACTGAGATTGCTCAGAACAAAAGAACTGAGCTTCCTACACACGGGCCATATCTAGTTCAACTCTGCTTAGGAAACTGACAAGAACAGTAGCTCCTATTCAGTCCAATACACTGTACTTGCTGGGAACAGACGCGAGTGCTATTTGCACTGTGTATGACATTTGGAGCGCAATAGTGACTCTTCTTACCAGAAAACAACTCTTGCTCGTAGGACCAAAAACTGCCTGTGACCAAACTCCATTTAGGACTGGAAAACAAACGTGAGCTCGCGTTACAAGAAACACACTCTGCTTTAGAGAAAAGAGCACTCTTCTACTCTACTGTGTTTCCTATAGTGCCAGAACAGTGAGCTTGCTCAGAACATAATAACTGTGCTTCCTACTCACACGGGCCATATCTAGTTCAACTCTGCTTAGGAAACTGACAAGAACAGTAGCTCTACTTCAGTCCAATACACTGTACTTGCGGGGAAGAGACGCTAGTGCTATTTGCACTGTGTATGGGAATTGGAGCACAACAGTGACTCGTCTTACCAGAAAACAACTCTTGCTCGTAGGACAAAAAACTGCATGTGACTCAACTCCATTTAGGAGTCGGAAACAAACTCTAGCTCGCCTTACAAGAAACACACTCTGCTTTTGAGAAAAGAGCACTCTTCTACTCTACTGTGTTTCCTATAGGGCCAGAACAGTGAGCTTGCTCAGAACAAATGAACTGTGCTTCCTCGACACACGGGCCATATCTAGTTCAACTCTGCTTAGGAGACTGACAAGAACAGTAGCTCCTCCTCAGTCCAATACACTGTGCTTGCTGGGAACATACGCGAGTGCTATTTGCACTGTGTATGGCAATGAGAGCGCAATAGTGGCTTTCCTTACCAGAAAACAACTCTTGCTCATAGGACCACACAGTGCATGTGATTCAACGCCATTTAGGACTGGGAAAAAAACGCTAGCTCGCCTTACAAGAAACACACTCTGCTTCTGAGAAAAGAGCACTCTTCTACTCTACTGTGTTTCCTATGGGGTCCAAACAGTGAGCTTGCTCAGAACAAAAGAACTGTGCTTCCTACACACATGGACCATATCTAGTTCAACTCTGCTTAGGAAACTGACAAGAACAATAGCTCCTCTTCAGTCCAAAACACTGTACTTGCGGGCAAGAGACGCGAGTGCTATTTGCTCTGTGTATTGCAATTGGAGCACAATAGTGACTCGTCTTACCAGAAAACAACTCTTGCTCGTAGGACAAAAAACTGCATGTGACTCAACTCCATTTAGGTCTGGGAAACAAACACTAGCTTGCCTTACAAGAAATACACTCTGCTTTAGAGAAAAGAGCACTCTTCTACTCTACTGTGTTTCCTATGGGGTCCGAACAGTGAGCTTGCTCAGAACAAAAGAACTGTGCTTCCTACACACACAGCCATATCTAGTTCAATTCTGCTTAGGAACCAGACAAGAACAGTAGCTCCTCTTCAGTCCAATACACTGTACTGCTGGGAACAGACGCCAGGTCTATTTGTCCTGTGTATGGCAATGGCAGCACAATAGTGACTATTCTTATCATTAAACAACTCTTGCTCGTAGGACCAGAAACTGCATGTGATTCAACTCCATTTAGGACTGGGAAACAAACGCTAGCTCGCCTTACGAGAAACAAAATCTGCTTTTGAGAAAAGAGCACTCTTCTACTCTACTGTGTTTCCTATGGGGTCCAAACAGTGAGCTTGCTCAGAACAAAGAACTGTGCTTCCTGCACACACGGCCATATCTAGTTCAATTCTGCTTAGGAACCTGACAAGAACAGTAGATCCTCTTCATTCCAATACACTGTACTTGCTGGGAACAGACGCCAGGGCTATTTGTCCTGTGTATGACAATGGCTGCGCAATAGTGACTCTTCTTACCATAAAACAACTCTTGCACGTAGGACCAGAAACTGTATGTGATTCATCTCCATTTAGGACTGGGAAACAAACGGTAGCTCGCCTTACAAGAAACACATTCTGCTTTAGAGAAAAGAGCACTCATCTACTCTACTGTGTTTCCTATAGGGCCAGAACAGTGAGCTTGCTCAGAACAAAAGAACTGTGCTTCCTACACACACGGGCCATATCTAGTTCAACTCTGCTTAGGAAACTGACAAGAACAGTAGCTCCTCTTCAGTCCGATACACTGTACTTGCTGGGAACCAACGCGAGTGCTATTTGCAGTGTGTATTGCAATGGGAGCTCAATAGTGACTTTCCTACCAGAAAACAACTCTCGCTCATAGGACCAGAAACTGCATGTGATTCAACTCCATTTAGGACTGGGAAACAAATGCTCGTGCGCCTTACAAGAAAAACACTCTGCTTTAGAGAAAAGAGCACTCTTCTTCTCTACTGTGTTTCCTATGGGGTCCAAACAGTGAGCTTGCTCAGAACAAAAGAACTGTGCTTCCTACACACACGGACCATATGTAGTTCAACTCTGCTTAGGAAACTGACAAGAACATTAGTTCCTATTCAGTCCAATACACTGTACTTGCTGGGAACAGATGCGAGTGCTATTTGTCCTGTGTATGGCAATGGGAGCACAATAGTGACTCTTCTTACCAGAAAACAACTCTTGCTCATAGGAATAGAAACTGCATGTGATTCAACTCCATTTAGGACTGGGAAACAAATGCTAGCTCGCCTTACAAAAAACACACTCTGCTATTGAGAAAAAGAGCACTCTTCTACTCTACTGTGTTTCCTAGGGGGCCAAACAGTGAGCTTGCTCAGAACAAAAGAACTGTGCTTCCTACACACATGGACCATATCTAGTTCAACTCTGCTTAGGAAACTGACAAGAACAGTAGCTCCTATTCAGTCCAATACACTGTGCTTGCTGGGAACAGACGCGAGTGCTATTTGCACTGTGTATGGCATTTGGAGCGCAATAGTGACTCTTCTTACCAGAAAACAACTCTTGCTCGTAGGACCAAAAACTTCCTGTGACTCAACTCCGTTTAGGACTGGGAAACAAACGCGAGCTCGCCTTACAAGAAACACACTCTGCTTTAGAGAAAAGAGCACTCTTCTTCTCTACTGTGTTTCCTATAGGGCTAGAACAGTGAGCTTGCTCAGAACATAATAACTGTGCTTCCTACACACACAGCCATATCTAGTTCAATTCTGCTTAGGAACCTGACAAGAACAGTAGCTCCTCTTCAGTCCAATACACTGTACTGCTGGGAACAGACGCCAGTGCTATTTGTCCTGTGTATGGCAATTGCAGCACAATACTGACTATTCTTATCATAAAACAACTCTTGCTCGTAGGATCGAAACTGCATGTGATTCAACTCCGTTTAGGACTGGGAAACAAACGCTAGCTCGCCTTACATGAAATACTCTCTGCTTTTGAGAAAAGAGCACTCTTCTACTCTACTGTGTTTCCTATGGGGTCCAAACAGTGAGCTTGCTCAGAACAAAGAACTGTGCTTCCTACACACATGGACCATATCTAGTTCAACTCTGCTTAGGAAACTGACAAGAACAGTAGCTCCTCTTCAGTCTGATACACTGTATTTGCTGGGAACAGACGCGAGTGCTATTTGCACTGTGTATTCAAAGGGAGCGCAATAGTGACTTTCCTTACCAGAAAACAACTCTCGCTCGTAGGACCAGAAACTGCATGTGATTCAACTCCATTTAGGACTGGGAAACAAACGATAGCTTGCCTTACAAAAAACACACTCTGCTTTTGGGAAAAGAGCACTCTTCTATCTACTGTGTTTCCTATGTGGTCCGAACAGTGAGCTTGCTCAGAACAAAAGAGCTGTGCTTCCTACACACACGGCCATATCTAGTTCAATTCTGCTTAGGAACCTGACAAGAACAGTAGATCCTCTTCAGTCCAATACACTGTACTTGCTGCGAACAGACGCCAGTGCTATTTGTCCTGTGTATGGCAATGGCAGCACAATAGTGACTAATCTTACCATAAAACAACTCTTGCTCGTAGGACAGAAATTGTATGTGATTCCACTCCATTTAGGACTGGGAAACAAACGCTAGCTCGCCTTACAAGAAGTACACTCTGCTTTAGAGAAAAGAGCACTCTTCTACTCTACTGTGATTCCTATGGGGTCCAAACTGAGCTTGCTCAGAACAAAAGAACTGAGCTTCCTACACACGGGCCATATCTAGTTCAACTCTGCTTAGGAAACAGACAAGAACAGTAGCTCCTATTCAGTCCAATACACTGTACTTGCTGGGAACAGACGCGAGTGCTATTTGCACTGTGTATGGCATTTGGAGCGCAATAGTGACTCTTCTTACCAGAAAACAACTCTTGCTCGTAGGACCAAAAACTGCCTGTGACCAAACTCCATTTAGGACTGGAAAACAAACGTGAGCTCGCGTTACAAGAAACACACTCTGCTTTAGAGAAAAGAGCACTCTTCTACTCTACTGTGTTTCCTATAGTGCCAGAACAGTGAGCTTGCTCAGAACATAATAACTGTGCTTCCTACTCACACGGGCCATATCTAGTTCAACTCTGCTTAGGAAACTGACAAGAACAGTAGCTCTACTTCAGTCCAATACACTGTACTTGGGGGGAAGAGACGCTAGTGCTATTTGCACTGTGTTGGCAATTGGAGCACAACAGTGACTTGTCTTACCAGAAAACAACTCTTGCTCGTAGGACAAAAAACTGCATGTGACTCAACTCCATTTAGGAGTCGGAAACAAACTCTAGCTCGCCTTACAAGAAACACACTCTGCTTTTGAGAAAAGAGCACTCTTCTACTCTACTGTGTTTCCTATAGGGCCAGAACAGTGAGCTTGCGCAGAACAAATGAACTGTGCTTCCTCGACACACGGGCCATATCTAGTTCAACTCTGCTTAGGAGACTGACAAGAACAGTAGCTCCTCTTCAGTCCAATACACTGTACTTGCTGGGAACATATGCGAGTGCTATTTGCACTGTGTATGGCAATGAGACCGCAATAGTGGCTTTCCTTACCAGAAAACAACTCTTGCTCGTAGGACCACACACTGCATGTGATTCAACGCCTTTTAGGACTGGGAAAATTTCTAGCTCGCCTTACAAGAAACACACTCTGCTTCTGAGAAAAGAGCACTCTTCTACTCTACTGTGTTTCCTATGGGGTCCAAACAGTGAGCTTGCTCAGAACAAAAGAACTGTGCTTCCTACACACATGGACCATATCTAGTTCAACTCTGCTTAGGAAACTGACAAGAACAATAGCTCCTCTTCAGTCCAAAACACTGTACTTGCGGGCAAGAGACGCGAGTGCTATTTGCTCTGTGTATGGCAATTTAAGCACAATAGTGACTCGTCTTACCAGAAAACAACTCTTGCTCGTAGGACAAAAAACTGCATGTGACTCAACTCCATTTAAGTCTGGGAAACAAACACTAGCTCGCCTTACAAGAAATACACTCTGCTTTAGAGAAAAGAGCACTCTTCTACTCTACTGTGTTTCCTATGGGGTCCGAACAGTGAGCTTGCTCAGAACAAAAGAACTGTGCTTCCTACACACACAGCCATATCTAGTTCAATTCTGCTTAGGAACCAGACAAGAACAGTAGCTCCTCTTCAGTCCAATACACTGTACTGCTGGGAACAGACGCCAGTGCTATTTGTCCTGTGTATGGCAATGGCAGCACAATAGTGACTATTCTTATCATTAAACAACTCTTGCTCGTAGGACCAGAAACTGCATGTGATTCAACTCCATTTAGGACTGGGAAACAAACGCTAGCTCGCCTTACAAGAAATAAAATCTGCTTTTGAGAAAAGAGCACTCTTCTACTCTTCTGTGTTTCCTATGGGGTCCAAACAGTGAGCTTGCTCAGAACAAAGAACTGTGCTTCCTACACACATGGACCATATCTAGTTCAACTCTGCTTAGGAGACTGACAAGAATAGTAGCTCCTCTTCAGTCCGATACACTGTGCTTGCTGGGAACAGACGCGAGTGCTATTTGCACTGTGTATGGCAATGGGAGCGCAATAGTGACTTTCCTTACCAGAAAACAACTCTTGCTGGTAGGACCTGAAACTGCATGTGATTCAACTCCGTTTAGGACTGGGAAACAAATGCTAGCTCGCCTTACATGAAACACTCTCTGCTTTTGAGAAAAGAGCACTCTTCTACTCTACTGTGTTTTCTATGGGGTCCAAACAGTGAGCTTGCTCAGAACAAAGAACTGTGCTTCCTATACACATGGACCATATCTAGTTCAACTCTGCTTAGGAAACTGACAGTAACAGTAGCTCCTCTTCAGTCCGATACACTGTACTTGCTGGGAACAGACGCGAGTGCGATTTGCACTGTGTATGTCAAAGGGAGAAAAATAGTGACTTTCCTTACCAGAAAACAACTCTTGCTCGTAGGACCAGAAACTGCATGTGATACAACTTCATTTAGGACTGGGAAACAAATGATAGCTTGCCTTACAAAAAACACACTCTGCTTTTGAGAAAAGAGCACTCTTCTACTCTACTGTGTTTCCTATGTGGACCGAACAGTGAGCTTGCTCAGAACAAAAAACTGTGCTTCCTGCACACACGGCCATATCTAGTTCAATTCTGCCTAGGAACCTGACAAGAACAGTAGATCCTCTTCAGTCCAATACACTGTACTTGCTGCGAACAGACGCCAGTGCTATTTGTCCTGTGTATGGCAATGGCAGCACAATAGTGACTATTCTTACCATAAAACAACTCTTGCTCGTAGGACAGAAACTGCATGTGATTCCTCTCCATTTAGGACTGGGAAACAAACGCTAGCTCGCCTTACAAGAAACACACTCTGCTTTAGAAAAAAGAGCACTCTTCTACTCTACTGTGTTTCCTATGAGGTCCAAACAGTGAGCTTGCTCAGAACATAAGAACTGTGCTTCCTACACACAAGGACTATATATAGTTCAACTCTGCTTAGGAAACTGACAAGAACAGTAGCTCCTATTCAGTCCAATACACTGTGCTTGCTGGGAAAAGACGCGAGTGCTATTTGCCCTGTGTATGGCAATGGGAGCGCAATAGTGACTTTCCTTACCAGAAAACAACTCTTGTTCGTAGGACCACAAACTGCATGTGACTCAATTCCATTTAGGAAGGGGAAACATTTGGTAGCTCGCCTTACATGAAACACTCTCTGCTTTTGAGAAAAGAGCACTCTTCTACTCTACTGTGTTTCCAATGGGGTCCAAACAGTGAGCTTGCTCAGAACAAAGAACTGTGCTTCCTATACACATGGACCATATCTAGTTCAACTCTGCTTAGGAAACTGACAATAACAGTAGCTCCTCTTCAGTGCGATACACTGTACTTGCTGGGAACAGACGCGAGTGCTATTTGCACTGTGTATTGCAAAGGGAGCACAATAGTGACTTTCCTTACCAGAAAACAACTCTTGCTCGTAGGACCAAAAACTGCATGTGATTCAACTCCATTTAGGACTGGGAAACAAATGATAGCTTGCCTTACAAAAAACACACACTGCTTTTGACAAAAGAGCACTCTTCTACTCTACTGTGTTTCCTATGGGGTCCGAACAGTGAGCTTGCTCAGAACAAAAGAACTGTGCTTCCTGCACACACGGCCATATCTAGTTCAATTCTGCTTAGGAACCTGACAAGAACAGCAGATCCTCTTCAGTCCAATACACTGTACTTGCTGCGAAAAGAAGCCAGTGCTATTTGTCCTGTGTATGGCAATGGCAGCACAATAGTGACTATTCTTACCATAAAACAACTCTTGCTGGTAGGACAGAAACTGCATGTGATTCCACTCCATTTAGGACTGGGAAACAAACGCTAGCTCGCCTTACAAGAAACACACTCTGCTTTAGAGAAAAGAGCACTCTTCTACTCTACTGTGTTTCCTATGAGGTCCAAACAGTGAGCTTGCTCAGAACATAAGAACTGTGCTTCCTACACACAAGGACTATATGTAGTTCAACTCTGCTTAGGAAACTGACAAGAACAGTAGCTCCTATTCAGTCCAATACACTGTACTTGCTGGGAAAAGACGCGAGTGCTATTTGCACTGTGTATGGCAATGGGAGAGCAATAGTGACTTTCCTTACCAGAAAACAACTCTTGCTCGTAGGACCAGAAACTGCATGTGATTCAACTCCATTTAGGACTGGGAAACAAACGCTAGCTTGCCTTACAAGAAACACACTCTGCTTTTGAGAAAACAGCACTCTTCTACTCTACTGTGTTTCCTATGGGGTCCAAACAGTGAGCTTGCTCAGAACAAAAGAACTGTGCTTCCTAGACACACAGGCCATATCTAGTTCAACTCTGCTTAGGAGACTGACAAGAACAGTAGCTCCTCTTCAGTCCAATACACTGTACTTGCTGGGCACAGACGTGAGTGCTATTTGCACTGTGTATGTCAATGAGAGCACAATGGCGGCTTTCCTTATCAGAAAACAACTCTTGCTCGTAGGACCACACACTGCATGTGATTCAACGCCATTTAGGACTGGGAAACGAATGCTAGCTCGCCTTACAAGAAACACACTCTGCTTCTGAGTAAAGAGCACTCTTCTACTCTACTGTGTTTCCTATGGGGTCCAAACAGTGAGCTTGCTCAGAACAAAAGAACTGTGCTTCTTACACACATGGACCAAATCTAGTTCAACTCTGCTTAGGAAACTGACAAGAACAGTAGCTCCTCTTCAGTCCAATACACTGTACTTGCGGGGAAGAGACGCGAGAGCTATTTGCACTGTGTATGGCAATTGGAGCACAATAGTGCCTCGTCTTACCAGAAAACAACTCTTGCTCGTAGGACAAAAAACTGCATGTGACTCAACTCCATTTAGGTCTGGGAAACAAACACTAGCTCGCCTTACAAGAAACACACTCTGCTTTAGAGAAAAGAGCACTCTTCTACTCTACTGTGTTTCCTATGGGGTCCGAACAGTGAGCTTTCTCAGAACAAAAGAACTGTGCTTCCTACACACACAGCCATATCTAGTTCAATTCTGCTTAAAAACCTGACAAGAACAGTAGCTCCTCTTCAGTCCAATACACTGTACTTGCTGGGAACAGATGCGAGTGCTGTTTGCACTGTGTATGGCAATGAGAGCGCAATAGTGGCTTTCCTTACCAGAAAACAACTCTTGCTCGTAGGACCACACACTGCATGTGATTCAACGCCATTTAGGACTGGGAAACAAATGCTAGCTCGCCTTACAAGAAACACACTCTGCTTCTGAGAAAAGAGCACTCTTCCACTCTACTGTGTTTCCTATAGTGCCAGTTCAGTGAGCTTGCTCAGAACATAATAACTGTGCTTCCTACACACACGGGCCATATCTAGTTCAACTCTGCTTAGGAAACTGACAAGAACAGTAGCTCCTCTTCAGTCCAAAACACTGTACTTGCGGGGAAGAGACGCTAGTACTATTTGAACTGTGTAAGGCAATTGGAGCACAATAGTGACTCGTCTTACCAGAAAACAACTCTTGCTCGTAGGACAAAAAACTGCATGTGACTCAACTCCATTTAGGTCTGGGAAACAAACGCTAGCTCGCCTTACAAGAAATACGCTCTGCTTTAGAGAAAAGAGCACTCTTCTACTCTACTGTGTTTCCTATGGGGTCCGAAGAGTGAGCTTGCTCAGAACAAAAGATCTGTGCTTCCTACACACACAGCCATATCTAGTTCAATTCTGCTTAGGAACCTGACAAGAACAGTAGCTCCTCTTCAGTCCAATACACTGTACTGCTGGGAACAGACGCCAGTGCTATTTGTCCTGTGTATGGCAATGGCAGCACAATAGTGACTATTCTTATCATTAAACAACTCCTGCTCGTAGGACCAGAAACTGCATGTGATTCAACTCCATTTAGGACTGGGAAACAAACGCTAGCTCGCCTTACGAGAAACAAAATCTGCTTTTGAGAAAAGAGCACTCTTCTACTCTACTGTGTTTCCTATGAGGTCCAAACAGTGAGCTTGCTCAGAACAAAGAACTGTGCTTCCTACACACATGGACCATATCTAGTTCAACTCTGCTTAGGAGACTCACAAGAACAGTAGCTCCTCTTCAGTCCAATACACTGTACTTGCTGGGAACATACGCGAGTGCTGTTTGCACTGTGTATGGCAATGAGAGCACAATAGTGGCTTTCCTTACCAGAAAACAACTCTTGCTCGTAGGACCACACACTGCATGTGATTCAACGCCATTTAGGACTGGGAAACAAATGCTAGCTCGCCTTACAAGAAACACACTCTGCTTCTGAGAAAAGAGCACTCTTCTACTCTACTGTGTTTCCTATGGGGTCCAAACAGTGAGCTTGCTCAGAACAAAAGAACTGTGCTTCCTACACACATGGACCATATCTAGTTCAAGTCTGCTTAGGAAACTGACAAGAACAGTAGCTCCTCTTCAGTCCAAAACACTGTACTTGCGGGGAAGAGACGCGAGTACTATTTGCACTGTGTAAGGCAATTGGAGCACAATAGTGACTCGTCTTACCAGAAAACAACTCTTGCTCGTAGGACAAAAAACTGCATGTGACTCAACTCCATTTAGGTCTGGGAAACAAACGCTAGCTCGCCTTACATGAAACACTCTCTGCTTTTGAGAAAAGAGCACTCTTCTACTGTACTGTGTTTCCTATGGGGTCCGAACAGTGAGCTTGCTCAGAACAAAAGAACTGTGCTTCCTGCACACACGGCCATATCTAGTTCAATTCTGCTTAGGAAACTGACAAGAACAGTAGCTCCTCTTCAGTCCGATACACTGTACTTGCTGGGAACAGACATGAGTGCTATTTGCACTGTGTATGGCAATGGGAGAGCAATAGTGACTTTCCTTACCAGAAAACAACTCTTGCTCGTAGGACCAGAAACTGCATGTGATTCAACTCCATTTTTTGATTGGGAAACAAACGCTAGCTTGCCTTACAAGAAACACACTCTGCTTTTGAGAAAAGAGCACTCATCTACTCTACTGTGTTTCCTATGGGGTCCAAACAGTGAGCTTGCTCAGAACAAAAGATCTGTGCTTCCTACACACACAGCCATATCTAGTTCAATTCTGCTTAGGAAACTGACAAGAACAGTAGCTCCTCTTCAGTCCAATACACTGTACTGCTGGGAACAGACGCCAGTGCTATTTGTCCTGTGTATGGCAATGGCAGCACAATAGTGACTATTCTTATCATTAAACAACTCCTGCTCGTAGGACCAGAAACTGCATGTGATTCAACTCCATTTAGGACTGGGAAACAAACGCTAGCTCTCCTTACGAGAAACACACTCTGCTTTTGAGAAAACAGCACTCTTCTACTCTACTGTGTTTCCTATGGGGTCCAAACAGTGAGCTTGCTCAGAACAAAGAACTGTGCTTCCTATACACATGGACCATATCTAGTTCAACTCTGCTTAGGAGACTCACAAGAACAGTAGCTCCTCTTCAGTCCGATACACTGTACTTGCTGGGAACAGACACGAGTGCTATTTGCACTGTGTATGGCAATGAGAGCACAATAGTGGCTTTCCTTACCAGAAAACAACTCTTGCTAGTAGGACCACACACTGCATGTGATTCAACGCCATTTAGGACTGGGAAACAAATGCTAGCTCGCCTTACATGAAACACTGTCTGCTTTTGAGAAAAGAGCAGTCTTCTACTCTACTGTGTTTCCTATGGGGTCCAAACAGTCAGCTTGCTCAGAACAAAGAACTGTGCTTCCTACACACATGGATCATATCTAGTTCAACTCTGCTTAGGATACTGACAATAACAGTAGCTCCTCTTCAGTCGGATACACTGTACTTGCTGGGAACAGACGCGAGTGCTATTTGCACTGTGTATGGCAATGGGAACGCAATAGTGACTTTCCTTACCAGAAAACAACTCTTGTTCATAGGACCGCATACTGCATGTGATTCAACTCCATTTAGGACTAGGAAACAAACGCTAGCTCGCCTTACAAGAAACGCACTCTGCTTTTGAGAAAAGAGCACTCTTCTACTCTACTGTGTTTCCTATAGGGCCAGAACAGTGAGCTTGCTCAGAACAAAAGAACTGTGCTTTCTACATACACGGTCCTTATCTAGTTCAACATTGCTTAGGAAACTGACAAGAACAGTAGCTCGTCTTCAGTCCGAAACACTGTACTTGCTGGGAACAGACGTGAATGCTATTTGCACTGTGTATGGCAATGGGAGAGCAATAGTGACTTTCCTTACCAGAAAACAACTCTTGCTCGTAGGACCAGAAACTGCATGTGATTCAACTCCATTTTTTGATTGGGAAACAAACGCTAGCTTGCCTTACAAGAAACACACTCTGCTTTTGAGAAAAGAGCACTCTTCTACTCTACTGTGTTTCCTACGGGGTCCAAACAGTGAGCTTGCACAGAACAAATGAACTCTACTTCCTAGACACACGGGCCATATCTAGTTCAAGTCTGCTTAGGAACCTGACAAGAACAGTAGCTCCTCTTAGGTCCAATACACTGTACTTGCTAGGAACAGACGCGAGTGCTATTTGCACTGTGTATGGCAATGAGAGCACAATGGCGGCTTTCCTTACCAGAAAACAACTCTTGCTCGTAGGACCACACACTGCATGTGATTCAACGCCATTTAGGACTGGGAAACAAATGCTAGCTCGCCTTACAAGAAACACACTCTGCTTCCGAGAATAGAGCACTCTTCTACTCTACTGTGTTTCCTATAGTGCCAGAACAGTGAGCTTGCTCAGAACATAATAACTGTGCTTCCTACACACACGGGCCATATCTAGTTCAACTCTGCTTAGGAAACTGACAAGAACAGTAGCTCCTCTTCAGTCCAATACACTGTACTTGCGGGGAAGAGACGCGAGTGCTATTTGCACTGTGTATGGCAATTGGAGCACAACAGTGACTCGTCTTACCAGAAAACAACACTTGCTCGTAGGACAAAAAACTGCATGTGACTCAACTCCATTTAGGAGTCGGAAACAAACTCTAGCTCGCCTTACAAGAAACACACTCTGCTTCTGAGAAAAGAGCACTCTTCTACTCTACTGTGTTTCCTATATGGCCAGAACAGTGAGCTTGCTCAGAACAAATGAACTGTGCTTCCTCGACACACGGGCCATATCTAGTTCAACTCTGCTTAGGAGACTGACAAGAACAGTAGCTCCTCTTCAGTCCAATACACTGTACTTGCTGGGAACATACGCGAGTGCTGTTTGCACTGTGTATGGCAATGAGAGCGCAATAGTGGCTTTCCTTACCAGAAAACAACTCTTGCTCGTAGGACCACACACTGCATGTGATTCAACGCCATTTAGGACTGGGAAACAAATGCTAGCTCGCCTTACAAGAAACACACTCTGCTTCTGAGAAAAGAGCACTCTTCTACTCTACTGTGTTTCCTATGGGGTCCAAACAGTGAGCTTGCTCAGAACAAAAGAACTGTGCTTCCTACACACATGGACCATATCTAGTTCAAGTCTGCTTAGGAAACTGACAAGAACAGTAGGTCCGCTTCAGTCCAAAACACTGTACTTGCGGGGAAGAGACGCGAGTACTATTTGCACTGTGTAAGGCAATTGGAGCACAATAGTGACTCGTCTTACCAGAAAACAACTCTTGCTCGTAGGACAAAAAACTGCATGTGACTCAACTCCATTTAGGTCTGGGAAACAAACGCTAGCTCGCCTTACATGAAACACTCTCTGCTTTTGAGAAAAGAGCACTATTCTACTGTACTGTGTTTCCTATGGGGTCTGAACAGTGAGCTTGCTCAGAACAAAAGAACTGTGCTTCCTGCACACACGGCCATATCTAGTTCAATTCTGCTTAGGAAACTGACAAGAACAGTAGCTCCTCTTCAGTCCGATACACTGTACTTGCTGGGAACAGACATGAGTGCAATTTGCACTGTGTATGGCAATGGGAGAGCAATAGTGACTTTCCTTACCAGAAAACAACTCTTGCTCGTAGGACCAGATACTGCATGTGATTCAACTCCATTTTTTGATTGGGAAACAAACGCTAGCTTGCCTTACAAGAAACACACTCTGCTTTTGAGAAAAGAGCACTCTTCTACTCTACTGTGTTTCCTATGGGGTCCAAACAGTGAGCTTGCTCAGAACAAAAGAACTGTTCTTCCTACACACGGACCATATCTAGTTCAACTCTGCTTAGGAAACTGACAAGAACAGTAGCTCCTCTTCAGTCCGATACACTGTACTTGCTGGGAACAGACGCGAGTGCTATTTGCACTGTGTATGGCAATGGGAGCGCAATAGTGACTTTCCTTACCAGAAAACAACTCTTGCTCGTAGGACCAGAAACTGCATGTGATTCAACTCCATTTAGGACTGGGAAACAAATGCTAGCTCGCCTTACATGAAACACTCTCTGCTTATGAGAAAAGAGCACTCTTCTACTCTACTGTGTTTCCTATGGGGTCCAAACAGTGAGCTTGCTCAGAACAAAGAACTGTGCTTCCTACACACATGGACCATATCTAGTTCAACTCTGCTTAGTAGACTGACAAGAACAGTGGCTCCTCTTCAGTCCGATACACTGTACTTGCTGGGAATAGACGCGAGTGCTATTTGCACTGTGTATGGCAAAGAGAGCGCAATAGTGACTTTCCTTACCAGAAAACAACTCTTGCTCGTAGGACCAGAAACTGCATGTGATTCAACTCCGTTTAGGACTGGGAAACAAATGCTAGCTCGCCTTACATGAAACACTCTCCGCTTTTGAGAAAAGAGCACTCTTCTACTCTACTGTGTTTCCTATGGGGTCCAAACAGTGAGCTTGCTCAGAACAAAGAACTGTGCTTCCTACACACATGGACCATATCTAGTTCGACTCTGCTTAGGAAACTGACAATAACAGTAGCTCCTCTTCAGTCCGATACACTGTACTTGCTGGGAACAGACGCGAGTGCTATTTGCACTGTGTATGGCAAAGGGAACACAATAGTGACTTTCCTTACCAGAAAACAACTCTTGCTTGTAGGAACAGAAACTGCATGTGATTCAACTCCATTTAGGACTGGGAAACAAATGATAGCTTGCCTTTCAAAAAACACACTCTGCTTTTGACAAAAGAGCACTCTTCTACTCTACTGTATTTTTTATGGGGTCCGAACAGTGAGCTTGCTCAGAACAAAAGAACTGTGCTTCCTGCACACACGGCCATATCTAGTTCAATTCTGCTTAGGAACCTGACAAGAACAGCAGATCCTCTTCAGTCCAATACACTGTACTTGCTGAGAACAGACGCCAGTGCTATTTGTCCTGTTTATGGCAATGGCAGCACAATAGTGACTATTCTTACCATAAAACAACTCTTGCTCATAGGACAGAAACTGCATGTGATTCCACTCCATTTAGGACTGGGAAACAAACGCCAGCTCGCCTTACAAGAAACACACTCTGCTTTAGAGAAAAGAGCACTCTTCTACTCTACTGTGTTTCCTATGAGGTCCAAACAGTGAGCTTGCTCAGAACATAAGAACTGTGCTTCCTACACACAAGTACTATATGTAGTTCAACTCTGCTTAGGAAACTGACAAGAACAGTAGCTCCTATTCAGTCCAATACACTGTGCTTGCTGGGAAAAGACGCGAGTGCTATTTGCCCTGTGTATGGCAAAGGGAGCGCAATAGTGACTTTCCTTACCAGAAAACAACTCTTGTTCGTAGGACCACAAACTGCATGTGACTCAACTCCATTTAGGACTAGGAAACAAACGCTAGCTCGCCTTACAAGAAACACACTCTGCTTTTGAGAAAAGAGCACTCTTCTACTCTACTGTGTTTCCTATAGGGCCAGAACAGTGAGCTTGCTGAGTACAAAAGAACTGTGCTTTCTACATACACGGTCCTTATCTAGTTCAACTCTGCTTAGGAAACTGACAAGAACAGTAGCTCCTCTTCAGTTCGATACACTGTACTTGCTGGGAACAGCCGCGACTGCTATTTGCACTGTGTATGGCAATGGGAGAGCAATAGTGACTTTCCTTACCAGAAAACAACTCTTGCTCGTAGGACCAGAAACTGCATGTGATTCAACTCCATTTAGGACTGGGAAACAAACGCTAGCTCGCTTTACAAGAAACACACTCTGATTTGAGAAAAGAGCACTCTTCTATTCTACTGTGTTTCTTATAGGGCCAGAACAGTGACCTTGCTCAGAACAAATGAACTGTGCTTCCTAGACACACGGGCCATATCTAGTTCAACTCTGCTTAGGAGACTGACAAGAACAGTAGCTCCTCTTCAGTCCTATACACTGTACTTGCTGGGAACAGACGCGAGTGCTATTTGCACTGTGTATGGCAATGGCAGCACAATAGTGACTATTCTTACCATAAAACAACTCTTGCTCGTAGGACAGAAACTGCATGTGATTCCACTCCATTTAGAACTGGGAAACAAACGCTAGCTCGCCTTACAAGAAACACACTCTGCTTTGAGAAAAGAGCACTCTTCTACTCTACTGTTTTTCCTACGGGGTCCAAACAGTGAGCTTGCTCAGAACAAATGAACTGTGCTTCCTCGACACACGGGCCATATCTAGTTCAACTCTGCTTAGGAGACTGAAAGAACAGTAGCTCCTCTTCAGTCCAATACACTGTACTTGCTGGGAACAGACGCGAGTGCTATTTGAACTGTGTATGGCAATGAGAGCACAATAGTGGCTTTCCTTACCAGAAAACAACTCTTGCTCGTAGGACCACACACTGCATGTGATTCAACGCCATTTAGGACTGGGAAACAAATGCTAGCTCGCCTTACAAGAAACACACTCTGCTTCTGAGAAAAGAGCACTCTTCTACTCTACTGTGTTTCCTATGGGGTCCAAACAGT
The DNA here is from genome assembly GCF_949786415.1 of Peromyscus eremicus. Lineage (NCBI taxonomy): Eukaryota > Metazoa > Chordata > Mammalia > Rodentia > Cricetidae > Peromyscus > Peromyscus eremicus. The sequence continues at coordinate 708,757 of NW_026734329.1, read as the reverse complement.
GAGCTTGCTCAGAACAAAAGAACTGTGCTTCCTACACACATGGACCATATCTAGTTAAACTCTGCTTAGGAAACTGACAAGAACAGTAGCTCCTCTTCAGTCCAATACACTGTACTTGCGGGGAAGAGACATGAGTGCTATTTGCACTGTGTATGGCAATTGGAGCACAATAGTGACTCATCTTACCAGAAAACAACTCTTGTTCGTAGGACAAAAAACTGCATGTGACTCAACTCCATTTAGGTCTGGGAAACTAACACTAGCAAGCCTTACAAAAAACACAGTCTGCTTTAGAGAAAAGAGCACTCTTCTACTCTACTGTTTTTCCTATGGGTCCGAACAGTGAGCTTTCTCAGAACAAAAGAACTGTGCTTCCTACACACACAGCCATATCTAGTTCAATTTTGCTTAGGAACCTGACAAGAACAGTAGCTCCTCTTCAGTCCAATACACTGTACTGCTGGGAACAGACGCCAGTGCTATTTGTCCTGTGTATGGCAATGGCAGCACAATAGTGACTATTCTTATCATTAAACAACTCTTGCTCGTAGGACCAGAAACTGCATGTGATTCAACTCCGTTTAGGACTGGGAAACAAACTCTAGCTCGCCTTACAAGAAACAAAATCTGCTTTAGAGAAAAGAGCACTATTCTACTCTACTGTGTTTCCTATAGGGCCAGAACAGTGAGCTGCTCAGAACAAAAGAACTGTGCTTCCTACACACGGGCCATATCTAGTTCAACTCTGCTTAGGAAACTGACAAGAACAGTAGCTCCTCTTCAGTCCAAAACACTGTACTTGCGGGGAAGAGACGCTAGTACTATTTGCACTGTGTAAGGCAATTGGAGCACAATAGTGACTCGTCTTACCAGAAAACAACTCTTGCTCGTAGGACAAAAAACTGCATGTGACTCAACTCCATTTAGGTCTGGGAAACAAACGCTAGCTCGCCTTACAAGAAATACACTCTGCTTTAGAGAAAAGAGCACTCTTCTACTCTACTGTGTTTCCTATGGGGTCCGAAGAGTGAGCTTGCTCAGAACAAAAGATCTGTGCTTCCTACACACACAGCCATATCTAGTTCAATTCTGCTTAGGAACCTGACAAGAACAGTAGCTCCTCTTCAGTCCAATACACTGTACTGCTGGGAACAGACGCCAGTGCTATTTGTCCTGTGTATGGCAATGGCAGCACAATAGTGACTATTCTTATCATTAAACAACTCCTGCTCGTAGGACCAGAAACTGCATGTGATTCAACTCCATTTAGGACTGGGAAACAAACGCTAGCTCGCCTTACGAGAAACAAAATCTGCTTTTGAGAAAAGAGCACTCTTCTACTCTACTGTGTTTCCTATGAGGTCCAAACAGTGAGCTTGCTCAGAACAAAGAACTGTGCTTCCTACACACATGGACCATATCTAGTTCAACTCTGCTTAGGAGACTCACAAGAACAGTAGCTCCTCTTCAGTCCAATACACTGTACTTGCTGGGAACATACGCGAGTGCTGTTTGCACTGTGTATGGCAATGAGAGCACAATAGTGGCTTTCCTTACCAGAAAACAACTCTTGCTCGTAGGACCACACACTGCATGTGATTCAACGCCATTTAGGACTGGGAAACAAATGCTAGCTCGCCTTACAAGAAACACACTCTGCTTCTGAGAAAAGAGCACTCTTCTACTCTACTGTGTTTCCTATGGGGTCCAAACAGTGAGCTTGCTCAGAACAAAAGAACTGTGCTTCCTACACACATGGACCATATCTAGTTCAAGTCTGCTTAGGAAACTGACAAGAACAGTAGCTCCTCTTCAGTCCAAAACACTGTACTTGCGGGGAAGAGACGCGAGTACTATTTGCACTGTGTAAGGCAATTGGAGCACAATAGTGACTCGTCTTACCAGAAAACAACTCTTGCTCGTAGGACAAAAAACTGCATGTGACTCAACTCCATTTAGGTCTGGGAAACAAACGCTAGCTCGCCTTACATGAAACACTCTCTGCTTTTGAGAAAAGAGCACTCTTCTACTGTACTGTGTTTCCTATGGGGTCCGAATAGTGAGCTTGCTCAGAACAAAAGAACTGTGCTTCCTGCACACACGGCCATATCTAGTTCAATTCTGCTTAGGAAACTGACAAGAACAGTAGCTCCTCTTCAGTCCGATACACTGTACTTGCTGGGAACAGACATGAGTGCTATTTGCACTGTGTATGGCAATGGGAGAGCAATAGTGACTTTCCTTACCAGAAAACAACTCTTGCTCGTAGGACCAGAAACTGCATGTGATTCAACTCCATTTTTTGATTGGGAAACAAACGCTAGCTTGCCTTACAAGAAACACACTCTGCTTTTGAGAAAAGAGCACTCATCTACTCTACTGTGTTTCCTATGGGGTCCAAACAGTGAGCTTGCTCAGAACAAAAGATCTGTGCTTCCTACACACACAGCCATATCTAGTTCAATTCTGCTTAGGAACCTGACAAGAACAGTAGCTCCTCTTCAGTCCAATACACTGTACTGCTGGGAACAGACGCCAGTGCTATTTGTCCTGTGTATGGCAATGGCAGCACAATAGTGACTATTCTTATCATTAAACAACTCCTGCTCGTAGGACCAGAAACTGCATGTGATTCAACTCCATTTAGGACTGGGAAACAAACGCTAGCTCGCCTTACGAGAAACAAAATCTGCTTTTGAGAAAAGAGCACTCTTCTACTCTACTGTGTTTCCTATGAGGTCCAAACAGTGAGCTTGCTCAGAACAAAGAACTGTGCTTCCTACACACATGGACCATATCTAGTTCAACTCTGCTTAGGAGACTCACAAGAACAGTAGCTCCTCTTCAGTCCGATACACTGTACTTGCTGGGAACAGACACGAGTGCTATTTGCACTGTGTATGGCAATGAGAGCACAATAGTGGCTTTCCTTACCAGAAAACAACTCTTGCTCGTAGGACCACACACTGCATGTGATTCAATGCCATTTAGGACTGGGAAACAAATGCTAGCTCGCCTTACATGAAACACTCTCTGCTTTTGAGAAAAGAGCAGTCTTCTACTCTACTGTGTTTCCTATAGGGCCAGAACAGTGAGCTTGCTCAGAACAAAAGAACTGTGCTTTCTACATACACGGTCCTTATCTAGTTCAACATTGCTTAGGAAACTGACAAGAACAGTAGCTCGTCTTCAGTCCGAAACACTGTACTTGCTGGGAACAGACGTGAATGCTATTTGCACTGTGTATGGCAATGGGAGAGCAATAGTGACTTTCCTTACCAGAAAACAACTCTTGCTCGTAGGACCAGAAACTGCATGTGATTCAACTCCATTTTTTGATTGGGAAACAAACGCTAGCTTGCCTTACAAGAAACACACTCTGCTTTTGAGAAAAGAGCACTCTTCTACTCTACTGTGTTTCCTACGGGGTCCAAACAGTGAGCTTGCACAGAACAAATGAACTCTACTTCCTAGACACACGGGCCATATCTAGTTCAAGTCTGCTTAGGAACCTGACAAGAACAGTAGCTCCTCTTAGGTCCAATACACTGTACTTGCTAGGAACAGACGCGAGTGCTATTTGCACTGTGTATGGCAATGAGAGCACAATGGCGGCTTTCCTTACCAGAAAACAACTCTTGCTCGTAGGACCACACACTGCATGTGATTCAACGCCATTTAGGACTGGGAAACAAATGCTAGCTCGCCTTACAAGAAACACACTCTGCTTCCGAGAATAGAGCACTCTTCTACTCTACTGTGTTTCCTATAGTGCCAGAACAGTGAGCTTGCTCAGAACATAATAACTGTGCTTCCTACACACACGGGCCATATCTAGTTCAACTCTGCTTAGGAAACTGACAAGAACAGTAGCTCCTCTTCAGTCCAATACACTGTACTTGCGGGGAAGAGACGCGAGTGCTATTTGCACTGTGTATGGCAATTGGAGCACAACAGTGACTCGTCTTACCAGAAAACAACACTTGCTCATAGGACAAAAAACTGCATGTGACTCAACTCCATTTAGGAGTCGGAAACAAACTCTAGCTCGCCTTACAAGAAACACACTCTGCTTCTGAGAAAAGAGCACTCTTCTACTCTACTGTGTTTCCTATATGGCCAGAACAGTGAGCTTGCTCAGAACAAATGAACTGTGCTTCCTTGACACACGGGCCATATCTAGTTCAACTCTGCTTAGGAGACTGACAAGAACAGTAGCTCCTCTTCAGTCCAATACACTGTACTTGCTGGGAACATACGCGAGTGCTGTTTGCACTGTGTATGGCAATGAGAGCGCAATAGTGGCTTTCCTTACCAGAAAACAACTCTTGCTCGTAGGACCACACACTGCATGTGATTCAACGCCATTTAGGACTGGGAAACAAATGCTAGCTCGCCTTACAAGAAACACACTCTGCTTCTGAGAAAAGAGCACTCTTCTACTCTACTGTGTTTCCTATGGGGTCCAAACAGTGAGCTTGCTCAGAACAAAAGAACTGTGCTTCCTACACACATGGACCATATCTAGTTCAAGTCTGCTTAGGAAACTGACAAGAACAGTAGCTCCTCTTCAGTCCAAAACACTGTACTTGCGGGGAAGAGACGCGAGTACTATTTGCACTGTGTAAGGCAATTGGAGCACAATAGTGACTCGTCTTACCAGAAAACAACTCTTGCTCGTAGGACAAAAAACTGCATGTGACTCAACTCCATTTAGGTCTGGGAAACAAACGCTAGCTCGCCTTACATGAAACACTCTCTGCTTTTGAGAAAAGAGCACTATTCTACTGTACTGTGTTTCCTATGGGGTCTGAACAGTGAGCTTGCTCAGAACAAAAGAACTGTGCTTCCTGCACACACGGCCATATCTAGTTCAATTCTGCTTAGGAAACTGACAAGAACAGTAGCTCCTCTTCAGTCCGATACACTGTACTTGCTGGGAACAGACATGAGTGCTATTTGCACTGTGTATGGCAATGGGAGAGCAATAGTGACTTTCCTTACCAGAAAACAACTCTTGTTCGTAGGACCACAAACTGCATGTGACTCAACTCCATTTAGGACTAGGAAACAAACGCTAGCTCGCCTTATAAGAAACACACTCTGCTTTTGAGAAAAGAGCACTCTTCTACTCTACTGTGTTTCCTATAGGGCCAGAACAGTGAGCTTGCTCAGAACAAAAGAACTGTGCTTTCTACACACACGGTCCTTATCTAGTTCAACTCTGCTTAGGAAACTGACAAGAACAGTAGCTCCTCTTCAGTTCGATACACTGTACTTGCTGGGAACAGCCGCGACTGCTATTTGCACAGTGTATGGCAATGGGAGAGCAATAGTGACTTTCCTTACCAGAAAACAACTCTTGCTCGTAGGACCAGAAACTGCATGTGATTCAACTCCATTTAGGACTGGGAAACAAACGCTAGCTCGCTTTACAAGAAACACACTCTGATTTGAGAAAAGAGCACTCTTCTATTCTACTGTGTTTCTTATAGGGCCAGAACAGTGACCTTGCTCAGAACAAATGAACTGTGCTTCCTACACACGGGCCATATCTAGTTCAACTCTGCTTAGGAGACTGACAAGAACAGTAGCTCCTCTTCAGTCCTATACACTGTACTTGCTGGGAACAGACGCGAGTGCTATTTGCACTGTGTATGGCAATGGCAGCACAATAGTGACTATTCTTACCATAAAACAACTCTTGCTCGTAGGACAGAAACTGCATGTGATTCCACTCCATTTAGAACTGGGAAACAAACGCTATCTCGCCTTACAAGAAACACACTCTGCTTTTGAGAAAAGAGCACTCTTCTACTCTACTGTTTTTCCTACGGGGTCCAAACAGTGAGCTTGCTCAGAACAAATGAACTGTGCTTCCTCGACACACGGGCCATATCTAGTTCAACTCTGCTTAGGAGACTGAAAGAACAGTAGCTCCTCTTCAGTCCAATACACTGTACTTGCTGGGAACAGACGCGAGTGCTATTTGCACTGTGTATGGCAATGAGAGCACAATAGTGGCTTTCCTTACCAGAAAACAACTCTTGCTCGTAGGACCACACACTGCATGTGGTTCAACGCCATTTAGGACTGGGAAACAAATGCTAGCTCGCCTTACAAGAAACACACTCTGCTTCTGAGAAAAGAGCACTCTTCTACTCTACTGTGTTTCCTATGGGGTCCAAACAGTGAGCTTGCTCAGAACAAAAGAACTGTGCTTCCTACACACATGGACCATATCTAGTTAAACTCTGCTTAGGAAACTGACAAGAACAGTAGCTCCTCTTCAGTCCAATACACTGTACTTGCGGGGAAGAGACATGAGTGCTATTTGCACCGTGTATGGCAATTGGAGCACAATAGTGACTCATCTTACCAGAAAACAACTCTTGTTCGTAGGACAAAAAACTGCATGTGACTCAACTCCATTTAGGTCTGGGAAACTAACACTAGCAAGCCTTACAAAAAACACAGTCTGCTTTAGAGAAAAGAGCACTCTTCTACTCTACTGTGTTTCCTATGGGGTCCGAACAGTGAGCTTTCTCAGAACAAAAGAACTGTGCTTCCAACACACACAGCCATATCTAGTTCAGTTCTGTTTAGGAACCTGACAAGAACAGTAGCTCCTCTTCAGTCCAATACACTGTACTGCTGGGAACAGACCCCAGTGCACTTTGTCCTGTGTATGGCAATGGCAGCGCAATAGTGACTATTCTTATCATTAAACAACTCTTGCTCGTAGGACCAGAAACTGCATGTGATTCAACTCCATTTAGGACTGGGAAACAAACGCTAGCTTGCCTTACAAGAAACACACTCTGCTTTTGAGAAAAGAGCACTCTTCTACTCTCCTGTGTTTCCTAAAGGGCCAGAACAGTGAGCTTGCTCAGAACAAAAGAACTGTGCATCCTACACATGGTCCATATCTAGTTCAACTCTGCTTAGGAAACTGACAAGAACAGTAGCTCCTCTTCAGTCCGATACACTGTACTTGCTGGGAAAAGACGCGAGTGCTATTTGCACTGTGTATGGCAATGGGAGCGCAATAGTGACTTTCCTTACCAGAAAACAACTCTTGCTCGTAGGACCAGTAACTGCATGTCATTCAACTCCGTTTAGGACTGGGAAACAAATGCTAGCTCGCCTTACATGAAACACTCTCTGCTTATGAGAAAAGAGCACTCTTCTACTCTACTGTGTTTCCTATGGGGTCCAAACAGTGAGCTTGCTCAGAACAAAGAACTGTCCTTCCTACACACATGGACCATATCTAGTTCAACTCTGCTTAGGAGACTGACAAGAACAGTGGCTCCTCTTCAGTTTGATACACTGTACTTGCTGGGAATAGACGCGAGTGCTATTTGCACTGTGTATGGCAAAGAGAGCGCAATAGTGACTTTCCTTACCAGAAAACAACTCTTGCTCGTAGGACCAGAAACTGCATGTGATTCAACTCCGTTGAGGACTGGGAAACAAATGCTAGCTCGCCTTACATGAAACACTCTCTGCTTTTGAGAAAAGAGCACTCTTCTACTCTACTGTGTTTCCTATGGGGTCCAAACAGTGAGCTTGCTCAGAACAAAGAACTGTGCTTCCTACATACATGGACCATATCTAGTTCAACTCTGCTTAGGAAACTGACAATAACAGTAGCTCCTCTTCAGTCCGATACACTGTACTTGCTGGGAACAGACACGAGTGCTACTTGCACTGTGTAAGGCAAAGGGAACACAATAGTGACTTTCCTTACCAGAAAACAACTCTTGCTTGTAGGAACAGAAACTGCATGTGATTCAACTCCATTTAGGACTGGGAAACAAATGATAGCTTGCCTTTCAAAAAACACACTCTGCTTTTGACAAAAGAGCACTCTTCTACTCTACTGTATTTCCTATGGGGTCCGAACAGTGAGCTTGCTCAGAACAAAAGAACTGTGCTTCCTGCATACACGGCCATATCTAGTTCAATTCTGCTTAGGAACCTGACAAGAACAGCAGATCCTCTTCAGTCCAATACACTGTACTTGCTGAGAACAGACGCCAGTGCTATTTGTCCTGTTTATGGCAATGGCAGCACAATAGTGACTATTCTTACCATAAAACAACTCTTGCTCGTAGGACAGAAACTGCATGTGATTCCACTCCATTTAGGACTGGGAAACAAACGCCAGCTCGCCTTACAAGAAACACACTCTGCTTTAGAGAAAAGAGCACTCTTCTACTCTACTGTGTTTCCTATGAGGTCCAAACAGTGAGCTTGCTCAGAACATAAGAACTGTGCTTCCTACACACAAGTACTATATGTAGTTCAACTCTGCTTAGGAAACTGACAAGAACAGTAGCTCCTATTCAGTCCAATACACTGTGCTTGCTGGGAAAAGACGCGAGTGCTATTTGCCCTGTGTATGGCAAAGGGAGCGCAATAGTGACTTTCCTTACCAGAAAACAACTCTTGTTCGTAGGACCACAAACTGCATGTGACTCAACTCCATTTAGGACTAGGAAACAAACGCTAGCTCGCCTTACAAAAAACACACTCTGCTTTTGAGAAAAGAGCACTCTTCTACTCTACTGTGTTTCCTATAGGGCCAGAACAGTGAGCTTGCTCAGAACAAAAGAACTGTGTTTTCTACACACACGGTCCTTATCTAGTTCAACTCTGCTTAGGAAACTGACAAGAACAGTAGCTCCTCTTCAGTTCGATACACTGTACTTGCTGGGAACAGCCGCGACTGCTATTTGCACTGTGTATGGCAATGGGAGAGCAATATTGACTTTCCTTTCCAGAAAACAACTCTTGCTCGTAGGACCAGAAACTGCATGTGATTCAACTCCATTTAGGACTGGGAAACAAACGCTAGCTCGCTTTACAAGAAACACACTCTGATTTGAGAAAAGAGCACTCTTCTATTCTACTGTGTTTCTTATAGGGCCAGAACAGTGACCTTGCTCAGAACAAATGAACTGTGCTTCCTAGACACATGGGCCATATCTAGTTCAACTCTGCTTAGGAGACTGACAAGAACAGTAGCTCCTCTTCAGTCCTATACACTGTACTTGCTGGGAACAGACGCGAGTGCTATTTGCACTGTGTATGGCAATGACAGCGCAATAGTGGCTTTCCTTACCAGAAAACAACTCTTGCTCGTAGGACCACACACTGCATGTGATTCAACGCCATTTAGGACTGGGAAACAAATGCTAGCTCGCCTTACAAGAAACACACTCTGCTTCTGAGAAAAGAGCACTCATCTACTCTACTGTGTTTCCTATGGGGTCCAAACAGTGAGCTTGCTCAGAACAAAAGAACTGTGCTTCCTACACACACGGCCATATCTAGGTCAACTCTGCTTTGAAACTGACAAGAACAGTAGCTCCTCTTCAGTCCAATACACTGTACTTGAGGGGAAGAGACGAGAGTGCTATTTGCACTGTGTATGGCAATGGGAGCACAATAGTGACTCATCTTACCAGAAAACAACTCTTGCTCGTAGGACAAAAAACTGCATGTGACTCATCTCCATTTAGGTCTGGGAAACAAACGCTAGATCGCCTTACAAGAAACACACTCTGCTTTAGAAAAAGAGCACTCTTCTACTCTACTGTTTTTCCTATGGGTCCGAACAGTGAGCTTTCTCAGAACAAAAGAACTGTGCTTCCTACACACACAGCCATATCTAGTTCAATTTTGCTTAGGAACCTGACAAGAACAGTAGCTCCTCTTCAGTCCAATACACTGTACTGCTGGGAACAGACGCCAGTGCTATTTGTCCTGTGTATGGCAATGGCAGCACAATAGTGACTATTCTTATCATTAAACAACTCTTGCTCGTAGGACCAGAAACTGCATGTGATTCAACTCCGTTTAGGACTGGGAAACAAACTCTAGCTCGCCTTACAAGAAACAAAATCTGCTTTAGAGAAAAGAGCACTATTCTACTCTACTGTGTTTCCTATAGGGCCAGAACAGTGAGCTGCTCAGAACAAAAGAACTGTGCTTCCTACACACGGGCCATATCTAGTTCAACTCTGCTTAGGAAACTGACAAGAACAGTAGCTCCTCTTCAGTCTGATACACTGTACTTGCTGGGAACAGACGCGAGTGCTATTTGCACTGTTTATGGCAATGGGAGCGCAATAGTGTCTTTCTTTACCAGAAAACAACTCTTGCTCGTAGGACCAGAAACTGCATGTGATTCAACTCCGTTTAGGAATGGGAAACAAATGCTAGCTTGCCTTACATGAAACACTCTCTGCTTTTGAGAAAAGAGCACTCTTCTACTCTACTGTGTTTCCTATGGGGTCCAAACAGTGAGCTTGCTTAGAACAAAAGAACTGTGCTTCCTACACACGGGCCATATCTAGTTCAACTCTGCTTAGGAAACTGAGAAGAACAGTAGCTCTTATTCAGTCCGATACACTGTACTTGGTGGGAAAAGACGCGAGTCCTATTTGTACTGTGTGTGGCAATGGGAGCACAATAGTGACTTTCCTTACCAGAAAACAACTCTTGCTCGTAGGACCAAAAACTGCATGTGATTCAACTCCATTTAGGACTGGGAAACAAACGCTAGATCGCCTTACAAGAAACACACTCTGCTTTTGAGAAAAGAGCACACTTCTACTCTACTGTGATTCCTATAGGGCCAAAACAGTGAGCTTGCTCAGAACAAAAGAAATGTGCTTCCTACACACACGGCCATATCTAGTTCAATTTTGCTTAGGAAACTAACAAGAATAGTACCTCCTCTTCAGTCCAATACACTGTACTTGCTGGGAGCAGACGCCAGTGCTATTTGCCCTGTGTATGATAATTGGAGCGCAATAGTGACTCTTCTTACCAGAAAACAACTCTTGCTCGTAGGACCAGAAACTGCATGTGATTCAACTCCATTTAGGACTGGGAAACCAAAGCTAGCTCGCCTTACAAGAAACACACTCTGCTTTTGAGAAAAGAGCACTCTTCTACTCTACTGTGTTTCCTATGTGGTCCGAACAGTGAGCTTGCTCAGAACAAAAGAACTGTGCTTCCTACACACACAGCCATATCTAGTTCAATTTTGCTTAGGAACCTGACAAGAACAGTAGCTCCTCTTCAGTCCAATACACTGTACTCCTGGGAACAGACGCCAGTGCTATTTGCCCTGTGTATGGCAATGGCAGCACAATAGTGACTATTCTTATCATTAAACAACTCTTGCTCGTAGGACCAGAAACTGCATGTGATTCAACTCCATTTAGGACTGGGAAACAAACTCTAGCTCGCCTTACAAGAAACAAAATCTGCTTTAGAGAAAAGAGCACTCTTCTACTCTACTGTGTTTCCTATAGGGCCAGAACAGTGAGCTGCTCAGAACAAAAGATCTGTGCTTCCTACACACGGGCCATATCTAGTTCAATTCTGCTTAGGAAACTGACAAGAACAGTAGCTCCTCTTCAGTCCGATACACTGTACTAGCTGGGAACAGACGCGAGTGCTATTTGCACTGTGTATGGCAATGGGAGCGCAATAGTGACTTTCCTTACCAGAAAACAACTCTTGCTCGTAGGACCAGAAACTGCATGTGATTCAACTCCGTTTAGGAATGGGAAACAAATGCCAGCTCGCCTTACATGAAACACTCTCTGCTTTTGAGAAAAGAGCACTCGTCTACTCTACTGTGTTTCCTATGGGGTCCAAACAGTGAGCTTGCTCAGAACAAAGAACTGTGCTTCCTACACACATGGACCATATCTAGTTCAACTCTGCTTAGGAGACTGACAAGAATAGTAGCTCCTCTTCAGTCCGATACACTGTACTTGCTGGGAACAGACGCGAGTGCTTTTTGCACTGTGTATGGCAATGGGAGCGCAATAGTGACTTTCCTTACCAGAAAACAACTCTTGCTCATAGGACCTGAAGCTGCATGTGATTCAACTCCGTTTAGGACTGGGAAACAAATGCTAGCTCGCCTTACGTGAAACACTCTCTGCTTTTGAGAAAAGAGCACTCTTCTACTCTACTGTGTTTCCTATGGGGTCCAAACAGTGAGCTTGCTCAGAACAAAGAACTGTGCTTCCTACACACATGGACCAGATCTAGTTCAACTCTGCTTAGGAAACTGACAATAACAGTAGCTCCTCTTCAGTCCGATACACTGTACTTGCTGGGAACAGACGCGAGTGCTATTTGCACTGTGTATGGCAAAGGGAGCACAATAGTGACTTTCCTTACCAGAAAACAACTCTTGCTCATAGGACCAGAAACTGCATGTGATTCAACTCCATTTAGGACTGGGAAACAAATGATAGCTTGCCTTACAAAAAACAAACTCTGCTTTTGAGAAAAGAGCACTCTTCTACTCTACTGTGTTTCCTGCGGGGTCCGAAAAGTGAGCTTGCTCAGAACAAAAGAACTGTGCTTCCTGCACACACGGCCATATCTAGTTCAATTCTGCTTAGGGACTTGACAAGAACAGCAGATCCTCTTCAGTCCAATACACTGTACTTGCTGCGAACAGACGCCAGTGCTATTTGTCCTGTGTATGGCAATGGCAGCACAATAGTGACTATTCTTACCATAAAACAACTCTTGCTCGTAGGACAGAAACTGCATGTGATTCCACTCCATTTAGAACTGGGAAACAAACGCTAGCTCGCCTTACAAGAAACACACTCTGCTTTTGAGAAAAGAGCACTCTTCTACTCTACTGTTTTTCCTACGGGGTCCAACAAGTGAGCTTGCTCAGAACAAATGAACTGTGCTTCCTCGACACACGGGCCATATCTAGTTCAACTCTGCTTAGGAGACTGAAAGAACAGTAGCTCCTCTTCAGTCCAAAACACTGTACTTGCTGGGAACAGACGCGAGTGCTATTTGCACTGTGTATGGCAATGAGAGCACAATAGTGGCTTTCCTTACCAGAAAACAACTCTTGCTCGTAGGACCACACACTGCATGTGATTCAACGCCATTTAGGACTGGGAAACAAATGCTAGCTCGCCTTACAAGAAACACACTCTGCTTCTGAGAAAAGAGCACTCTTCTACTCTACTGTGTTTCCTATGGGGTCCAAACAGTGAGCTTGCTCAGAACAAAAGAACTGTGCTTCCTACACACATGGACCATATCTAGTTAAACTCTGCTTAGGAAACTGACAAGAACAGTAGCTCCTCTTCAGTCCAATACACTGTACTTGCGGGGAAGAGACATGAGTGCTATTTGCACTGTTCATGGCAATTGGAGCACAATAGTGACTCATCTTACCAGAAAACAACTCTTGTTCGTAGGACAAAAAACTGCATGTGACCCAACTCCATTTAGGTCTGGGAAACTAACACTAGCAAGCCTTACAAGAAACACAGTCTGCTTTAGAGAAAAGAGCACTCTTCTACTCTACTGTGTTTCCTATGGGGTCCGAACAGTGAGCTTTCTCAGAACAAAAGAACTGTGCTTCCAACAACACAGCCATATCTAGTTCAGTTCTGTTTAGGAACCTGACAAGAACAGTAGCTCCTCTTCAGTCCAATACACTGTACTGCTGGGAACAGACGCCAGTGCACTTTGTCCTGTGTATGGCAATGGCAGCGCAATAGTGACTATTCTTATCATTAAACAACTCTTGATCGTAGGACCAGAAACTGCATGTGATTCAACTCCATTTAGGACTGGGAAACAAACGCTAGCTCGCCTTACAAGAAACACACTCTGCTTTTGAGAAAAGAGCACTCTTCTACTCTCCTGTGTTTCCTATAGGGCCAGAACAGTGTGCTTGCTCAGAACAAAAGAACTGTGCTTCCTACACACGGGCCATATGAGTTCAACTCTGCTTAGGAAACTGACAAGAACAGTAGCTCCTCTTCAGTCCGATACACTGTACTTGCTGGGAACAGACGCGAGTGCTATTTGCACTGTGTATGGCAATGGGAGCGCAATAGTGACTTTCCTTACCAGAAAACAACTCTTGCTCGTAGGACCAGAAACTGCATGTGATTCAACTCCGTTTAGGACTGGGAAACAAATGCTAGCTCGCCTTACATGAAACACTCTCTGCTTATGAGAAAAGAGCACTCTTCTACTCTACTGTGTTTCCTATGGGGTCCAAACAGTGAGCTTGCTCAGAACAAAGAACTGTGCTTCCTACACACATGGACCATATCTAGTTCAACTCTGCTTAGGAGACTGACAAGAACAGTGGCTCCTCTTCAGTCTGATACACTGTACTTGCTGGGAATAGACGCGAGTGCTATTTGCACTGTGTATGGCAAAGAGAGCTCAATAGTGACTTTCCTTACCAGAAAACAACTCTTGCTTGTAGGACCAGAAACTGCATGTGATTCAACTCCGTTTAGGACTGGGAAACAAATGCTAGCTCGCCTTACATGAAACACTCTCTGCTTTTGAGAAAAGAGCACTCTTCTACTCTACTGTATTTCCTATGGGGTCCGAACAGTGAGCTTGCTCAGAACAAAAGAACTGTGCTTCCTGCACACACGGCCATATCTACTTCAATTCTGCTTAGGAACCTGACAAGAACAGCAGATCCTCTTCAGTCCAATACACTGTACTTGCTGAGAACAGACGCCAGTGCTATTTGTCCTGTTTATGGCAAAGGCAGCACAATAGTGACTATTCTTACCATAAAACAACTCTTGCTCGTAGGACAGAAACTGCATGTGATTCCACTCCATTTAGGACTGGGAAACAAACGCCAGCTCGCCTTACAAGAAACACACTCTGCTTTAGAGAAAAGAGCACTCTTCTACTCTACTGTGTTTCCTATGAGGTCCAAACAGTGAGCTTGCTCAGAACATAAGAACTGTGCTTCCTACACACAAGTACTATATGTAGTTCAACTCTGCTTAGGAAACTGACAAGAACAGTAGCTCCTATTCAGTCCAATACACTGTGCTTGCTGGGAAAAGACGCGAGTGCTATTTGCCCTGTGTATGGCAAAGGGAGCGCAATAGTGACTTTCCTTACCAGAAAACAACTCTTGTTCGTAGGACCACAAACTGCATGTGACTCAACTCCATTTAGGACTAGGAAACAAACGCTAGCTTGCCTTACAAGAAACACACTCTGCTTTTGAGAAAAGAGCACTCTTCTACTCTACTGTGTTTCCTATAGGGCCAGAACAGTGAGCTTGCTCAGAACAAAAGAACTGTGCTTTCTACACACACGGTCCTTATCTAGTTCAACTCTGCTTAGGAAACTGACAAGAACAGTAGCTCCTCTTCAGTTCGATACACTGTACTTGCTGGGAACAGCCGCGACTGCTATTTGCACTGTGTATGGCAATGGGAGAGCAATAGTGACTTTCCTTACCAGAAAACAACTCTTGCTCGTAGGACCAGAAACTGCATGTGATTCAACTCCATTTAGGACTGGGAAACAAACGCTAGCTCGCTTTACAAGAAACACACTCTGATTTGAGAAAAGAGCACTCTTCTATTCTACTGTGTTTCTTATAGGGCCAGAACAGTGACCTTGCTCAGAACAAATGAACTGTGCTTCCTAGACACACGGGCCATATCTAGTTCAACTCTGCTTAGGAGACTGACAAGAACAGTAGCTCCTCTTCAGTCCTATACACTGTACTTGCTGGGAACAGACGCGAGTGCTATTTGCACTGTGTATGGCAATGACAGCGCAATAGTGGCTTTCCTTACCAGAAAACAACTCTTGCTCGTAGGACCACAAACTGCATGTGATTCAACGCCATTTAGGACTGGGAAACAAATGCTAGCTCGCCTTACAAGAAACACACTCTGCTTCTGAGAAAAGAGCACTCTTCTACTCTACTGTGTTTCCTATGGGGTCCAAACAGTGAGCTTGCTCAGAACAAAAGAACTGTGCTTCCTACACACACGGCCATATCTAGGTCAACTCTGCTTTGAAACTGACAAGAACAGTAGCTCCTCTTCAGTCCAATACACTGTACTTGAGGGGAAGAGACGAGAGTGCTATTTGCACTGTGTATGGCAATTGGGGAACAATAGTGACTCGTCTTACCAGAAAACAACTCTTGCTCGTAGGACAAAAAACTGCATGTGACTCATCTCCATTTAGGTCTGGGAAACAAACGCTAGATCGCCTTACAAGAAACACACTCTGCTTTAGAAAAAGAGCACTCTTCTACTCTACTGTTTTTCCTATGGGTCCGAACAGTGAGCTTTCTCAGAACAAAAGAACTGTGCTTCCTACACACACAGCCATATCTAGTTCAATTTTGCTTAGGAACCTGACAAGAACAGTAGCTCCTCTTCAGTCCAATACACTGTACTGCTGGGAACAGACACCAGTGCTATTTGTCCTGTGTATGGCAATGGCAGCACAATAGTGACTATTCTTATCATTAAACAACTCTTGCTCGTAGGACCAGAAACTGCATGTGATTCAACTCCGTTTAGGACTGGGAAACAAACTCTAGCTCGCCTTACAAGAAACAAAATCTGCTTTAGAGAAAAGAGCACTATTCTACTCTACTGTGTTTCCTATAGGGCCAGAACAGTGAGCTGCTCAGAACAAAAGAACTGTGCTTCCTACACACGGGCCATATCTAGTTCAACTCTGCTTAGGAAACTGACAAGAACAGTAGCTCCTCTTCAGTCCGATACACTGTACTTGCTGGGAACAGACGCGAGTGCTATTTGCACTGTTTATGGCAATTGGAGCGCAATAGTGTCTTTCCTTACCAGAAAACAACTCTTGCTCGTAGGACCAGAAACTGCATGTGATTCAACTCCGTTTAGGAATGGGAAACAAATGCTAGCTTGCCTTACATGAAACACTCTCTGCTTTTGAGAAAAGAGCACTCTTCTACTCTACTGTGTTTCCTATGGGTCCAAACAGTGAGCTTGCTTAGAACAAAAGAACTATGCTTCCTACACACGGGCCATATCTAGTTCAACTCTGCTTAGGAAACTGACAAGAACAGTAGCTCCTATTCAGTCCTATACACTGTACTTGGTGGGAAAAGACGCGAGGCCTATTTGTACTGTGTGTGGCAATGGGAGCACAATAGTGACTTTCCTTACCAGAAAACAACTCTTGCTCGTAGGACCAAAAACTGCATGTGATTCAACTCCATTTAGGACTGGGAAACAAACGCTAGATCGCCTTACAAGAAACACACTCTTCTTTTGAGGAAAGAGCACTCTTCTACTCTATTTTGTTTCCTATAGGGCCAGAACAATGAGCTTGCTGAGAACAAAAATACTGTGCTTCCTACACACAGGGGCTATATCTAGTTCAACTCTGCTTAGGAAACTGACAAGAACAGTAGCTCCTCAGTCCAATACACTGTACATGCTGGAAACAGACGCCAGTGCTATTTGCCCTGTGTATGATAATTGGAGCGCAATAGTGACTCTCCTTACCAGAAAACAACACTTGCTCGTAGGACCAGAAACTGCATGTGATACAACTGCATTTAGGACTGGGAAACCAAATCTAGCTCGCCTTACAAGAAACACACTCTGCTTTTGAGAAAAGAGCACTCTTCTACTCTACTGTGTTTCCTATGGGGTCCGAACAGTGAGCTTGCTCAGAACAAAAGAACTGTGCTTCCTACACACACGGCCATATCTAGTTCAACTCTGCTTAGGAAACTGACAAGAACAGTAGCTCCTCTACAGTCCAATACACTGTACTTGCTGGGAACAGACGCGAGTGCTATTTGCACTGTGTATGGCAATGGGAGCGCAATAGTGACTCTTCTTACCAGAAAACATCTCTTGCTCGTAGGACCAGAAACTGCATGGGATTCAACTCGATTTCTTACTGGGAAACAAACACTAGCTCGCCTTACAAGAAACACACTCTGCTTTTGAGAAAAGAGCACTCTTCTAATCTACTGTGTTTCCTATGGGATCTGAACAGTGAGCTTGCTAAGAACAAAAGAATTGTGCTTCCTACACACACGGGCCATATCTAGTTCTACTCTGCTTAGGAAACTGACAAGAACATTAGCTCCTCTTCAGTCCAATACACTGTACTTGGTGGGAACAGACGCCAGTGCTATTTGCACTGTGTATGACAATGGGAGCACAATAGTGACTCTTCTTACCAGAAAACAACTGTTGCTCGTAGGACCAGAAATTGCATGTGATTCAACTCCATTTAGGACTGGAAAAAAAACGCTAGCTCGCCTTTCAAGAAACACACACTGCTTTTGAGAAAAGAGCACTCTTCTACTCTACTGTGTTTCCTATGGGGTCCAAACAGAGAACTTGCTCAGAACAAAAGTACTGTGCTTCCTACATCCGCGCCATTGCTAGTTCAACTCTGCTTAGGAAACTGACAAGAGAAGTAGCTCCTCTTCAGTCCAATACACTGTACTTGCTGGCAACACATGCGAGTGCTATTTGCACTGTGTATGGCAATGGGAGCACAACAGTTACTTTCCTTACCAGAAAGCAACTCTTGCTCGTAGGACCAAAAACCGCATGTGATTCAACTCTATTTAGAACTGGGAAACAAACGCTAGCTCTCCTTACAAGAAAAACACTCTGCTTTTGAGAAAAGAGCACTCTTCTACTCTACTGTGTTTCCTACGGGGTCCAAACAGTGAGCTTGCTCAGAACAAATGAACTGTGCTTCCTAGACACACGGGCCATATCTAGTTCAACTCTGCTTAGGAGACTGACAAGAACAGTAGCTCCTCTTCAGTCCAATACACTGTACTTGCTGGGAACAGACGCGAGTGCTATTTGCACTGTGTATGGCAATGAGAGCGCAATAGTGGCTTTCCTTACCAGAAAACAAATCTTGCTCGTAGGACCACACACTGCATGTGATTCAACGCCATTTAGGACTGGGAAGCAAATGCTAGCTCGCCTTACAAGAAACACACTCTGCTTCTGAGAAAAGAGCACTCTTCTACTCTACTGTGTTTCCTATGGGGTCCAAACAGTGAGCTTGCTCAGAACAAAAGAACTGTGCTTCCTAAACACATCGACCATATCTAGTTCAACTCTGCTTAGGAAACTGACAAGAACAGTAGCTCCTTTTCAGTCCAATACACTGTACTTGTGGGGAGGAGACACGAGTGCTATTTGCACTGTGTATGGCAATTGGAGCACAATAGTGACTCGTCTTACCAGAAAACATCTCTTGCTCGTAGGACAAAAGACTGCATGTGACTCAACTCCATTTAGGTCTGGGAAACAAACGCTAGCTCGCCTTACAAGAAACACACTCTGCTTTTGAAAAAAGAGCACTCTTCTACTCTACTGTGTTTCCTATGGGGTCCGAACAGTGAGATTTCTCAGAACAAAAGAACTGTGCTTCCTACACACACAGCCATATCTAGTTCAATTCTGCTTAGGAACCTGACAAGAACAGTAGCTCCTCTTCAGTCCAATACACTGTACTGCTGGGAACAGACACCAGTGCTATTTGTCCTGTGTATGGCAATGGCAGCGCAATAGTGACTATTCTTATCATTAAACAACTCTTGCTCGTAGGACCAGAAACTGCATGTGATTCAACTCCATTTAGGACTGTTAAACAAACGCTAGCTTGCCTTACAAGAAACACAATCTGCTTTAGAGAAAAGAGCACTCTTCTACTCTACTGTGTTTCCTATAGGGCCAGAACAGTGAGCTTGCTCAGAACAAAAGAACTGTGCTTCCTACACACGGGCCATATCTAGTTCAACTCTGCTTAGGAAACTGACAAGAACAGTAGCTCGTCTTCAGTCCGATTACTGTACTTGCTGGGAACAGACGCAAGTGCTATTTGTACTGTGTATGGCAATGGGAGCGCAATAGTGACTTTCCTTACCAGAAAACAACTCTTGCTCGTAGGACCAGAAACTGCATGTGATTCAACTCCGTTTAGGACTGGGAAACAAATGCTAGCTCGCCTTACATGAAATACTCTCTGCTTTTGAGAAAAGAGCACTCTTCTACTCTACTGTGTTTCCTATGGGGTCCAAACAGTGAGCTTGCTCAGAACAAAGAACTGTGCTTCCTATACACATGGACCATATCTAGGTCAACTCTGCTTTGAAACTGACAAGAACAGTAGCTCCTCTTCAGTCCAATACACTGTACTTGCGGGGAAGAGACGAGAGGGCTATTTGAACTGTGTATGGCAATTGGAGCACAATAGTGACTCGTCTTACCAGAAAACAACTCTTGCTCGTAGGACAAAAAACTGCATGTGACTCAACTCCATTAAGGTCTGGGAAACAAACGCTAGCTCGCCTTACAAGAAACACACTCTGCTTTAGAGAAAATAGCACTCTTCTACTCTACTGTGTTTCCTATGGGGTCCGAACAGTGAGCTTTCTCAGAACAAAAGAACTGTGCTTCCTACACACACAGCCATATCTAGTTCAATTTTGCTTAGGAACCTGACAAGAACAGTAGCTCCTCTTCAGTCCAATACACTGTACTGCTGGAAACAGACGCCAGTGCTATTTGTCCTGTGTATGGCAATGGCAGCACAATAGTGACTATTCTTATCATAAAACAACTCTTGCTCGTAGGGCCAGAAACTGCATGTGATTCACCTCCATTTAAGACTGGAAAACAAACGCTAGCTCGCCTTACAAGAAACACAATCTGCTTTAGAGAAAAGAGCACTCTTGTACTCTATTGTGTTTCCTATATTGCCAGAACAGTGAGCTTGCTCAGAACAAAAGAACTGTGCTTCCTACACACGGGCCATATCTAGTTCAACTCTGCTTAGGAAACTGACAAGAACAGAAGCTCCTCTTCAGTCCAATACACTGTACTTGCTGGGAAGAGACGCGAGTGCTATTTGCACTGTGTACGGCAATAAGTGCACAATAGTGAATCTTCTTACCAGACAACAAATCTTGCTCGTAGGACCAGAAACTGCATGTGATTCAACTCCATATAGGACTGGGAAACAAACACTAGCTCGCCTTACAAGAAACACACTCTGCTTTTGAGAAAAGAGCACTCTTCTACTCTACTGTGTTTCCTAAAGGGCCAGAATAGTGAGCTTGCTCAGAACAAAAGAACTGTGCTTCCTACACACTCGAGCCATATCTAGTTCAACTCTGGTTAGGAAACTGACAAGAACAGTAGCTCCTCTTCAGTCCAATACACTGTACTTGGTGGGAACAGACGCGAGTCCTATTTGTACTGTGTGTGGCAATGGGAGCACAATAGTGACTTTCCTTAACAGAAAACAACTCTTGCTCATAGGACCAAAAACTGCATGTGATTCAACTCCATTTAGGACTGGGAAACAAACGCTAGATCGCCTTACAAGAAACACACTCTGCTTTTGAGAAAAGAGCACTCTTCTACTCTACTGTGATTCCTATAGGGCCAAAACAATGAGCTTGCTCAGAACAAAAGAAATGTGCTTCCTACACACACGGCCATATCTAGTTCAATTTTGCTTAGGAAACTAACAAGAATAGTAGATCCTCTACAGTCAAATACACTGTACTTGCTGGGAGCTGACGCCAGTGCTATTTGCCCTGTGTATGATAATTGGAGGGCAATAGTGAATCTTCTTACCAGAAAACAACTCTTGCTCGTAGGACCAGAAACTGCATGTGATTCAACTCCATTTAGGACTGGGAAACCAAAGCTAGCTTGCCTTACAAGAAACACACTCTGCTTTTGAGAAAAGAGCACTCTTCTACTCTACTGTGTTTCCTATGTGGTCCGAACAGTGAGCTTGCTCAGAACAAAAGAACTGTGCTTCCTACACACACGGGCCATATCTAGTTCAACTCTGCTTAGGAAACTAACAAGAACAGTAGCTCCTCTTCAGTCCACTACACTGTACTTGCTGGGAACAGACGCGAGTGCTATTTGCACTGGGTATGGCAATGGGAGCGCAATAGTGACTCTTCTTACCAGAAAGCATCTCTTGCTCGTAGGACCAGAAACTGCATGGGATTCAACTCGATTTCTTACTGGGAAACAAACACACTCTGCTTTTGAGTAAAGAGCACTCTTCTACTCTACTGTGTTTCCTATGGGATCTGAACATTGAGCTTGCTAAGAACAAAAGAAATGTGCTTCCTACACACACGGGCCATATCTATTTCTACTCTTTAGGAAACTGACAAGAACATAGCTCCTCTTCAGTCCAATACACTGTACTTGCTGGGAACAGACGCCAGTGTAATTTGCACTGTGTATGACAATGGGAGTACAATAGTGACTCTTCTTACCAGAAAAAAACTGTTTC
The DNA here is from genome assembly GCF_949786415.1 of Peromyscus eremicus. Taxonomy (NCBI): domain Eukaryota; kingdom Metazoa; phylum Chordata; class Mammalia; order Rodentia; family Cricetidae; genus Peromyscus; species Peromyscus eremicus. The sequence continues at coordinate 686,587 of NW_026734329.1, read as the reverse complement.
TCGTAGGACCAGAAATTACATGTGATTCAACTCCATTTAGGACTGGGAAAAAAACGTTAGCTCGCCTTACAAGAAACAAACTCTGCTTTTGAGAAAAGAGCACTCTTCTACTCTACTGTGTTTCCTATGGGGTCCAAACAGAGAACTTGGTCAGAACAAAAGTACTGTGCTTCCTACACCCGGGCCATATCTAGTTCAACTCTGCTTAAGAAACTGACAAGAGAAGTAGCTCCTCTTCAGTCCAATACACTGTACTTGCTGGCAACACATGCGAATGCTATTTGCACTGTGTATGGCAAAGGGAGCACAATAGTGACTTTCCTTACCAGAAAGGAACTCTTGCTTGTAGAACCAAAAAATGCATGTGATTCAACTCCATTTAGGACTGGTAAACAAACGCTAGCTCGCCTTACAAGTAACACACTCTGCTTTTGAGGAAGGAGCACTCTTCTACTCTACTGTGTTTCCTTTAGCACCAGAAGACTGAGCTTGCTCAGACCAAAAGAACTGTGCTTCCTACACACACGGCCATATCTAGTTCAATTCTGCTTAGGAAACTGACAAGAACAGTAGATCCTCTTCAGTCCAATACACTGTACTTGGTGGGAACAGACGCGAGTCCTATTTGTACTGTGTGTGGCAATGGGAGCACAATAGTGACTTTCCTTACCAGAAAACAACTCTTGCTCATAGGACCAAAAACTGCATGTGATTCAACTCCATTTAGGACTGGGAAACAAACGCTAGATCGCGTTACAAGAAACACACTCTGCTTTTGAGAAAAGAGCACTCTTCTACTCTACTGTGATTCCTATAGGGCCAAAACAGTGAGCTTGCTCAGAACAAAAGAAATATGCTTCCTACACACACGGCCATATCTAGTTCAATTTTGCTTAGTAAACTAACAAGAATAGTAGCTCCTCTTCAGTCCAATACACTGTACTTGCTGGGAGCAGACGCCAGTGCTATTTGCCCTGTGTATCATAATTGGAGCGCAATAGTGACTCTTCTTACCAGAAAACAACTCTTGGTCGGAGGACCAGAAATTGCATGTGATTCAACTCCATTTAGGACTGGGAAAAAAACGCTAGCTCGCCTTACAAGAAACACACTCTGCTTTTGAGAAAAGAGCACTCTTCTACTCTACTGTGTTTCCTATGGGATACAAACAGTGAGCTTGCTCAGAACAAAAGAACTGTGCTTCCTACACACACGGGTCATATCTAGTTCAACTCTGCTTAGGAAACTGACAAGAACAGTAGCTCCTCTTCAGTCCAATACACTGTAATTGCTGGGAACAGACGCGAGTGCTATTTGCAATGTGTATGGCAATGGGAGCACAATAGTGACTTTCCTTACCAGAAAAAACTCTTGCTCATAGGACCAGAAACTGCATGTGATTCAACTCCATTTAGGACTGGGAAACAAACACTAGCTCGCCTTACAAGAAACACACTCTGCTTTTGAGAAATTAGCACTCTTCAACACTATTGTGTTTCCTATAGGGCCAGAAGAGTAAGCTTGCTCAGAACAAAAGAACTGTGCTTCCTACACACACGGCCATATCTAGTTCAATTCTGCTTAGGTAACTGTCAAGAATAGTAGATCCTCTTCAGTCCAATACACTGTACTTGCCTGGAACAGACGCCAGTGCTATTTGCCCTGTGTATGACAATGGGAGTACAATAGTGACTCTTCTTACCAGAAAGCATCTCTTGCTCGTAGGACCAGAAACTGCATGGGATTCAACTCGATTTCTTACTGGGAAACAAACACACTCTGCTTTTGAGTAAAGAGCACTCTTCTACTCTACTGTGTTTCCTATGGGATCTGAACATTGAGCTTGCTAAGAACAAAAGAATTGTGCTTCCTACACACACGGGCCATATCTATTTCTACTCTTTAGGAAACTGACAAGAACATAGCTCCTCTTCAGTCCAATACACTGTACTTGCTGGGAACAGACGCCAGTGTAATTTGCACTGTGTATGACAATGGGAGTACAATAGTGACTCTTCTTACCAGAAAAAAACTGTTTCTCGTAGGACCAGAAATTACATGTGATTCAACTCCATTTAGGACTGGGAAAAAAACGTTAGCTCGCCTTACAAGAAACAAACTCTGCTTTTGAGAAAAGAGCACTCTTCTACTCTACTGTGTTTCCTATGGGGTCCAAACAGAGAACTTGGTCAGAACAAAAGTACTGTGCTTCCTACACCCGGGCCATATCTAGTTCAACTCTGCTTAAGAAACTGACAAGAGAAGTAGCTCCTCTTCAGTCCAATACACTGTACTTGCTGGCAACACATGCGAATGCTATTTGCACTGTGTATGGCAATGGGAGCACAATAGTGACTTTCCTTACCAGAAAGGAACTCTTGCTTGTAGAACCAAAAAATGCATGTGATTCAACTCCATTTAGGACTGGGAAACAAACGCTAGCTCGCCTTACAAGTAACACACTCTGCTTTTGAGGAAGGAGCACTCTTCTACTCTACTGTGTTTCCTTTAGCACCAGAAGACTGAGCTTGCTCAGACCAAAAGAACTGTGCTTCCTACACACACGGCCATATCTAGTTCAATTCTGCTTAGGAAACTGACAAGAACAGGAGATCCTCTTCAGTCCAATACACTGTACTTGGTGGGAACAGACGCGAGTCCTATTTGTACTGTGTGTGGCAATGGGAGCACAATAGTGACTTTCCTTACCAGAAAACAACTCTTGCTCGTAGGACCAAAAACTGCATGTGATTCAACTCCATTTAGGACTGGGAAACAAACGCTAGATCGCGTTACAAGAAACACACTCTGCTTTTGAGAAAAGAGCACTCTTCTACTCTACTGTGATTCCTATAGGGCCAAAACAGTGAGCTTGCTCAGAACAAAAGAAATATGCTTCCTACACACACGGCCATATCTAGTTCAATTTTGCTTAGTAAACTAACAAGAATAGTAGATCCTCTTCAGTCCAATACACTGTACTTGCTGGGAGCAGACGCCAGTGCTATTTGCCCTGTGTATCATAATTGGAGCGCAATAGTGACTCTTCTTACCAGAAAACAACTCTTGGTCGGAGGACCAGAAACTGCATGTGATTCAACTGCATTTAGGACTGGGAAACCAAAGCTAGCTCGGCTTACAAAAAACACACTTTGCTTTTGAGAAAAGAGCACTCTTCTACTCTACTGTGTTTCCTATGGGGTCTGAACAGTGAGCTTGCTCAGAACAAAAGAACTGTGCTTCCTACACACACGGCCATATCTAGTTCAACTCTGCTTAGGAAACTGACAAGAACAGTAGCTCCTCTTCACTCCAATACACTGTACTTGCTGGGAACAGACGCGAGTGCTATTTGCACTGTGTATGGCAATGGGAGTGCAATAGTGACTCTTCTTACCAGAAAACATCTCTTGCTCGTAGGACCAGAAACTGCATGGGATTCAACTCGATTTCTTAGTGGGAAACAAACACTACCTCGCCTTACAAGAAACACACTCTGCTTTTGAGAAAAAAGGACTCTTCTAATCTACTGTGTTTCCTATGGGATCTGAACAGTGAGCTTGCTAAGAACAAAAGAATTGTGCTTCCTACACACTCGGGCCATATCTAGTTCTACTATGCTTAGGAAACTGACAAGAACATTAGCTCCTCTTCAGTCCAATACACTGTACTTGCTGGGAACAGACGCCAGTGCTATTTGCACTGTGTATGACAATGGGAGCGCAATAGTGACTCTTCTTACCAGAAAACAACTGTTGCTCGTAGGACCAGAAATTGCATGTGATTCAACTCCATTTAGGACTGGGAAAAAAACGCTAGCTCGCCTTACAAGAAACACACTCTGCTTTTGAGAAAAGAGCACTCTTCTACTCTACTGTGTTTCCTATGGGATACAAACAGTGAGCTTGCTCAGAACAAAAGAACTGTGCTTCCTACACACACGGGTCATATCTAGTTCAACTCTGCTTAGGAAACTGACAAGAACAGTAGCTCCTCTTCAGTCCAATACACTGTAATTGCTGGGAACAGACGCGAGTGCTATTTGCAATGTGTATGGCAATGGGAGCACAATAGTGACTTTCCTTACCAGAAAAAACTCTTGCTCATAGGACCAGAAACTGCATGTGATTCAACTCCATTTAGGACTGGGAAACAAACGCTAGCTCGCCTTACAAGTAACACACTCTGCTTTTGAGGAAGGAGCACTCTTCTACTCTACTGTGTTTCCTTTAGCACCAGAAGACTGAGCTTGCTCAGACCAAAGAACTGTGCTTCCTACACACACGGCCATATCTAGTTCAATTCTGCTTAGGAAACTGACAAGAACAGTAGATCCTCTTCAGTCCAATACACTGTACTTGGTGGGAACAGACGCGAGTCCTATTTGTACTGTGTGTGGCAATGGGAGCACAATAGTGACTTTCCTTACCAGAAAACAACTCTTGCTCTTAGGACCAAAAACTGCATGTGATTCAACTCCATTTAGGACTGGGAAACAAACGCTAGATCGGGTTACAAGAAACACACTCTGCTTTTGAGAAAAGAGCACTCTTCTACTCTACTGTGATTCCTATAGGGCCAAAACAGTGAGCTTGCTCAGAACAAAAGAAATATGCTTCCTACACACACGGCCATATCTAGTTCAATTTTGCTTAGTAAACTAACAAGAATAGTAGATCCTCTTCAGTCCAATACACTGTACTTGCTGGGAGCAGACGCCAGGGCTATTTGCCCTGTGTATCATAATTGGAGCACAATAGTGACTCTTCTTACCAGAAAACAACTCTTGGTCGGAGGACCATAAACTGCATGTGATTCAACTGCATTTAGGACTGGGAAACCAAAGCTAGCTAGGCTTACAAAAAACACACTTTGCTTTTGAGAAAAGAGCACTCTTCTACTCTACTGTGTTTCCTATGGGGTCTGAACAGTGAGCTTGCTCAGAACAAAAGAACTGTGCTTCCTACACACACGGCCATATCTAGTTCAACTCTGCTTAGGAAACTGACAAGAACAGTAGCTCCTCTTCACTCCAATACACTGTACTTGCTGGGAACAGACGCGAGTGCTATTTGCACTGTGTATGGCAATGGGAGTGCAATAGTGACTCTTCTTACCAGAAAACATCTCTTGCTCGTAGGACCAGAAACTGCATGGGATTCAACTCGATTTCTTAGTGGGAAACAAACACTACCTCGCCTTACAAGAAACACTCTGCTTTTGAGAAAAGAGGACTCTTCTAATCTACTGTGTTTCCTATGGGATCTGAACAGTGAGCTTGCTAAGAACAAAAGAATTGTGCTTCCTACACACTCGGGCCATATCTAGTTCTACTCTGCTTAGGAAACTGACAAGAACATTAGCTCCTCTTCAGTCCAATACACTGTACTTGCTGGGAACAGACGCCAGTGCTATTTGCACTGTGTATGACAATGGGAGCGCAATAGTGACTCTTCTTACCAGAAAACAACTGTTGCTCGTAGGACCAGAAATTGCATGTGATTCAACTCCATTTAGGACTGGGAAAAAAACGCTAGCTCGCCTTACAAGAAACACACTCTGCTTTTGAGAAAAGAGCACTCTTCTACTCTACTGTGTTTCCTATGGGATACAAACAGTGAGCTTGCTCAGAACAAAAGAACTGTGCTTCCTACACACACGGGTCATATCTAGTTCAACTCTGCTTAGGAAACTGACAAGAACAGTAGCTCCTCTTCAGTCCAATACACTGTAATTGCTGGGAACAGACGCGAGTGCTATTTGCAATGTGTATGGCAATGGGAGCACAATAGTGACTTTCCTTACCAGAAAAAACTCTTGCTCATAGGACCAGAAACTGCATGTGATTCAACTCCATTTAGGACTGGGAAACAAACACTAGCTCGCCTTACAAGAAACACACTCTGCTTTTGAGAAATTAGCACTCTTCAACACTATTGTGTTTCCTATAGGGCCAGAAGAGTAAGCTTGCTCAGAACAAAAGAACTGTGCTTCCTACACACACGGCCATATCTAGTTCAATTCTGCTTAGGTAACTGTCAAGAATAGTAGATCCTCTTCAGTCCAATACACTGTACTTGCCTGGAACAGACGCCAGTGCTATTTGCCCTGTGTATGACAATGGGAGTACAATAGTGACTCTTCTTACCAGAAAAAAACTCTTGCTCGTAGGATTAGAAACTGCTTGTGATTCAACTCCATTTAGGACTGGGAAACAAACGCTAGCTCGCCTTACAAGAAACACACTCTGCTTTTGAGAAAAGAGCACTCTTCTTCTCTACTGGGTTTCCTATGCGGTCTGAGCAGTGAGCTTACTTAAAACCAAAGAACTGTGCTTACTACACACATGGATCATATCTAGTTTAACTGTGCTTAGGAAACTGACAAGAACAGTAGCTCCTCTTCAGTCCAATACACTGTAATTGGTGGGAACAGACGCGAGTCCTATTTGTACTGTGTGTGGCAATGGGAGCACAATAGTGACTTTCCTTACCAGAAAACAACTCTTGGTCATAGGACCAAAAACTGCATGTGATTCAACTCCATTTAGGACTGGGAAACAAACGCTAGATTGCCTTACAAGAAACACACTCTGCTTTTGAGAAAAGAGCACTCTTCTACTCTACTGTGATTCCTAAAGGGCCAAAACAGTGAGCTTGCTCAGAACAAAAGAAATGTGCTTCCTACACACACGGCCATATCTAGTTCAATTTTGCTTAGGAAACTAACAAGAATAGTAGATCCTCTTCAGTCCAATACACTGCACTTGCTGGGAGCAGACGCCAGTGCTATTTGCCCTGTGTATGATAATTGGAGGGCAATAGTGACTCTTCTTACCAGAAAACAACTCTTGCTCGTAGGACCAGGAACTGCATGTGATTCAACTCCATTTAGGCTGGGAAACCAAAGCTAGCTCGCCTTACAAGAACACACTCTGCTTTTGAGAAAAGAGCACTCTTCTACTCTACTGTGTTTCCTATGTGGTCCGAACAGTGAGCTTGCTCAGAACAAAAGAACTGTGCTTCCTACACACACGGGCCATATCTAGTTCAACTCTGCTTAGGAAACTAACAAGAATAGTAGCTCCTCTTCAGTCCAATACACTGTACTTGCTGGGAACAGACGCGAGTGCTATTTGCACTGGGTATGGCAATGGGAGCGCAATAGTGACTCTTTCTACCAGAAAGCATCTCTTGCTCGTAGGACCAGAAACTGCATGGGATTCAACTCCATTTCTTACTGGGAAACAAACACACTCTGCTTTTGAGTAAAGAGCACTCTTCTACTCTATTGTGTTTCCTATGGGATCTGAACAGTGAGCTTGCTAAGAACAAAAGAATTGTGCTTCCTACACACACGGGCCATATCTATTTCTACTCTTTAGGAAACTGACAAGAACATAGCTCCTCTTCAGTCCAATACACTGTACTTGCTGGGAACTGACGCCAGTGCTATTTACACTGTGTATGACAATGGGAGCGCAATAGTGACTCTTCTTACCAGAAAACAACTGTTGCTCGTAGGACCAGAAATTACATGTGATTCAACTCCATTTAGGACTGGGAAAAAAACGCTAGCTCGCCTTACAAGAAACAAACTCTGCTTTTGAGAAAAGAGCACTCTTCTACTCTACTGTTTTTTCCTATGGGGTCCAAACAGAGAACTTGCTCAGAATAAAAGTACTGTGCTTCCTACACCCGGGCCATATCTAGTTCAACTCTGCTTAAGAAACTGACAAGAGAAGTAGCTCCTCTTCAGTCCAATACACTGTACTTGCTGGGAACAGACTCCAGTGCTATTTGCCCTGTGTATGACAATGGGAGCGCAATAGTGACTCTTCTTACCAGAAAACAACTCTTGCTCCTAGGATCAGAAACTGCATGTGATTCAACTCCATTTAGGACTGGGAAACAAACGCTAGCTCGCCTTACAAGAAACACACTCTGCTTTTGAGAAAAGAGAACTCTTCTACTCTACTGTGTTTCCTAAAATGCCAGAATAGTGAGCTTGCTCAGAACAGAAGAACTGTGCTTCCTACACACACGAGCCATATCTCGTTCAACTCTGCTTAGGAAACTGACAAGAACAGTAGCTCCTCTTCAGTCCAATACACTGTACTTGGTGGGAACAGACGCGAGTACTATTTGTACTGTGTGTGGCAATGAAAGCACAATAGTGACTTTCCTTACCAGAAAACAACTCTTGCTCGTAGGACCAAAAACTGCATGTGATTCAACTCCATTTAGGACTAGGAAACAAACGCTAGATCGCCTTACAAGAAACACACTCTGCTTTTGAGAAAAGAGCACTCTTCTACTCTACTGTGTTTCCTATGGGGTCCAAACAGAGAACTTGCTCAGAACAAAAGTACTGTGCTTCCTACACCCGGGCCATATCTAGTTCAACTCTGCTTAGGAAACTGACAAGAGAAGTAGCTCCTCTTCAGTCCAATACACTGTACTTGCTGGCAACACATGTGAGTGCTATTTGCACTGTGTATGGCAATGGGAGCGCAATTGTGACTCTTCACACCACAAAACAACTTTTGCTCATAGGACCAGAAACTGCATGTGATTCAACTCCATTTAGGACTGGGAAACAAATGCTAGCTCACCTTACAAGAAACACACTCTGCTTTTGAGAAAAGAGCACTCTTCTACTCTACTGTGTTTCTTATGGGGTTCGAAAAGTGAGCTTGCTCAGAACAAAAGAACTGTGCTTCCTACACACACGGGCCATATCAAGTTCAACTCTGCTTAGGAAACTGACAAGAACAGCAGCTCCTCTTCAGTCCAATACACTGTATTTGCTGGGAACAGACGCGAATGCTATTTGCACTGTGTACGGCAATAAGTACACAATAGTGAATCTTCTTACCAGAAAACAACTCTTCCTCGTAGGAACAGAAACTGCATTTGATTCAACTCCATTTAGGACTGAGAAACAAACGCTAGCTCGCCTTACAAGAAACACACTCTGCTTTTGAGAATAGGGCACATATCTACTCTACTGTGTTTCCTATCGGGCCCAAACAGTGAGCTTGCTCAGAACAAAAGAACTGTGCTTCCTACACACACGGGTCATATCTAGTTCAACTCTGCTTAGGAAACTGACAAGAACAGTAGCTCCTCTTCAGTCCAATACACTGTAATTGCTGGGAACAGACGCGAGTGCTATTTGCACTGTGTATGGCAAGGGGAGCACAATAGTGACTTTCCTTACCAGATAAAACTCTTGCTCATAGGACCAGACACTGCATGTGATTCAACTCCATTTAGGACTGGGAAACAAACACTAGATCGCCTTACAAGAAACACACTCTTCTTTTGAGGAAAGAGCACTCTTCTACTCTATTTTGTTTCCTACAGGGCCAGAACAATGAGCTTGATGAGAACAAGAAAACTGTGCTTCCTACACACAGGGGCTATATCTAGTTCAACTCTGCTTAGGAAACTGACAAGAACAGTAGCTCCTCTTCAGTCCAATACACTGTACATGCTGGGAACAGACGCCAGTTCTATTTGCCCTGTGTATGATAATTGGAGCGCAATAGTGACTCTTCTTACCAGAAAACAACACTTGCTCGTAGGACCAGAAACTGCATGTGATTCAACTGCATTTAGAACTGGGAAACCAAATCTAGCTCGCCTTACAAGAAACACACTCTGCTTTTGAGAAAAGAGCACTCTTCTACTCTACTGTGTTTCCTATGGGGTCCGAACAGTGAGCTTGCTCAGAACAAAAGAACTGTGCTTCCTACACACACGGCCATATCTAGTTCAACTCTGCTTAGGAAACTGACAAGAACAGTAGCTTCTCTACAGTCCAATACACTGTACTTGCTGGGAACAGACGCGAGTGCTATTTGCACTGTCGATAGCAATGGGAGCGCAATAGTGACTCTTCTTACCAGAAAACATCTCTTGCTCGTAGGACCAGAAACTGCATGGGATTCAACTCCATTTAGGACTGGGAAACAAACACTACCTCGCCTTACAAGAAACACACTCTGCTTTTGAGAAAAGAGCACTCTTCTAATCTACTGTGTTTCCTATGGGATCTGAACAGTGAGCTTGCTAAGAACAAAAGAATTGTGCTTCCTACACACACGGGCCATATCTAGTTCTACTCTGCTTAGGAAACTGACAAGAACATTAGCTCCTCTTCAGTCCAATACACTGTACTTTGTTGGAACAGACGCCAGTGCTATTTGCACTGTGTATGACAATGGGAGCACAATAGTGACTCTTCTTACCAGAAAACAACTGTTGCTCATAGGACCAGAAATTGCATGTGATTCAACTCCATTTAGGACTGGAAAAAAAACGCTAGCTCGCCTTTCAAGAAACACACACTGCTTTTGAGAAAAGAGCTCTCTTCTACTCTACTGTGTTTCCTATGGGGTCCAAACAGAGAACTTGCTCAGAACAAAAGTACTGTGCTTCCTACACCCGCGCCATTGCTAGTTCAACTCTGCTTAGGAAACTGACAAGAGAAGTAGCTCCTCTTCAGTCCAATACACTGTACTTGCTGGCAACACATGCGAGTGCTATTTGCACTGTGTATGGCAATGGTAGCACAACAGTGACTTTCCTTACCAGAAAGCAACTCTTGCTCGTAGGACCAAAAACCGCATGTGATTCAACTCTATTTAGGACTGGGAAACAAACGCTAGCTCGCCTTACAAGAAAAACACTCTGCTTTTGAGAAAAGAGCACTCTTCTACTCTACTGTGTTTCCTACGGGGTCCAAACAGTGAGCTTGCTCAGAACAAATGAACTGTGCTTCCTAGACACACGGGCCATATCTAGTTCAACTCTGCTTAGGAGACTGACAAGAACAGTAGCTCCTCTACAGTCCAATACACTGTACTTGCTGGGAACAGACGCGAGTGCTATTTGCACTGTGTATGGCAATGAGAGCGCAATAGTGGCTTTCCTTACCAGAAAACAACTCTTGCTCGTAGGACCACACACTGCATGTGATTCAACGCCATTTAGGACTGGGAAGCAAATGCTAGCTCGCCTTACAAGAAACACACTCTGCTTCTGAGAAAAGAGCACTCTTCTACTCTACTGTGTTTCCTATGGGGTCCAAACAGTGAGCTTGCTCAGAACAAAAGAACTGTGCTTCCTAAACACATCGACCATATCTAGTTCAACTCTGCTTAGGAAACTGACAAGAACAGAAGCTCCTCTTCAGTCCAATACACTGTACTTGCGGGGAGGAGACACGAGTGCTATTTGCACTGTGTATGGCAATTGGAGCACAATAGTGACTCGTCTTACCAGAAAACAACTCTTGCTCGTAGGACAAAAGACTGCATGTGACTCAACTCCATTTAGGTCTGGGAAACAAACGCTAGCTCGCCTTACAAGAAACACACTGTGCTTTAGAGAAAAGAGCACTCTTCTACTCTACTGTGTTTCCTATGGGGTCCGAACAGTGAGATTTCTCAGAACAAAAGAACTGTGCTTCCTACACACACAGCCATATCTAGTTCAATTCTGTTTAGGAACCTGACAAGAACAGTATCTCCTCTTCAGTCCAATACACTGTACTGCTGGGAACAGACGCCAGTGCTATTTGTCCTGTGTATGGCAATGGCAGCGCAATAGTGACTATTCTTATCATTACACAACTCTTGCTCGTAGGACCAGAAACTGCATGTGATTCAACTCCATTTAGGACTGGGAAACAAACGCTAGCTTGCCTTACAAGAAACACAATCTGCTTTAGAGAAAAGAGCACTCTTCTACTCTACTGTGTTTCCTATAGGGCCAGAAAAGTGAGCTTGCTCAGAACAAAAGAACTGTGCTTCCTACACACGGGCCATATCTAGTTCAACTCTGCTTAGGAAACTGACAAGAAAAGTAGCTCCTCTTCAGTCCGATTACTGTACTTGCTGGGAACAGACGCGAGTGCTATTTGCACTGTGTATGGCAATGGGAGCACAATAGTGACTTTCCTTACCAGAAAACAACTCTTGCTCGTAGGACCAGAAACTGCATGTGATTCAACTCCGTTTAGGACTGGGAAACAAATGCTAGCTCGCCTTACATGAAATACTCTCTGCTTTTGAGAAAAGAGCACTCTTCTACTCTACTGTGTTTCCTATGGGGTCCAAACAGTGAGCTTGCTCAGAACAAAGAACTGTGCTTCCTATACACATGGACCATATCTAGGTCAACTCTGCTTTGAAACTGACAAGAACCGTAGCTCCTCTTCAGTCCAATACACTGTACTTGCGGGGAAGAGACGAGACTGCTATTTGCACTGTGTATGGCAATTGGAGCACAATAGTGACTCGTTTTACCAGAAAACAACTCTTGCTCGTAGGACAAAAAAATGCATGTGACTCAACTCCATTTAGGTCTGGGAAACAAACGCTAGCTCGCCTTACAAGAAACACACTCTGCTTTAGAGAAAATAGCACTCTTCTACTCTACTGTGTTTCCTATGGGGTCCGAACAGTGAGCTTTCTCAGAACAAAAGAACTGTGCTTCCTACACACACAGCCATATCTAGTTCAATTTTGCTTAGGAACCTGACAAGAACAGTAGCTCCTCTTCAGTCCAATACACTGTACTGCTGGAAACAGACGCCAGTGCTATTTGTCCTGTGTATGGCAATGGCAGCGCAATAGTGACTATTCTTATCATAAAACAACTCTTGCTCGTAGGGCCAGAAACTGCATGTGATTCACCTCCATTTAAGACTGGAAAACAAACGCTAGCTCGCCTTACAAGAAACACAATCTGCTTTAGAGAAAAGAGCACTCTTGTACTCTATTGTGTTTCTTATATTGCCAGAACAGTGAGCTTGCTCAGAACAAAAGAACTGTGCTTCCTACACACGGTCCATATCTAGTTCAACTCTGCTTAGGAAACTGACAAGAACAGAAGCTCCTCTTCAGTCCGATACACTGTACTTGCTGGGAACAGACGCGAGTGCTATTTGCACTGTGTACGGCAATAAGTGCACAATAGTGAATCTTCTTACCAGACAACAAATCTTGCTCGTAGGACCAGAAACTGCATGTGATTCAACTCCATTTAGGACTGGGAAACAAACACTAGCTCGCCTTACAAGAAACACACTCTGCTTTTGAGAAAAGAGCACTCTTCTACTCTACTGTGTTTCCTAAAGGGCCAGAATAGTGAGCTTGCTCAGAACAAAAGAACTGTGCTTCCTACACACTCGAGCCATATCTAGTTCAACTCTGGTTAGGAAACTGACAAGAACAGTAGCTCCTCTTCAGTCCAATACACTGTACTTGGTGGGAACAGACGCGAGTCCTATTTGTACTGTGTGTGGCAATGGGAGCACAATAGTGACTTTCCTTACCAGAAAGGAACTCTTGCTTGTAGAACCAAAAAATGCATGTGATTCAACTCCATTTAGGACTGGGACACAAACGCTAGCTCGCCTTACAAGTAACACACTCTGCTTTTGAGGAAGGAGCACTCTTCTACTCTACTGTGTTTCCTATGTGGTTCGAAAAGTGAGCTTGCTCAGAACAAAAGAACTGTGCTTCCTACACACACGGGCCATATCAAGTTCAACTCTGCTTAGGAAACTGACAAGAACAGTAGATCCTCTTCACTCCAATACAGTGTACATGCTGGGAACAGACGCGAGTGCTATTTGCACTGTGTATGGCAAGGGGAGCACAATAGTGACTTTCCTTACCAGAAAAAACTCTTGCTCATAGGACCAGGAACTGCATGTGATTCAACTCCATTTAGGACTGGGAAACAAACACTAGCTCGCCTTACAAGAAACACACTCTTCTTTTGAGGAAAGAGCACTCTTCTACTCTATTTTGTTTCCTATAGGGCCAGAACAATGAGCTTGCTGAGAACAAAAAAACAAGCTTCCTACACACAGGGGCCATATCTAGTTCAACTCTGCTTAGCAAACTGACAAGAACAGTAGCTCCTCTTCAGTCCAATACACTGTACCTGCTGGGAACAGACGCCAGTGCTATTTGCCCTGTGTATGATAATTGGAGCGCAATAGTGACTCTTCTTACCAGAAAACAACTCTTGCTCGTAGGACCAGAAACTGAATGTGATTCAACTGCATTTAGGACTGGGAAACCAAAGCTAGCTCGCCTTACAAGAAACACACTCTGCTTTGAGAAAAGAGCACTCTTCTACTCTACTGTGTTTCCTAAGGGGTCCGAACAGTGAGCTTGCTCAGAACAAAAGAACTGTGCTTCCTACACACACGGCCATATCTAGTTCAACTCTGCTTAAGAAACTGACAAGAACAGTAGATCCTCTTCAGTCCAATACACAGTACATGCTGGGAATAGACGCCAGTGCTATTTGCCCTGTGTATGACAATGGGAGCGCAATAGTGACTCTTCTTACCAGAAAACAACTCTTGTTCGTAGGACCAGAAACTGCATGTGATTCAACTCCATTTAGGACTGGGAAACAAATGCTAGCTCGCCTTACAAGAAACACACTCTGCTTTTGAGAAAAGAGCACTCTTCTACTCTACTGTGTTTCCTATAGGGCCAGAAGAGTGAGCTTGCTCAGAACAAAAGAACTGTGCTTCCTACACACACGGCCATATCTAGTTCAATTCTGCTTAGGAAACTGACAAAAACAGCAGATCCTCTTCAGTCCAATAAACTGTACATGCTGGGAACAGACGCCAGTGCTATTTGCCCTGTGTATTACAATGGGAGCGCAATAGTGACTCTTCTTACCAGAAAACAACTCTTGCTCGTAGGACCGCAAACTGCATGTGATTCAACTCCATTTAGGACAGGAAAACAAACGCTAGCTTGCCTTACAAGAAACACACTCTGCTTTTGAGAAATTAGCACTCTTCAACTCTATTGTGTTTCCTATAGGGCCAGAAGAGTGAGCTTGCTCAGAACAAAAGAACTGTGCTTCCTACACACACGGCCATATCTAGTTCAATTCTGCTTAGGAAACTGTCAAGAATAGTAGATCCTATTCAGTCCAATACACCGTACTTGCCTGCTACAGACGCCAGTGCTATTTGCCCTGTGTATGACAATGGGAATGCAATAGTGACTCTTCTTACCAGAAAAAAACTCTTGCTCGTAGGACCAGAAACTGCATGTGATTCAACTTCATTTAGGACTGGGAAACAAACGCTAGCTCGCATTACAAGAAACACACTCTGCTTTTGAGAAAAGAGCATTCTTCTACTCTACTGGGTTTCCTATGGGGTCTGAACAGTGAGCTTGCTCAGAACAAAAGAACTGTGCTTACTACACACATGGGTCATATCTAGTATAACTGTGATTAGGAAACTGACAAGAACAGTAGCTTCTCTTCAGTCCAATACACTGTACTTGCTGGGAACAGACTCCAGTGATATTTGCCCTGTGTATGACAATGGGAGCGCAATAGTGACTCTTCTTACCAGAAAACAACTCTTCCTCGTAGGACCAGAAACTGCATGTGATTCAACTCCATTTAGGACTGGGAAACAAACGCTAGCTCGCCTTACAAGAAACACACTCTGCTTTTGAGAAAAGAGCACTCTTCTACTCTACTGTGTTTCCTAAAGGGACAGAATAGTGAGCTAGCTCAGAACAAAAGAACTGTGCTTTCTACACACACGAGCCATATCTAGTTCAACTCTGCTTAGGAAACTGACAAGAACAGTAGCTCCTCTTCAGTCCAATACACTGTACTTGTTGGGAAGGGACGCGAGTCCTATTTGTACTGTGTGTGGCAATGGGAGCACAATAGTGACTTTCCTTAACAGAAAACAACTCTTGCTCGTAGGACCAAAAACTGCATGTGATTCAATTCCATTTAGGACTGGGAAACAAACGCTATATCGCCTTACAAGAAACACACTCTGCTTTTGAGAAAAGAGCACTCTTCTACTCTACTGTGTTTCCTATGTGGTGCGAACAGTGAGCTTGCTCAGAACAAAAGAACTGTGCTTCCTACACACACGGGCCATATCAAGTTCAACTCTGCTTAGGAAACTGACAAGAATAGTAGCTCCCCTTCAGTCCAATACACTGTACTTGCTGGGAAGAGACGCGAATGCTATTTGCACTGTGTACGGCAATAAGTACACAGTAGTGAATCTTTTTACCAGAAAACAACTCTTCCTCGTATGAACAGAAACTGCTTTTGATTCAACTCCATTTAGGACTGAGAAAAAAAAGCTAGCTCGGCTTACAAGAAACACGCTCTGCTTTTGAGAATAGGGCACACATCTACTCTACTGTGTTTCCTATTGGGCCCAAACATGCAGTTTCTGGTCCTACGAGCAAGGGTTGTTTTCTGGTAAGAAGAGTCACTATTGCGCTCCCATTGTCATATACAGGGCAAATAGCACTGGCGTCTGTTCCCAGCATGTACAGTGTATTAGAATGAAGAGGATTTACTCTTCTTGTCAGTTTCCTAAGCAGAGTTGAACTAGATATGGCCCGTGTTTATTAAGCACAGTTATTTTGTTCTGAGCAAGCTCACTGTTCGGACCCCATAGGAAACACAGTAGAGTAGAAGAGTGCTCTTTTCTCAAAAGCAGAGTGTGTTTCTTGTAAGGCGTGCTAGCGTTTGTTTCCCAGTCTTAAATGGAGTTGAATCACATGCAGTTTCTGGTCCTATGAGCAAGAGTTGTTTTCTGGTAAGAAGAGTCACTATTGCGCTCCCATTGCCATACACAGTGCAAATAGCACTCACGTCTGTTCTAAGCAAGTACAGTGTATTGGACTGAAGAGGAACTACTGTTCTTGTCAGTTTCCTAAGCAGAGTTGAACTAGATATGGCCGTGTGTGTAGGAAGCACAGTTTTTTGTTCTGAGCAAGCTCAATGTTTTGGCCCTATAGGAAACACATTAGAGTAGAAGAGTGCTCTTTTCTCAAAAGCATAGTGGGTTTCCTGTAAGGCAAGCTAGTGTTTGTTTCCCAGTCCTTAATGAGGTTGAATCACATGCAGTTTCTGGTCCTACGAGCAAGAGTTGTTTTCTGGTAAGAAGAGTCACTATTGTGCTCCCATTGCCATACACAGTGCAAATAGCACACGCGTCTGTTCCCAGCAAGTACAGAGTATTGGACTGAAGGGGAGCTACTGTTCTTGTCAGTTTCCTATGCAGAGTTGAACTTGATATGGCCTGTGTGTGTAGGAAGCACAGTTATTTTGTTCTGAGCAAGCTCACTGTTCGGATCCCATAGGAAACACAGTAGAGTAGAAGAGTGCCCTTTTCTCAAAAGCAGAGTGTGTTTCTTTTAAGGCTAGCTATTGTTTGTTTCCCAGTCCTAAATGGAGTTGAGTCACATGCAGTATTTGGTCCTACGAGCAAGAGTTGTTTTCTGGTACAAAGAGACACTATTGGGCTCCCATTGCTATACAAAGTGCAATTAGCACTCGCGTCTGTTCCCAGCAAGTACAGTGTATTGGAATGAAGAGGAGCTCCTGTTCTTGTCAGTTTCCTAAGCAGAGTTGAACAATACATGGCCCGTGTGTGTAGGATACACAGTTCTTTTGTTCTGAGCAAGCTCACTGTTTTGGCCATATAGGAAACACATTAGAGTAGAAGAGTGCTCTTTTCTCAAAAGCAGAGTGTGTTTCTTGTAAGGCGATCTAGCGTTTGTTTCCCAGTCCTAAGTGGAGTTGAATCACATGCAGTTTCTGGTCCTACGATCAAGAGTTGTTTTCTGTTAAGAAGAGTCACTATTGCGCTCCCATTGTCATACACAAGGCAAATAGCACTGGCATCTGTTCCCAGCATTTACAGTTTATTGGACTGAAGAGGAGCTATTGTTCTTGTCAGTTTCCTAAGCAGAGTTGAAGTAGATGTGGCTTGTGTGTGTAGGAAGCACAGTTCTTTGTTCTGAGCTAGCTCACTGTTCTGGCCCTATAGGAAACACATTAGAGTAGAATACTGCTCTTTTCTCAAAATCAGAGTGTGTTTCTTGTAAGGCAAGCTAGCATTTGTTTCCCAGTCCTAAATGGAGTTGAATCACATGCAGTTTCTGGTTCTACGAGCAAGAGTTGTTTTCTGGTATGAAGAGTCACTATTGTGTTCCCATTGTCATACACAGGGCAAATAGCACTGGCGTCTGTTCCCAGCATGTACAGTGTATTGGACTGAAGAGGATCTACTGTTCTTGTCAGTTTCTGAAGCAGAATTGAACTAGATATGGCCGTGTGTGTAGGAAGCACAGTTCTTTTGTTCTGAGCAAGCTCAATGTTTTGGCCCTATAAGAAACACAGTAGAGTAGAAGAGTGGTCTTTTCTCAAAAGCAGAGTGTGTTTCTTGTAAGGCGAGCTAGCGTTTGTTTCCCAGTCCTAAATGGAGTTGAATCACATGCAGTTTTTGGTCCTATGAGAAAGAGTTGTTTTCTGGTAAGGAAATTCACTATTGCGCTCCCATTCCCATACACCATGCAAAAAGCACTCACGTCTCTTCCCAGCCAGTACAGTGTATTGGACTGAAGAGGAGCTACTGTTCTTGTCAGTTTGCTAAGCAGAGTTGAACTAGATATGGCCTGTGTGTGTAGGAAGCACAGTTCTTTTGTTCTGAGCAAGCTCACTGTTCTGGCCCTATAGGAAACACATTAGAGTAGAATACTGCTCTTTTCGCAAAAGCAGAGTGTGTTTCTTGTAAGACCAGCTAGCGTTTGTTTCCCAGTCCTAAATGGAGTTGAATCACATGCAGTTTCTGGTTCTATGAGCAAGAGTTGTTTTTTCGTAAGAAGGGACACTATTGCGCTCCCATTGCCATACACAGTACAAATACCACTCGCGTCTGTTCTCAGCAAGTACAGTGTATTGGAATGAAGAGGAGCTACTGTTCTTGTCAGTTTCCTAAGCAGAGTTGATCTAGACATGGCCCGTGTGTGTAGAAAGCACAGTTCTTTTGTTCTGAGCAAGCTCACTGTTCGAACCCCATAGGAAACACATTAGAGTAGAAGAGTGCTCTTTTCTCAAAAGCATAGTGGGTTTCCTGTAAGGCAAGCTAGTGTTTGTTTCCCAGTCCTTAATGAGGTTGAATCACATGCAGTTTCTGGTCCTACGAGCAAGAGTTGTTTTCTGGTAAGAAGAGTCACTATTGTGCTCCCATTGCCATACACAGTGCAAATAGCACACGCGTCTGTTCCCAGCAAGTACAGAGTATTGGACTGAAGGGGAGCTACTGTTCTTGTCAGTTTCCTATGCAGAGTTGAACTTGATATGGCCTGTGTGTGTAGGAAGCACAGTTATTTTGTTCTGAGCAAGCTCACTGTTCGGATCCCATAGGAAACACAGTAGAGTAGAAGAGTGCCCTTTTCTCAAAAGCAGAGTGTGTTTCTTTTAAGGCTAGCTATTGTTTGTTTCCCAGTCCTAAATGGAGTTGAGTCACATGCAGTATTTGGTCCTACGAGCAAGAGTTGTTTTCTGGTACAAAGAGACACTATTGGGCTCCCATTGCTATACAAAGTGCAATTAGCACTCGCGTCTGTTCCCAGCAAGTACAGTGTATTGGAATGAAGAGGAGCTCCTGTTCTTGTCAGTTTCCTAAGCAGAGTTGAACAATACATGGCCCGTGTGTGTAGGATACACAGTTCTTTTGTTCTGAGCAAGCTCACTGTTTTGGCCATATAGGAAACACATTAGAGTAGAAGAGTGCTCTTTTCTCAAAAGCAGAGTGTGTTTCTTGTAAGGCGATCTAGCGTTTGTTTCCCAGTCCTAAGTGGAGTTGAATCACATGCAGTTTCTGGTCCTACGATCAAGAGTTGTTTTCTGTTAAGAAGAGTCACTATTGCGCTCCCATTGTCATACACAAGGCAAATAGCACTGGCATCTGTTCCCAGCATTTACAGTTTATTGGACTGAAGAGGAGCTATTGTTCTTGTCAGTTTCCTAAGCAGAGTTGAAGTAGATGTGGCTTGTGTGTGTAGGAAGCACAGTTCTTTGTTCTGAGCTAGCTCACTGTTCTGGCCCTATAGGAAACACATTAGAGTAGAATACTGCTCTTTTCTCAAAATCAGAGTGTGTTTCTTGTAAGGCAAGCTAGCATTTGTTTCCCAGTCCTAAATGGAGTTGAATCACATGCAGTTTCTGGTTCTACGAGCAAGAGTTGTTTTCTGGTATGAAGAGTCACTATTGTGTTCCCATTGTCATACACAGGGCAAATAGCACTGGCGTCTGTTCCCAGCATGTACAGTGTATTGGACTGAAGAGGATCTACTGTTCTTGTCAGTTTCTGAAGCAGAATTGAACTAGATATGGCCGTGTGTGTAGGAAGCACAGTTCTTTTGTTCTGAGCAAGCTCAATGTTTTGGCCCTATAAGAAACACAGTAGAGTAGAAGAGTGGTCTTTTCTCAAAAGCAGAGTGTGTTTCTTGTAAGGCGAGCTAGCGTTTGTTTCCCAGTCCTAAATGGAGTTGAATCACATGCAGTTTTTGGTCCTATGAGAAAGAGTTGTTTTCTGGTAAGGAAATTCACTATTGCGCTCCCATTCCCATACACCATGCAAAAAGCACTCACGTCTCTTCCCAGCCAGTACAGTGTATTGGACTGAAGAGGAGCTACTGTTCTTGTCAGTTTGCTAAGCAGAGTTGAACTAGATATGGCCTGTGTGTGTAGGAAGCACAGTTCTTTTGTTCTGAGCAAGCTCACTGTTCTGGCCCTATAGGAAACACATTAGAGTAGAATACTGCTCTTTTCGCAAAAGCAGAGTGTGTTTCTTGTAAGACCAGCTAGCGTTTGTTTCCCAGTCCTAAATGGAGTTGAATCACATGCAGTTTCTGGTTCTATGAGCAAGAGTTGTTTTTTCGTAAGAAGGGACACTATTGCGCTCCCATTGCCATACACAGTACAAATACCACTCGCGTCTGTTCTCAGCAAGTACAGTGTATTGGAATGAAGAGGAGCTACTGTTCTTGTCAGTTTCCTAAGCAGAGTTGATCTAGACATGGCCCGTGTGTGTAGAAAGCACAGTTCTTTTGTTCTGAGCAAGCTCACTGTTCGAACCCCATAGGAAACACAGAAGAGTAGAAGAGTGCTCTTTTCTCAAAAGCAGAGTATGTTTCTTGTAAGGCCAGCTAGCGTTTGTTTCCCAGTCCTAAATGGAGTTGAATCACATGCAGTTTCTGGTCCTAATAGCAAGAGTTGTTTTCTGGTAAGAAGAGTCACTATTGCACTCCCATTGTCATACACAGGGCAAATAGCACTGGCGTCTGTTCCCAGCATGTACAGTGTATTGGACTGAAGAGGATCTACTGTTCTTGTCAGTTTCCTAAGCAGAATTGAACTAGATATGGCCGTGTGTGGAGGAAGCACAGTTCTTTTGTACTGAGCAAGCTCACTGTTTTGGCCCTACAGGAAACACAGTAGAGTAGAAGATTGCTCTTTTTTCAAAAGCAGAGTGTGTTTCTTGTAAGGCGAACTAGCTTTTGTTTCCCAGTCCTAAATGGAGTTGAATCACATGCAGTTTTTGTTCCCACGAGCAAGAGTTGTTTTCTGGTAAGGAAAGTCACTATTGCGCTCCCATTCCCATACACCGTGCAAATAGCACTCCCGTCTGTTCCCAGCAAGTACAGTGTATTGGTCTGAAGAGGAGCTACTGTTCTTGTCAGTTTCCTAGCAGAGTTGAACTAGATATAGCCCGTGTATTTAGGAAGCACAGTTCTTTTGTTTTGAGAAAGCTCAATGTTCTGGCCCTATAGGAAACATATTAGAGTAGAATACTGCTCTTTTCTCAAAAGCAGAGTGTGTTTCTTTTAAGGCGAGTTGCATTTGTTTCCAATTCCTAAATGGAGTTGAATCACATGCAGTTTCTGGTCCTACGAGCAAGAGTTGTTTTCTGGTAAGAAGAGTCACTATTGCGCTCCCATTGCCATACACAGTGCAAATAGCACTCGCGTCTGTTTTCAGCAAGTACAGTGTATTGGACTGAAGAGGAGCTACTGTTCTTGCCAGTTTTCTAAGCTGAGTTGAACTAGTTAAGGCCCGTGTGTGTAGGAAGCACAGTTCTTTTGTTCTGAGCAAGCTCACTGTTCGGACCCCATAGGAAACACAGTAGAGTAGAATAGTGCTCTTTTCTCAAAAGCAGAGTGTGTTTCTTGTAAGGCGAGCTAGCTTTTGTTTCCCAGTCCTAAATGGAGTTGAATCACATGCAGTTTCTGGTCCTACGAGCATGAGTTGTTTTCTGGTAAGAAGAGTCACTATTGCACTCCCATTGTCATACACAGGGGAAATAGCACTGGCGTCTGTTCCGGCATGTACACTCTATTGCACTGAAGAGGATCTACTGTTCTTGTCAGTTCCCTAAGCAGAGTTGAACTAGATATGGCCCGTGTGTAGGAAGCACAGTTATTTTGTTCTGAGCAAGCTCACTGTTATGACCCCACAGGAAACACAGTAGAGTAGAAGAGTGCTCTTTTCTCAAAAGCAGAGTGTGTTTCTTGTAAGGAGAGCTAGCGTTTGTTTCCCAGTCCTAAATGGAGTTGTGTCACATGCAGTTTTTGTTCCTACAAGCAAGAGTTGTTTTCTGGTAAGAAGAGTCACTATTGCCCTCCCATTGTAATACACAGGGCAAATAGCCCTGGCATCTGTTCCCAGCATGTACAGTGTATTGCACTGAAGACGATCTGCTGTTCTTGTCAGTTTCCTAAGCAGAGTTGAACTAGATATGACCCGTGTGTGTAGGAAGCACAGTTCTTTTGTTCTGAGCAAGCTCACTGTTCTGGACCTTATAGGAAACACATTAGAGTAGAAGAGTGCTCTTTTCTCAAAAGCAGAGTGTGTTTCTTGTAAGGCCAGCTAGCGTTTGTTTCCCAGTCCTAAATGGAGTTGAATCACATGCAGTTTCTGGTCCTACGAGCAAGGGTTGTTTTCTGGTAAGAAGAGTCACTATTGCGCTCCCATTGTCATACACAGGGCAAATAGCACTGGCGTCTGTTCCCAGCATGTACAGTGTATTAGAATGAAGAGGATTTACTCTTCTTGTCAGTTTCCTAAGCAGAGTTGAACTAGATATGGCCCGTGTTTATTAAGCACAGTTATTTTGTTCTGAGCAAGCTCACTGTTCGGACCCCATAGGAAACACAGTAGAGTAGAAGAGTGCTCTTTTCTCAAAAGCAGAGTGTGTTTCTTGTAAGGCGAGCTAGCGTTTGTTTCCCAGTCCTAAATGGAGTTGAATCACATGCAGTTTCTGGTCCTACGAGCAAGAGTTGTTTCTGGTAAGAAGAGTCACTATTGTGCTCCCTTTGCTATACACAGGGCAAATAGCACTCGCATCTGTTCCCAGCAAGTACAGTGTATTGGACTGAAGAGGATCTACTGTTCTTGTCAGTTTCCTAAGCAGAGTTGAACTAGATATGGCCGTGTGTAGGAAGCACAGTTCTTTTGTTCTGAGCAAGCTCACTGTTTTGGCCCTATAGGAAACACAGGAGAGTAGAAGAGTGCTCTTTTCTCAAAAGCAGAATGTGTTTCTTGTAAGGCGAGCTAGCGCTTGTTTTCCAGTCCTAAATTGAGTTCAATCACATGCAGTTTTTGGTCCTATGAGCTAGACTTGTTTTATGGTAAGAAGAGTCACTATTGCGCTCCCATTTTCATACACAGGGAAAATAGCACTGGCGTCTGTTTCCAGCATGTAAAGTGTATTGGACTGAAGAGGATCTACTGTTCTTGTCAGTTTCCTAAGCAGAGTTGAACTAGATATGGCCCGTGTGTGTAGGAAGCACAGTTCTTTTGTTCTGAGCTAGCTCACTCTTCTGGTCTATAGGAAACACAGTAGAGTAGAAGAGTGCTCTTCTCTCAAAATCAGAGTGTGTTTCTTGTAAGGCGAGCTAGCGTTTGTTTCCCAGTCCCTAATGGAGTTGAATCACATGCAATTTCTGGTCCTACGAGCAAGAGTTGTTTTCTGGAAAGGAAAGTCACTATTGTGCTCCCTTTGCCATACACAGTGCAAATAGCACTCGCGTCTGTTACCAGCAAGTACAGTGTATTGGACTGAAGAGGAGCTACTGTTCTTGTCAGTTTCCTAAGCAGAGTTGAACTAGATATGGCTCGTGTGTGTAGGAAGCACAGTTCTTTTGTTCTGAGCAAGCTCACTGTTCTGGCCCTATAGGAAACACAGTAGAGTAGAAGTGTGCTCTTTCCTCCAAATAGAGTGTGTTTCTTCTAAGGCGAACTAGCGTTTGTTTCCAAGTCCTAAATGGAGTTGAATCACATGCAGTTTCTGGTCCTACAAGAAAGAGTTGTTTTCTGGTAAGAAGAGTCACTATTGAGCTCCCATTACCATACGCAGGGTAAATAGCACTCGCGTCTGTCCCAGCATGTACAGGGTATTGCACTGAAGAGGATCTACTGTTCTTGACAGTTACCTAAGCAGAGTTGAACTAGATATGGCCCGTGTGTGTAGGAAGCACAGTTCTTTTGTTCTGAGCAAGCTCACTGTTCGGACCACTTAGGAAACACAGTAGAATAGAAGACTGCTCTTTTCTCAAAAGCAGAGTGTGTTTCTTGTAAGGCGAGCTAGCGTTTGTTTTCCAGTCCAAAATGGAGTTGAATCACATGCAATTTCTGGTCCCATGAGCAAGGGATGTTTTCTGGTAAGGAAAGTCACTATTGTGCTCCCTTTGCCATAAACAGTGCAAATAGCACTCACGTCTGTTCCCAGCAAGTACAGTGTATTGGACTGAAGAGGAGCTACTGTTCTTGTCAGTTTCCTAAGCAGAGTTGAACTAGATATGGCCCGTGTGTGTAGGAAGCACAGTTCTTTTGTTATGAGCAAGCTCACTGTTCAAGCCCTATAGACAACACAGAAGAGTAGAAGGGTGCTCCATTCTCAGAAGCAGAGTTTGTTTCTTGTAAGGCGAGCTAGCATTTGTTTCCCAGTCCTAAATGTAGTTGAATTTCATGCAGTTTCTTGTCCTATGAGCAAGAGTTGTTTTCTGGTAAGAAGAGTCACTATTGTGCTCCCATTGCCATACACAGTGCAAACAGCATTTGCTACTGTTCTTTGCAAGTACAGTGTATTGGACAGAAGAGGAGCTACTGTTCTTGTCCGTTTCCTAAACAGAGTTGAACTAGATATGGCCCGTGTTTGTAGGAAGCACAGTCCTTTTGCTCTGAGCAAGCTCACTGTTTGGACCCCATAGGAAACACAGTGGAGTAGAAGAGTGCTCTTTTCTCAAAAGCAGAGTATATTTCTTGTAAGGCTAGCTAGAGTTTGTTTCACAGTCCTAAATGGAGTTGAATCACATGTATTTCTGATCCTAGGAGCAAGAGTTGTTTTCTGGTAAGAAGAGTCACTATTGTGCTCCCATTGTCATACACAGGGCAAATAGCACTGGTGTCTGTTCCCAGCATGTACAGTGTATTGGACTGAATGGGATCTACTGTTCTTGTCAGTTTTCTAAGCAGAGTTAAACAAGATATGGCCCGTGTGTGTAGGAAGCAGAGTTCTTTTGTTCTGAGCAAGCTCACTGTTTTGGCCCTATAGAAACAAAGCAGAGTAGAAGTGTGCTCTTTTCTCAAAAGCAGAGTGTGTTTCTTGTAAGGCGAGCTAGCTTTTGTTTCCCAGTCCTAAATGGAGTTGTATCACATGCAGTTTCTCGTCCTACGAGCAAGAGTTGTTTTCTAGTAAGAAGAGTCACTATTGTGCTCCCTGTGTCATACACAGGGAAAATAGCACTTGTGTCTGTTCCCAGGATGTACAGTGTATTGGACTGAAGAGGATCTACTGTTCTTGTCAGTTTTCCTAAGCAAAGTTGAACTAGATATGGCCCGTGTGTGCAGAAAGTACACTTCTTTTGTTCTGAGCAAGCTCACTCTTCTGGCCCTATAGGAAACACAGTAGAGTAGAAGAGTGCTCTTTTCTCAAAAGCAGAGTGTGTTTTTTGTAAGGCGAGCTTGTGTTTGTTTCCCATTCCTAAATGGAGTTGAATCACATGCAGTTTCTAGTCCTACGAGCAAGAGTTGTTTTCTGGAAAGGAAAGTCACTATTGTGCTCCCTTTGCCATAAACAGTGCAAATAGCACTCACATCTGTTCCCAGGAAGTACAGTGTATTGGACTGAAGATGATCTAATGCTCTTGTCAGTTTCCTAAGCAGAGTTGAACTAGATATGGCCGGTGTGTAGAAAGCACAGTTCTTTTGTTCTGAGCAAGCTCACTGTTCGGACCCCATAGGAAACACAGTAGAGTTGAAGAGTGCTATTTTCTCAAAAGCAGAGTGTGTTTCTTGTAAGGCTAGCTAGTGTTTGTTTCCCTGTCAGAAACAGATTTGAATCTCATGCCGTTTCTGGTCCTACGAGCAAGAGTTGTTTTCTGTTAAAGGAGTCACAATTTCGCTCCCATTGCCATACACACTGCAAATAGCACTCGTGTCTGTGACCTGCAAGTACAGTGTATTGGAATGAAGAGGAGGTACTGTTCTTGTCAGTTTCCTAAGCAGAGTTGAACTAGATATGGCCTGTTTGTGTAGGAAGCACAGTACTTTTGTTCTGAGCAAGCTCCCTGTTCTGGCCCTATAGGAAACACAGTAGAGTAGAAGAGTGCTCTTTTCTCAGAAGCAGAGTTTGTTTCTGGTAAGGCGAGCTAGCGTTTGTTTCCCAGTCTAAATGGAGATGAATCACATGCAGTTTCTGGTCCTACGAGCAAGAGTTGTTTTCTGGTAAGAAGAATCACTATTGTGCTACCATTGCCATACACAGTGCAAATAGCACTCGCGTCTGTTCCCAGCAAGTATAGTGTATTGGACAGAAGAGGAGCTACTGTTCTTGTCAGTTTCCTAAGCAGAGTTGAACTAGATATGGCCCGTGTGTGTGAAGCACAGTTCTTTTGTTCTGAGCAAGCTCACTGTTCTGGCCATATAGGAAACACAGAAGAGTAGAAGAGTGCTCTTTTCTCAAAAGCAGAGTGTGTTTCTTGTAAGGAGATCTAGCGTTTGTTTCCCAGGCCTAAATGGAGTTCAATCACATACAGTTTCTGGTCCTACGAGCAAGAGTAGTTTTCTGGTAAGAAGAGTCACTATTGTGCTCCCATTGCCACACACAGTGCAAATAGCATTCGTGTCTGCTCCCAACAAGTACAGTGTATTGGACTGAAGAGGATCTACTGTTCTTGTCAGTTTCCTAAGCAGAGTTGAACTAGATATAGCCCGTGTGTGTAGGAAGCACAGTTCTTTTGTTCTGAGCAAGCTCACTGTTCTGGCCCCATAGGAAACACAGTAGAGTAGAAGAGTGCTCTTTTCTCAAAAGCAGAGCGTGTTTCTTGTAAGGAGAGCTAGCGTTTGTTTCCCAGTCCTAAATGGAGTTGAATCACATGTAGTTTTTGGTCCTAAGAGCAATGGATGTTTTCTGGTAAGGAAAGTCACTATTGCGCTCTCTTTGCCATACACAGTTCAAATAGCACTCGCGTCTGTTCCCAGCAAGTACAGTGTATTGGACTATAGAGGAGCTACTGTTCTTGTCAGTTTCCTAAGCAGAGTTGAACTAGATATGGCCTGTGTGTGTAGGAAGCACAGGTCTTTTGTTCTGAGCAAGCTCACAGTTCGGAACACATAGGAAACACAGTAGAATAGAAGAGTGCTCTTTTCTCAAAAGCAGAGTGTGTTTCTTGTAAGGCGAGCTAGCATTTGTTTCCCAGTCCTAAATGGACTTGAATCACATGCAGTTTCTGGTCCTACGAGCAAGAATTGTTTTCTGGTAAGAAGAGTCACTATTGCGCTCCCATTGACATACACAGGGCAAATAGCACTCGCGTCTGTTCCCAGCAAGTACAGTATATTAGACAGAAGAGGAGCTACTGTTCTTGTCAGTTTCTTAAGCAGAGTTGAAGTAGTTATGTCCCGTGTGTGAGAAGCACAGTTCTTTTGTTCTGAGCAAGCTCACTTTTCGGACCCCATAGTAAACACAGTAGAGTAGAAGAGTGCTCTTTTCTCAAAAGCAGAGTGTGTTTCTTGTAAGGTGAGCTAGCGTTTGTTTCCCAGTCCTAAATGGAGTTGAATCACATGCAGTTTTTGGTCCTATGAGCACGGGATGTTTTCTGGTAAGGAAAGTCACTATTGCGCTCCCTTTGCCATACACAGTTCAAATAGCACTCGCGTCTGTTCCCAGCAAGTACAGTATATTGGACTGAAGAGGAGCTACTGTTCTTCTCAGTTTCCGAAGCAGAGTTGAACTAGATATGGCCTGTGTGTGCAGGAAGCACAGTTCTTTTGCTCTGAGCAAGCTCACTGTTCTGGCCCTATAGGAAACACAGTAGAGTAGAAGAGTGCTCTTTTCTCAAAAGCAGAGTGTGTTTCTTGTAAGGTGAGCTAGCGTTTGTTTCCCAGTCCTAAATGGAGTTGAATCACATGCAGTTTTTGGTCCTACGAGCAAGGGATGTTTTCTGGTAAGGAAAGTCACTATTGCGCTCCCTTTGCCATACACAGTTCAAATAGCACTCGCGTCTGTTCCCAGCAAGTACAGTGTATTGGACTGAAGAGGAGCTACTGTTCTTCTCAGTTTCCGAAGCAGAGTTGAACTAGATATGGCCTGTGTGTGTAGGAAGCACAGTTCTTTTGCTCTGAGCAAGCTCACTGTTCTGGCCCTATAGGAAACACAATAGAGTAGAAGAGTGCTCTTTTCTCAAAAGCAGAGTGTGTTTCTTCTAAGGCGAGATAGCGTTTGTTTCCAAGTCCTAAATGGAGTTGAATCACATGCAGTTTTTGGTCCTACGAGCAAGAGTTGTTGTCTGGTAAGAAGAGTCACTATTGTGCTCCCATTGCCATACACAGGGCAAATAGCACTCACGTCTGTTCCCAGCAAGTACAGTGTATTAGACTGAAGAGGAGCTACTGTTCTTGTCAGTTTCCTAAGCAGAGTTGAACTAGTTAGGGCCTGTGTGTGTAGAAAGCACAGTTCTTTTGTTCTGAGCAAGCTCACTCTTCTGGCCCTATAGGAAACACAGATGAGTAGAAGAGTGCTCTTTTCTCAAAAGCAGAGTGTGTTTCTTGTAAGGCGAGCTAGGGTTTGGTTCCCAGTCCAAAATGGAGTTTAATCACATGCAGTTACTGGTCCTACAAGCAAGATTTGTTTTCTGCTAAGAAGAGTCACTATTGCGCTCCCATTGCCATATCAGGGCAAATAGCACTCACATCTGTTCCCAGCATGTACAGTGTATTGGACTGAAAAGGATCTACTGTTCTTGTCAGTTTCCTAAGCAGAGTTGAACTAGATATGGCCCGTGTGTGTAGGAAGCACAGTTCTTTTGTTCTGAGCAAGCTCACTGTTCGGACTCCATAGGAAACACATTAGAGTAGAAGAGTTCTCTTTTCTCAGAAGCAGAGTGTGTTTCTTGTAAGTCTGGCTAGTGTTTGTTTCCCAGTCAGAATCGGAGTTGAATCTCATGCAGTATCTGGTCCTACGAGCAAGAGTTGTTTTCTGGTAAGAGGAGGCACTATTGCGCTCCCATTGCCATACACAGTGCAAATAGGACTCGCGTCTTCTACCTGCAAGTACAGTGTATTGGACTGAAGAGGAGCTACTGTTCTTGTCAGTTTACTAAGCAGAGTTGAACTAGATATGGCCCGTTTGTGTAGGAAGCACAGTTCTTTTGTTCTGAGCAAGCTCACTCTTCTGGCCCTATAGGAAACACAGAAAGTAGAAGAGTGCTCTTTTCTCAAAACCAGAGTGTGTTTGTTGTAAGGCGAGCTAGCGTTTGTTTCCCCGTCCTAAATGGAGTTGAATCACATGCAGTTTCTGGTCCTACGAGCAAGAGTTGTTTTCTTGTAAGAAGAGTCACTATTGCCCTCCCATTGTCATACACTGTACAAATAGTACTGGCATCTGTTCCCAGCATGTACAGTGTATTGGACTGAAGATGATCTACTGTTCTTGTCAGTTTCCTAAGCAAAGTTGAACTAGATATGGCCCGTGTGTGTTAGAAGTACACTTCTTTTGTTCTGAGCAACCTCACTCTTCTGGCCCTATAGGATACACAGTAGAGTAGAAGAGTGCTCTTTTCTCAAAAGCAGAGTGTGTTTCTTGTAAGGTGAGCTAGCGTTTGTTTCCCAGTCCTAAATGGAGTTGAATCACATGCAGTTTTTGGTCCTACGAGCAAGGGATGATTTCTGGTAAGGAAAGTCACTATTGCGCTCCCTTTGCCATACACAGTTCAAATAGCACTCGCGTCTTTTCCCAGCAAGTACAGTGTATTGGACTGAAGAGGAGATACTGTTCTTCTCAGTTTTCTAAGCAGAGTTGAACTAGATATGGCCCGTGTGTGTAGGAAGCACAGTTCTTTTGTTCTGAGCAAGCTCACTGTTTTGGCGCTATAGGAAACAAAGTAGAGTAGAAGAGTGCTCTTTTCTCAAAAGCAGAGTGTGTTTCTTGTAAGGCGAGCTAGCTTTTGTTTCCCAGTCCTAAATGGAGTTGAATCACATGCAGTTTCTGGTCCTACGAGCAAGAGTTGTTTTCTAGTAAGAAGAGTCACTATTGTGCTCCCTTTGTCATACACAGGGCAAATAGCACTCGTGTCTGTTCCCAGGATGCACAGTGTGTTGGACTGAAGACGATCTACTGTTCTTGTCAGTTTCCTAAGCAAAGTTGAACTAGATATGGCCCGTGTGTGTAGGAAGTACACTTCTTTTGTTCTGAGCAAGCTCACTCTTCTGGCCCTATACGAAACACAGGAGAGTAGAAGAATGCTCTTTTCTCAAAAGCAGAATGTGTTTCTTGTAAGGCGAGCAAACGTTTGTTTCCCAGTCCTAAATTGAGTTCAATCATATGCTGTTTCTGTTCCTATGAGCTAGAGTTGTTTTATGGTAAGAAGAGTCACTATTGTGCTCCCATTGTCATACACAGGGCAAATAGCACTGGCGTCTGTTCCCAGCATGTAAAGTGTATTGGACTGAAAAGGATCTACTGCTCTTTTCAGTTTCCTAAGCAGAGTTGAACTAGATATGGCCCGTGTGTGTAGGAAGCACAGTTCTTTTGTTCTGAGTGAGCTCACTCTTCTGGCCCTATAGGAAACACACTAGAGTAGAAGAGTGCTCTTTTCTCAAAAGCAGAGTGTGTTTTTTGTAAGGCGAGCTTGCGTTTGTTTCCCAGTCCTAAATGGAGTTGAATCACATGCAGTTTCTAGTCCTACGAGCAAGAGTTGTTTTCTGGAAAGGAAAGTCACTATTGTGCTCCCTTTGCCAAACACAGTGCAAATAGCACTCGCGTCTGTTCCCAGCAAGTACAGTGTATTGGACTGAAGAGGAGCTACTGCTCTTGTCAGTTTCCTAAGCAGAGTTGAACTAGATATGGCCCGTGTGTGTAGGAAGCACAGTTCTTTTGTTCTGAGCAAGCTCACTGTATTGGCCCTGTAGGAAACACAGTAGAGTAGAAGAGTGCTCTTTTCTCCAAAGCAGAGTGTTTTTCTTCTAAGGCGAACTAGCGTTTTTTTCCAAGTCCTAAATGGAGTTGAATCACATGCAGTTTCTGGTCCTACAAGCAAGAGTTGTTTTCTGGTAAGAAGAGTCACTATTGCGCTCCCATTGCCATACAAAGGGCAAATAGCACTCGCGTCTGTTCCCAGCATGTACAGTGTATTGCACTGAAGAGGATCTACTGTTCTTGTCAGTTTCCTAAGCAGAGTTGAACTAGATATGGCTCGTGTGTGTAGGAAGCACAGTTCTTTTGTTCTGAGCAAGCTCACTGTTCGGACCCCATAGGAAACACAGTAGAATAGAAGAGTGCTCCTTTCTCAAAAGCAGAGTGTGTTTCTTGTAAGGCTAGCTAGTGTTTGTTTCCCAGTCAGAAACAGATTTGAATCTCATGAGTTTCTGGTCCTACGAGCAAGAGTTGTTTTCTGGTAAGAGGAGGCACTATTTCGCTCCCATTGCCATACACAGTGCAAATAGGACTCGCGTCTGTGACCAGCAAGTACAGTGTATTGGACTGAAGAGGAGCTACTGTTCTTGTCAGTTTCCTAAGCAGAGTTGAACTAGATATGGCCCGTTTGTGCAGGAAGCACAGTTCTTTTGTTCTGAGCAAGCTCACTGTTCTGGCCCTATAGGAAACACAGTAGAGTAGACCAGTGCTCTTTTCTCAAAAGCAGAGTGTGTTTGTTTTAAGGTGAGCTAGCATTTGTTTTTCAGTCCTAAATGGAGTTGAATCACATGCAGTTTCTGGTCCTACGAGCAAGAGTTGTTTTCTGGTAAGGAAAGTCACTATTGTGCTCCTTTTGTCATACACAGTGCAAATAGCACTTGCGTCTGTTCTCAGCAAGTACAGTGTATTGGACTGAAGAGGATCTACTGTTCCTATCAGTTTCCTAAGCAGAGTTGAACTAGATATGGCCCGTGTGTGTAGGAAGCACAGTTCTTTTGTTCTGAGCGAGCTCACTCTTCTGGCCTATAGGAAACACACTAGAGTAGAAGAGTGCTCTTTTCTCAAAAGCAGAGTGTGTTTTTTGTAAGGCGAGCTTGCGTTTGTTTCCCAGTCCTAAATGGAGTTGAATCACATGCAGTTTCTAGTCCTACGAGCAAGAGTTGTTTTCTGGAAAGGAAAGTCACTATTGTGCTCCCTTTGCCAAACAGAGTGCAAATAGCACTCGCGTCTGTTCCCAGCAAGTACAGTGTATTGGACTGAAGAGGAGCTACTGCTCCTGTCAGTTTCCTAAGCAGAGTTGAACTAGATATGGCCCGTGTGTGTAGGAAGCGGAGTTCTTTTGTTCTGAGCCAGCTCACTGTATTGGCCCTATAGGAAACACAGTAGAGTAGAAGAGTGCTCTTTTCTCTAAAGCAGAGTGTGTTTCTTCTAAGGCGAACTAGCATTTGTTTCCAAGTCCTAAATGGAGTTGAATCACATTCAGTTTCTGGTCCTACAAGCAAGAGTTGTTTTCTGGTAAGAAGAGTCACTATTGTGCTCCCATTGCCATACACAGGGCAAATAGCACTCGCGTCTGTTCCCAGCATGTACAGTGTATTGCACTGAAGAGGATCTACCGTTCTTGTCAGTTTCCTAAGCAGAGTTGAACTAGATATGGCCCGTGTGTGTAGGAAGCACAGTTCTTTTGTTCTGAGCAAGCTCACTGTTCGGACCCCATAGGAAACACAGTAGAATAGAAGAGTGCTCCTTTCTCAAAAGCAGAGTGTGTTTCTTGTAAGGCTAGCTAGTGTTTGTTTCCCAGTCAGAAACAGATTTGAATCTCATGAATTTCTGGTCCTACGAGCAAGAGTTGTTTTCTGGTAGGAGGAGTCACTATTTCGCTCCCATTGCCATACACAGTGCAAATAGCACTCGCATCTGTGACCTGCAAGTACAGTGTATTGGACTGAATAGGAGCTACTGTTCTTGTCAGTTTTCTAAGCAGAGTTGAACTAGATATGGCCCGTTTGTGCAGGAAGCACAGTTCTTCTGTTCTGAGCAAGCTCACTGTTCTGGCCCTATAGGAAACACAGTAGAGTAGACGAGTGCTCTTTTCTCAAAAGCAGAGTGTGTTTGTTTTAAGGTGAACTAGCATTTGTTTTTCAGTCCTAAATGGAGTTGAATCACATGCAGTTTCTGGTCCTACGAGCAAGAGTTGTTTTCTGGTAAGGATAGTCACTATTGTGCTCCTTTTGCCATACACAGTTCAAATAGCACTCGCGTCTGTTTCCAGCAAGTACAGTGTATTGGACTGTAGAGGAGCTACTGTTCTTGTCAGTTTCCTAAGCAGAGTTGAACTAGATATGGCCTGTGTGTGTAGGAAGCACAGGTCTTTTGTTCTGAGCAAGCTCACAGTTCGGACCACATAGGAAACACAGTAGAATAGAAGAGTGCTCTTTTCTCAAAAGCAGAGTGTGTTTCTTGTAAGGCGAGCTAGCATTTGTTTCCCAGTCCTAAATGGACTTGAATCACATGCAGTTTCTGGTCCTACGAGCAAGAATTGTTTTCTGGTAAGAAGAGTCACTATTGCACTCCCATTGACATACACAGGGCAAGTAGCACTCGCGTCTGTTCCCAGCAAGTACAGTATATTAGACAGAAGAGGAGCTACTGTTCTTGTCAGTTTCTTAAGCAGAGTTGAAGTAGTTATGTCCCGTGTGTGAGAAGCACAGTTCTTTTGTTCTGAGCAAGCTCACTTTTCGGACCCCATAGTAAACACAGTAGAGTAGAAGAGTGCTCTTTTCTCAAAAGCAGAGTGTGTTTCTTGTAAGGTGAGCTAGCGTTTGTTTCCCAGTCCTAAATGGAGTTGAATCACATGCAGTTTTTGGTCCTATGAGCACGGGATGTTTTCTGGTAAGGAAAGTCACTATTGCGCTCTCTTTGCCATACACAGTTCAAATAGCACTCGCGTCTGTTCCCAGCAAGTACAGTGTATTGGACTGAAGAGGAGCTACTGTTCTTCTCAGTTTCCGAAGCAGAGTTGAACTAGATATGGACTGTGTGTGCAGGAAGCACAGTTCTTTTGCTCTGAGCAAGCTCACTGTTCTGGCCCTATAGGAAACACAGTAGAGTAGAAGAGTGCTCTTTTCTCAAAAGCAGAGTGTGTTTCTTGTAAGGTGAGCTAGCGTTTGTTTCCCAGTCCTAAATGGAGTTGAATCACATGCAGTTTTTGGTCCTACGAGCAAGGGATGTTTTCTGGTAAGGAAAGTCACTATTGCGCTCCCTTTGCCATACACAGTTCAAATAGCACTCGCGTCTGTTCCCAGCAAGTACAGTGTATTGGACTGAAGAGGAGCTACTGTTCTTCTCAGTTTCCGAAGCAGAGTTGAACTAGATATGGCCTGTGTGTGTAGGAAGCACAGTTCTCTTTCTCTGAGCAAGCTCACTGTTCTGGCCCTATAGGAAACACAATAGAGTAGAAGAGTGCTCTTTTCTCAAAAGCAGAGTGTGTTTCTTCTAAGGCGAGCTAGCGTTTGTTTCCAAGTCCTAAATGGAGTTGAATCACATGCAATTTTTGGTCCTACGAGCAAGAGTTGTTGTCTGGTAAGAAGAGTCACTATTGTGCTCCCATTGCCATACACAGGGCAAATAGCACTCACGTCTGTTCCCAGCAAGTACAGTGTATTAGACTGAAGAGGAGCTACTGTTCTTGTCAGTTTCCTAAGCAGAGTTGAACTAGTTAGGGCCTGTGTGTGTAGAAAGCACAGTTCTTTTGTTCTGAGCAAGCTCACTCTTCTGGCCGTATAGGAAACACAGATGAGTAGAATAGTGCTCTTTTCTCAAAAGCAGAGTGTGTTTCTTGTAAGGCGAGCTAGGGTTTGGTTCCCAGTCCAAAATGGAGTTTAATCACATGCAGTTACTGGTCCTACAAGCAAGATTTGTTTTCTGCTAAGAAGAGTCACTTTGCGCTCCCATTGCCATAGACAGGGCAAATAGCACTCACATCTGTTCCCAGCATGTACAGTGTATTGGACTGAAAAGGATCTACTGTTCTTGTCAGTTTCCTAAGCAGAGTTGAACTAGATATGGCCCGTGTGTGTAGGAAGCACAGTTCTTTTGTTCTGAGCAAGCTCACTGTTCGGACTCCATAGGAAACACATTAGAGTAGAAGAGTTCTCTTTTCTCAGAAGCAGAGTGTGTTTCTTGTAAGGCTGGCTAGTGTTTGTTTCCCAGTCAGAATCGGAGTTGAATCTCATGCAGTTTCTGGTCCTACGAGCAAGAGTTGTTTTCTGGTAAGAGGAGGCACTATTGCGCTCCCATTGCCATACACAGTGCAAATAGGACTCGGGTCTTCTACCTGCAAGTACAGTGTATTGGACTGAAGAGGAGCTACTGTTCTTGTCAGTTTACTAAGCAGAGTTGAACTAGATATGGCCCCTGTGTGTAGGAAGCACAGTTCTTTTGTTCTGAGCAAGCTCACTCTTCTGGCCCTATAGGAAACACAGAAAGTAGAAGAGTGCTCTTTTCTCAAAACCAGAGTGTGTTTGTTGTAAGGCGAGCTAGCGTTTGTTTCCCAGTCCTAAATGGAGTTGAATCACATGCAGTTTCTGGTCCTACGAGCAAGAGTTGTTTTCTGGTAAGAAGAGTCACTATTGCCCTCCCATTGTCATACACTGTACAAATAGTACTGGCATCTGTTCCCAGCATGTACAGTGTATTGGACTGAAGATGATCTACTGTTCTTGTCAGTTTCCTAAGCAGAGTTGAACTAGATATGGCCCGTGTGTGTAGGAAGCACAGTTCTTTTGTTCTGAGCAAGCTCACTGTTCGGAACCTATAGGAAACACAGTAGAATAGAAGAGTGCTCTTTTCTCAAAAGCAGAGTGTGTTTCTTGTAAGGCGAGCTAGCGTTTGTTTCCCAGTTCAAAATGGAGTTGAATCACATGCAGTTTCTGGTCCTACGAGCAAGGGATGTTTTCTGGTAAGGAAAGTCACTATTGTGCTCCGTTTGCCATAAACAGTGCAAATAGCACTCACGTCTGTTCCCAGCAAGTACAGTGTATTGGAGTGAAGAGGAGCTACTGTTCTTGTCAGGTTCCTAAGCAGAGTTGAATAAGATATGCCCCGTGTGTAGGAAGCACAGTTATTTTGTTCTGAGCAAGCTCACTGTTCTGGCCCTGTAGGAAACACAGTAGAGTAGAAGAGTGCTCTTTTCTCAAAAGCAGAGCGTGTTTCTTGTAAGGAGAGCTAGCGTTTGTTTCCCAGTCCTAAATGGAGTTGAATCACATGCAGTTTTTGGTCCTAAGAGCAATGGATGTTTCCTGGTAAGGAAAG
The DNA here is from genome assembly GCF_949786415.1 of Peromyscus eremicus. Lineage (NCBI taxonomy): Eukaryota > Metazoa > Chordata > Mammalia > Rodentia > Cricetidae > Peromyscus > Peromyscus eremicus. The sequence goes on along the minus strand of NW_026734329.1, from coordinate 649,969 downwards.
TCACTATTGTGCTCTCTTTGCCATACAGAGTTCAAATAGCACTCGCTTCTGTTCCCAGCAAGTACAGTGTATTGGACTGTAGAGGAGCTACTGTTCTTGTCAGTTTCCTAAGCAGAGTTGAACTAGATATGGCCCGTGTGTGTAGGAAGCACAGTTCTTTTGTTCTGAGCAAGCTCACTGTTCGGACCACATAGGAAACACAGTAGAATAGAAGAGTGCTCTTTTCTCAAAAGCAGAGTGTGTTTCTTGTAAGGCGAGCTAGCGTTTGTTTCCCAGTCCTAAATGTAGTTGAATCACATGCATTTTCTGGTCCTACAAGCAAGATTTGTTTTCTAGTAAGAAGAGTCACTATTGTGCTCCCATTGCCATACACAGGGCAAATAGGACTCGCGTCTGTTCCCAGGATATACAGTGTATTGGACTGAAGAGGATCTACTGTTCTTGTCAGTTTCCTAAGCAAAGTTGAACTAGATATGGCCCGTGTGTGTTAGAAGTACACTTCTTTTGTTCTGAGCAACCTCACTCTTCTGGCCCTATAGGATACACAGTAGAGTAGAAGAGTGCTCTTTTCTCAAAAGCAGAGTGTGTTTCTTGTAAGGTGAGCTAGCGTTTGTTTCCCAGTCCTAAATGGAGTTGAATCACATGCAGTTTTTGGTCCTACGAGCAAGGGATGATTTCTGGTAAGGAAAGTCACTATTGCGCTCCCTTTGCCATACACGGTTCAAATAGCACTCGCGTCTTTTCCCAGCAAGTACAGTGTATTGGACTGAAGAGGAGCTACTGTTCTTCTCAGTTTCCTAAGCAGAGTTGAACTAGATATGGCCCGTGTGTGTAGGAAGCACAGTTCTTTTGTTCTGAGCAAGCTCACTGTTTTGGCCCTATAGGAAACAAAGTAGAGTAGAAGAGTGCTCTTTTCTCAAAAGCAGAGTGTGTTTCTTGTAAGGCGAGCTAGCTTTTGTTTCCCAGTCCTAAATGGAGTTGAATCACATGCAGTTTCTGGTCCTACGAGCAAGAGTTGTTTTCTAGTAAGAAGAGTCACTATTGTGCTCCCTTTGTCATACACAGGGCAAATAGCACTCGTGTCTGTTCCCAGGATGTACAGTGTGTTGGACTGAAGACGATCTACTGTTCTTGTCAGTTTCCTAAGCAAAGTTGAACTAGATATGGCCCGTGTGTGTAGGAAGTACACTTCTTTTGTTCTGAGCAAGCTCACTCTTCTGGCCATATAGGAAACACAGGAGAGTAGAAGAATGCTCTTTTCTCAAAAGCAGAATGTGTTTCTTGTAAGGCGAGCAAACGTTTGTTTCCCAGTCCTAAATTGAGTTCAATCATATGCTGTTTCTGTTCCTATGAGCTAGAGTTGTTTTATGGTAAGAAGAGTCACTATTGTGCTCCCATTGTCATACACAGGGCAAATAGCACTGGCGTCTGTTCCCAGCATGTAAAGTGTATTGGACTGAAGAGGATCTACTGCTCTTTTCAGTTTCCTAAGCAGAGTTGAACTAGATATGGCCCGTGTGTGTAGGAAGCACAGTTCTTTTGTTCTGAGTGAGCTCACTCTTCTGGCCTATAGGAAACACACTAGAGTAGAAGAGTGCTCTTTTCTCAAAAGCAGAGTGTGTTTTTTGTAAGGCGAGCTTGCGTTTGTTTCCCAGTCCTAAATGGAGTTGAATCACATGCAGTTTCTAGTCCTACGAGCAAGAGTTGTTTTCTGGAAAGGAAAGTCACTATTGTGCTCCCTTTGCCAAACACAGTGCAAATAGCACTCGCGTCTGTTCCCAGCAAGTACAGTGTATTGGACTGAAGAGGAGCTACTGCTCTTGTCAGTTTCCTAAGCAGAGTTGAACTAGATATGGCCCGTGTGTGTAGGAAGCACAGTTCTTTTGTTCTGAGCAAGCTCACTGTATTGGCCCTGTAGGAAACACAGTAGAGTAGAAGAGTGCTCTTTTCTCCAAAGCAGAGTGTTTTTCTTCTAAGGCGAACTAGCGTTTTTTTCCAAGTCCTAAATGGAGTTGAATCACATGCAGTTTCTGGTCCTACAAGCAAGAGTTGTTTTCTGGTAAGAAGAGTCACTATTGCGCTCCCATTGCCATACACAGGGCAAATAGCACTCGCGTCTGTTCCCAGCATGTACAGTGTATTGCACTGAAGAGGATCTACTGTTCTTGTCAGTTTCCTAAGCAGAGTTGAACTAGATATGGCCCGTGTGTGTAGGAAGCACAGTTCTTTTGTTCTGAGCAAGCTCACTGTTCGGACCCCATAGGAAACACAGTAGAATAGAAGAGTGCTCCTTTCTCAAAAGCAGAGTGTGTTTCTTGTAAGGCTAGCTAGTGTTTGTTTCCCAGTCAGAAACAGATTTGAATCTCATGAGTTTCTGGTCCTACGAGCAAGAGTTGTTTTCTGGTAAGAGGAGGCACTATTTCGCTCCCATTGCCATACACAGTGCAAATAGGACTCGCGTCTGTGACCTGCAAGTACAGTGTACTGGACTGAAGAGGAACTACTGTTCTTGTCAGTTTCCTAAGCAGAGTTGAACTAGATATGGCCCGTTTGTGCAGGAAGCACAGTTCTTTTGTTCTGAGCAAGCTCACTGTTCTGGCCCTATAGGAAACACAGTAGAGTAGACGAGTGCTCTTTTCTCAAAAGCAGAGTGTGTTTGTTTTAAGGTGAACTAGCATTTGTTTTTCAGTCCTAAATGGAGTTGAATCACATGCAGTTTCTGGTCCTATGAGCAAGAGTTGTTTTCTGGTAAGGAAAGTCACTATTGTTTTCCTTTTGCTATACACAGTGCAAATAGCACTTGCGTCTGTTCTCAGCAAGTACAGTGTATTGGAATGAAGAGGATCTACTGTTCTTATCAGTTTCCTAAGCAGAGTTGAACTAGATATGGCCCGTGTGTGTAGGAAGCACAGTTCTTTTGTTTCTGAGCGAGCTCACTCTTCTGGCCTATAGGAAACACACTAGAGTAGAAGAGTGCTCTTTTCTCAAAAGCAGAGTGTGTTTTTTGTAAGGCGAGCTTGCGTTTGTTTCCCAGTCCTAAATGGAGTTGAATCACATGCAGTTTCTACCCTACGAGCAAGAGTTGTTTTCTGGAAAGGAAAGTCACTATTGTGCTCCCTTTGCCAAACACAGTGCAAATTGCACTCGCGTCTGTTCCCAGCAAGTACAGTGTATTGGACTGAAGAGGAGCTACTGCTCTTGTCAGTTTCCTAAGCAGAGTTGAACTAGATATGGCCCGTGTGTGTAGGAAGCACAGTTCTTTTGTTCTGAGCAAGCTCACTGTATTGGCCCTATAGGAAACACAGTAGAGTAGAAGAGTGCTCTTTTCTCCAAAGCAGAGTGTTTTTCTTCCAAGGCGAACTAGCATTTGTTTCCAAGTCCTAAATGGAGTTGAATCACATGCAGTTTCTGGTCCCACAAGCAAGAGTTGTTTTCTGGTAAGAAGAGTCACTATTGCGCTCCCATTGCCATACACTGGGCAAATAGCACTCGTGTCTGTTCCCAGCATGTACAGTGTATTGCACTGAAGAGGATCTACTGTTCTTGTCAGTTTCCTAAGCAGAGTTGAACTAGATATGGCCCGTGTGTGTAGGAAGCACAGTTCTTTTGTTCTGAGCAAGCTCACTGTTCGGACCCCATAGGAAACACAGTAGAATAGAAGAGTGCTCCTTTCTCAAAAGCAGAGTGTGTTTCTTGTAAGGCTAGCTAGTGTTTGTTTCCCAGTCAGAAACAGATTTGAATCTCATGAGTTTCTGGTCCTACGAGCAAGAGTTGTTTTCTGGTAAGAGGAGTCACTATTTCGCTCCCATTGCCATACACAGTGCAAATAGCACTCGCATCTGTGACCTGCAAGTACAGTGTATTGGACTGAATAGGAGCTACTGTTCTTGTCAGTTTTCTAAGCAGAGTTGAACTAGATATGGACCGTGTGTACGAAGCACAGTTCTTTTGTTCTGAGCAAGCTCACTCTTCTAACCCTATAGGAAACACAGTAGAGTAGTAGAGTGCTCTTTTCTCTAAAGCAGAGTGTGTTTCTTTTAAGGCGAGCTAGCATTTGTTTTTCAGTCCTAAATGGAGTTGAATCACATGCAGTTTCTGGTCCTACGAGCAAGAGTTGTTTTCTGGTAAGGAAAGTCACTATTGTGCTCCTTTTGCCATACACAGTGCAAATAGCACTTGCGTCTGTTCTCAGCAAGTACAGTGTATTGGACTGAAGAGGAGCTACTGTTCTTGTCAGTTTCCTAAGCAGAGTTGAACTAAATATGGCCCGTGTGTGTAGGAAGCACAGTTCTTTTCTTCTGAGCAAGCTCACTGTTCAGGCCCTATTGGAAACACAGTAGAATAGAAGAGTGCGCTTTTCTCCAAAGCAGAGTGTGTTTCGTGTAAGGCGAACTAGCGTTTGTTTCCCAGTCCTAAATGGAGTTGAATCACATGCAGTTTCTGATCCTACAAGAAAGAGTTGTTTTCTGGTATGAAGAGTCACTATTGCGCTCCCATTGCCATACACAGGGCAAATTGCACTCGCGTCTGTTCCCAGCAAGTACAGTGTATTGGACTGAAGAGGAGCTACTGCTCTTGTCAGTTTCCTAAGCAGAGTTGAACTAGATATGGCCCGTGTGTGTAGGAAGCACAGTTCTTTTGTTCTGAGCAAGCTCACTGTATTGGCCCTATAGGAAACACAGTAGAGTAGAAGAGTGCTCTTTTCTCCAAAGCAGAGTGTTTTTCTTCCAAGGCGAACTAGCATTTGTTTCCAAGTCCTAAATGGAGTTGAATCACATGCAGTTTCTGGTCCCACAAGCAAGAGTTGTTTTCTGGTAAGAAGAGTCACTATTGCGCTCCCATTGCCATACACAGGGCAAATAGCATTCGCGTCTGTTCCCAGCATGTACAGTGTATTGCACTGAAGAGGATCTACTGTTCTTGTCAGTTTCCTAAGCAGAGTTGAACTAGATATGGCCCGTGTGTGTAGGAAGCACAGTTCTTTTGTTCTGAGCAAGCTCACTGTTCGGACCCCATAGGAAACACAGTAGAATAGAAGAGTGCTCCTTTCTCAAAAGCAGAGTGTGTTTCTTGTAAGGCTAGCTAGTGTTTGTTTCCCAGTCAGAAACAGATTTGAATCTCATGAGTTTCTGGTCCTACGAGCAAGAGTTGTTTTCTGGTAAGAGGAGGCACTATTTCGCTCCCATTGCCATACACAGTGCAAATAGGACTCGCGTCTGTGACCTGCAAGTACAGTGTATTGGACTGAAGAGGAGCTACTGTTCTTGTCAGTTTCCTAAGCAGAGTTGAACTAGATATGGCCCGTTTGTGCAGGAAGCACAGTTCTTTTGTTCTGAGCAAGCTCACTGTTCTGGCCCTATAGGAAACACAGTAGAGTAGACGAGTGCTCTTTTCTCAAAAGCAGAGTGTGTTTGTTTTAAGGTGAGCTAGCATTTGTTTTTCAGTCCTAAATGGAGTTGAATCACATGCAGTTTCTGGTCCTACGAGCAAGAGTTGTTTTCTGGTAAGGAAAGTCACTATTGTGCTCCTTTTGTCATACACAGTGCAAATAGCACTTGCGTCTGTTCTCAGCAAGTACAGTGTATTGGACTGAAGAGGATCTACTGTTCCTATCAGTTTCCTAAGCAGAGTTGAACTAGATATGGCCCGTGTGTGTAGGAAGCACAGTTCTTTTGTTCTGAGCGAGCTCACTCTTCTGGCCTATAGGAAACACACTAGAGTAGAAGAGTGCTCTTTTCTCAAAAGCAGAGTGTGTTTTTTGTAAGGCGAGCTTGCGTTTGTTTCCCAGTTCTAAATGGAGTTGAATCACATGTAGTTTCTAGTCCTACGAGCAAGAGTTGTTTTCTGGAAAGGAAAGTCACTATTGTGCTCCCTTTTCCAAACAGAGTGCAAATAGCACTCGCGTCTGTTCCCAGCAAGTACAGTGTATTGGACTGAAGAGGAGCTACTGCTCCTGTCAGTTTCCTAAGCAGAGTTAAACTAGATATGGCCCGTGTGTGTAGGAAGCGGAGTTCTTTTGTTCTGAGCCAGCTCACTGTATTGGCCCTATAGGAAACACAGTAGAGTAGAAGAGTGCTCTTTTCTCTAAAGCAGAGTGTGTTTCTTCTAAGGCGAACTAGCATTTGTTTCCAAGTCCTAAATGGAGTTGAATCACATTCAGTTTCTGGTCCTACAAGCAAGAGTTGTTTTCTGGTAAGAAGAGTCACTATTGCGCTCCCATTGCCATACACTGGGCAAATAGCACTCGTGTCTGTTCCCAGCATGTACAGTGTATTGCACTGAAGAGGATCTACTGTTCTTGTCAGTTTCCTAAGCAGAGTTGAACTAGATATGGCCCGTGTGTGTAGGAAGCACAGTTCTTTTGTTCTGAGCAAGCTCACTGTTCGGACCCCATAGGAAACACAGTAGAATAGAAGAGTGCTCCTTTCTCAAAAGCAGAGTGTGTTTCTTGTAAGGCTAGCTAGTGTTTGTTTCCCAGTCAGAAACAGATTTGAATCTCATGAATTTCTGGTCCTACGAGCAAGATGTTTTCTGGTAGGAGGAGTCACTATTTCGCTCCCATTGCCATACACAGTGCAAATAGCACTCGCATCTGTGACCTGCAAGTACAGTGTATTGGACTGAATAGGAGCTACTGTTCTTGTCAGTTTTCTAAGCAGAGTTGAACTAGATATGGCCCGTTTGTGCAGGAAGCACAGTTCTTCTGTTCTGAGCAAGCTCACTGTTCTGGCCCTATAGGAAACACAGTAGAGTAGACGAGTGCTCTTTTCTCAAAAGCAGAGTGTGTTTGTTTTAAGGTGAACTAGCATTTGTTTTTCAGTCCTAAATGGAGTTGAATCACATGCAGTTTCTGGTCCTACGAGCAAGAGTTGTTTTCTGGTAAGGAAAGTCACTATTGTGCTCCTTTTGCCATACACAGTGCAAATAGCACTTGCGTCTGTTCTCAGCAAGTACAGTGTATTGGACTGAAGAGGAGCTACTGTTCTTGTCAGTTTCCTAAGCAGAGTTGAACTAAATATGGCCCGTGTGTGTAGGAAGCACAGTTCTTTTCTTCTGAGCAAGCTCACTGTTCAGGCCCTATTGGAAACACAGTAGAATAGAAGAGTGCGCTTTTCTCCAAAGCAGAGTGTGTTTCGTGTAAGGCGAACTAGCGTTTGTTTCCCAGTCCTAAATGGAGTTGAATCACATGCAGTTTCTGATCCTACAAGAAAGAGTTGTTTTCTGGTATGAAGAGTCACTATTGCGCTCCCATTGCCATACACAGGGCAAATAGCCCTCGTGTCTGTTCCCAGCATGTACAGTGTATTGGACTGAAGAGGATCTAGTGTTCTTGTCAGTTTCCTAAGCAGAGTTGAACTAGATATTGCCCGTGTGTGTAGGAAGCACAGTTCTTTTGTTCTGAGCAAGCTTACTGTTCGGACCCCGTAGGAAACACAGTAGAATAGAAGAGTGCTCTTTTCTCAAAAGCAGAGTGTGTTTCTTGTAGGGCGAGCTAGCGTTTGTTTCCCAGTCCTAAATGAAGTTGAATCGCATGCAGTTTCTGGTCCTATGAGGAAGATTTGTTTTCTGGTAAGAAGAGTCACTATTGCGCTCCCATTATCATACAAAGGGCAAATAGCACTGGCGTTTGTTCCCAGCATGTACAGTGTATTGGACTGAAGATGATCTACTGTTCTTGTCAGTTTCCTAAGCAGAGTTGAACTAGATATTGTCAGGAGCCTAGTAGCCTAACTGATTCTCATGGGAAAAAGCTGTGTACCCAATCTTCCGTTAACAGTTTCAATAGCAACCATTTTTCAACAAGACCACAATATGTACCTTTTGATCTACTCCCTGAAACATAATGGTTTGCTGTATGGTCCGTTGATCAGGCCCTGGAACAAAGAGACCTTTTCCTGAACCCTACCTTACCCTAACTTCCTCCTAGTGACTTTCCATACCCCTATCTACTTCTCCTAGCTCCTAGCATATATAAGCCTGATTCCCCTTGCAATAAACGAGACCTTGACGCAACTCAGACTGACTTTGTCTTCCTTTACGCGCCTGGTCTCCTTTCTCTCTCACCCCCATTGATCTTTCAGGAGGTGCCTCCTCGGGTCTCATCAAATAACGTGGCCCGCGGGACGGGTCAAGTGGCGCCCGAACGTGGGGCTCGAGGCACGGTGACCTACCGGACGACGGATAACAAAAGGGGCCCCGGAGAGAATTAGGGTATAGACGCCCGGACCGCATCACTTGTGCAACGCGGGAGAGTCTTGAGGTAAGTGTGTCGTCCAATCGATCAATGGGAAAAAATTTATCTAAAGAGGCTTTTTTTTTTTAAAGGAGATGAAAGGGAATCTTCGGGAGAGAGGATTAAGAATTAAAAAAAAAAGGATTTAGTAAAGTTCTTTCAATATGGGGAGGAGAAGTGTCCCTGGTTAGTGATTGATGGACCAGGAATTCACCCTTTGACTTGGAACAAGGTTGGGAAAGATATTAATAAATTACTCAGAGACGGGGAAAATGTCCCCGATGCCTTTTTTAGTTTTTATGGTGTGATTAGAGATTTTCTAAAGGAAGCAGGGGGAGATGGGCGTGCTTCACATTTACTAGCCCTTGCAGAGGATTTTCTCTCAAACTCCCCCTGCCTGACACCCAAGTGTCCAGAGGTTTATTACATCTACCGGTAAGAGCGCTCTCTGTCTTGTCTGTGTCTCTCTGTCTTGTTACTTTTGTTTTGTACTTTGCAGGCTCGATTTGTACTTTGCAGCCTCTCACTGGGACAGACGTGTCTAGACAGTGAACCTGGCGGTGAAGGGAGACGTCCCAGAGCCCTAAAGCCACCTCAGAGGTGACCATTTGGTTTAGGAGCATCTTTGGGTATCTTCCCCCACGGTGGGAGGAAGTGCCACTTTGTATTTTGTCCCGGGAATTTGTCAGAGCCATTTTGTGGGGTTTTTTGTATGTTTTGTTGTGATCATTGTTACTTTACTCTCTTCTTCTCTTCCAAGAAAAAAGGTGCATGTCTGACTGACAGGGATGTGGAAACCCCTGATGTCTGTTTAATTAAGGACAGAGATCCTCCAGTCTGGATTGTTTTTGGTGTGATTGAGCCTGGAGGGTCAAAACCTCCCCCCCCCAGAGCACATCAGGCTGTCACTGTTCTTGGAGCTTTGTTGGTTGTCTCGTTGGGACAAAGTTTTTTCGTGTGCCCTTGGTCTTGTGTGTAATGTGTTAATTGTTCTCATTGTTGACTTGACTGTGACGGACGCTATGGGACAGTTCCCTTCTTCTCCACTAAACCTTTGCCTAGCCCACTGAAAGGATGTGTGAGCCACAATAGAGGGAACTGGGTCCCCCACTCCCACTCCCTGACTGAACTGAGATAAACAGATATCCCTCGCCAGGTGGGGCTTGCATACTGCAAGAGGGGCTTGCTGGCTGTGAATGAGGCCGTCGTCTCAGTGCTGATGTTCCGGTTCTTGGATTGTCTGTGTAAATGTTATTTGTTTTTGTCTACTAACCTCCCTTATTTTTCTAGAGGAAGAGGAGGAGAGAGAGGCATAACAAAGGCTACCTCCATCCCTCCCTAGCTCTCTTGCTATCAGGACTGCAGCCAGCTGGCTGCTCTCACGAGGGTGGGGGTGCGTGCTCTCGGTACAGGCGGGCAAAGACGGGAGCTTTGGACAGGGCAATGGGGACTGCCTGCAATTGACAAAAACTGTGTGTACACTGAACAGAGAATCTGACTTTAGTCAGAAGAGTTAACAAAAACTTTTTTTCAGGAACACTGGCTGCCAAGGACACGCTCTATGCCCACTGCTCCCCCTCCCTTCCTTTACTGTGATAACTTCAAGGTTTCTTCTGCCGGCCAGCAGTTTCTCTTGTTAACCCTTCTCTGTCCTGGTATTGCTTAAAAAGAAATGTTAAATTACCAGTTCAAGACACTGAGAAAATTATGCTTTTGTTTCCACAGGAAAAATAAAAATTTACATGGGTTTTGGTCATTTGAGTTCAATGGGTTACAAATACTTGCCATCATTTAAGAGACTTGGTTTCAAATTATTGCTGGTTAAGATAAAAATAATGTTTTTATAAAAAATGACTTGAGATATATATATATATAAATAATGAAATATGTTTCAGATTTCTTTGTCTTGCTATTCTGCTGTTACATTGAGACTCCAAAGGGTCATAGTTGTAAAAATGTCTGTCTACTCTACAGGTGTGAATGAAAAATGTGGCCACATGTATGTTTGGTTTTGAATGTCTGAGTCTGCATGTCCTTTGTGTTAAGGAATACAAGTTAATACTAGTCATCTGGCTATTCAGATACTAGTTTAAAGCATAAAATGTTCTATTTAAATAAAAAAACTGAGAGATATATTTGACTAATATATCTATAAGAGAACAAATTGGCCTGGTTATTGTTACCAAATTTAGAGATATTTTTAAGATTGGGCCTAGATTTGTTTGGCTCAGATACATTTAATAGATAATGGTCCTCAAACCTGTCAAAGATCTGATGAATATGGCATTTACATTATTTGATGAAAAGCTTACTATAGCAAACAGAGACTCCAAGCTCCCCAGCCCCTAGCAATGACTCCCAAGGAATGGCCAATTCCCCTATGCTATGTCAAAAGTATGTAGCTCAGTCTATCGATCCAGTGGGGGTCTAATACCCCAAAGTTTATATTATACATTATATGGATGATTTGTTAATAGCACAAAAATCTGAAGAAAAAACACAAAATGTAGCTCAAAAGATAATTATCACACTTCAGGACCGAGGATTTCATATAGCTCCAGAGAAGATACAAACCCAATACCCCTTCCTGTTTTTAGGGTTCGAGTTACACCCAGACCTCCTCTATACACAAAAAATCTAGATTAGAAAAGATACACTTCGTTGTCTCAATGATTTTCAAAAGCTTTTAGGGGATATCAATTGGCTGTGACCCTATTTAAAAATAACCAAGGGAGAGTTACGCCCCCTTGAGGATATCCTCAAAGGAGACTCCGACCCTCAATCCCCTAGATACCTTATGGTGGAGGCAGAGAGGGTATTACAAAAGGTTGAAACGACCATCACTCAACAACACATGGGATATTTTGACCCAACTCTCCCATTGTATTTGATCATTTTTTCTACAGATTTTGCCCCTACAGGCCTGCTTTGGCAAGAGTCCGTACCTTTACTGTGGATACATCTTCCTGTTACTAAAAGAAAAATCCTTCCTACTTATCCTTCCCTGGTTTGCCAATCAATAATGTTAGGAATAAAAGCCTCCACTCGATACTTTGGGCATGACCCTGATATTATTGTTATGTCATATGATAAAGAGCAACTTGAATGGTTATGCACCCGTAGTCCTGACTGGGCCATTCTTGTCTGCACCTATGAAGGGAAACTTGATACACAAATGCCCAATAATAAACTCCTACAATTCTTCTCCCTCTCTTCTTTTTTTTTTCTTAAATATACCCGAATGGAGCCCATCCCGGACTCCCCTGTGCTTTTCATAGATGGGTCAAGTAATGGTAAAGCTGCTTATGTCCTCAATGGCCAAAAGAATGTTATGACAACCCCTTTTAAGTCAGCTCAGCTGGTGGAGCTATATGCTGCCCTTGCTGTCTTTAAAAATTTTGAAGATTGTTCCTTTAATTTGTATTCAGACAGTAGATATGTGGTAGGGGCTTTACAGGCTTTAGAAATGGTCCCAGTAATCCAACCCATTACTCCCACCTTTCAAATGTTTTCTGAATTACAAAAATTAATCCGACAAAGGTCACTACCCTTTTATGTTGGCCATATTCGTGCCCACACAGGCCTACCTGGACCCCTAGCTCAGGGAAATGAACTTGCTGATTCTGCTACACGTTCTATCTTGATTTCTCACTTGGAACATGATCAGGTAGCAGCCGCTCGTGAGGCGCACCGCCTTCATCACTTCAATGCTCAAACTTTGAGACTAAGGTTCTCAATTGCTAGAGAACAGGCTAGGTAAATTGTAAAAAACTGTAAAAATTGCCTGATGCTCTTACCTGAACCTCATTATGGAGTAAGCCCCAGAGGGCTTATACCTGGACAACTATGGCAGATGGATGTCACCCATGTTCCTTCTTTTGGCAAATTAAAGTTTATACATGTTACTGTAGATACCTTCAGTGGATTTATTTGTGCCTCCGCTCACAGTGGAGAAGCCACCAAAGATGTTATCAATCATATGTTACATTTCTTCACAGTGCTAGGTCAGCTGAAGTGTATAAAAACTGATAATGGTCCAGGATATACTAGTAGCAAATTCAGACAATTTTGTTTACAATTAGGAATTAAACATATCACTGGAATATCCTATAACCCTCAAGGCCAAGGTATCGTGGAGAGAGCTCATCAAACTTTAAAAAATACTCTTAATAAACTTAGCTCACAAGAGACACTATTTCCCCTTAAGGGAAACCACAAAGCTCTGCTTTCTCATGCCCTATTCGTATTAAATTTTTTGACATTGGACGCTTTTGGAAAATCTGCGGCTGAGCGACACTGGCACCCAGAAACCAAACAAGGATATGCGCAGGCCCTTTGGAAAGATCCAATTACTGGAATATGGAGTGGTCCTGATCCAGTTATAATCTGGGGAAAGGGATCTGCATGTATTTATGACTCCAAGGAAAATGGGGCTCATTGGCTACCAGAAAGACTGATTAAGCCTTACTCTACACAGATTGCCTCCCTAGATTAAGGAAAAAATAACTGTTATGTCCAGGACACAACCCTGAGACAAAATTCTCTCTTTTTCTTTCAGAAATGCCTCCAGCTTGGAAAATAAAGGGAGCCACGGACATCTCAATGGCAGGACCTGTTCGTCGCGAGCCTTGGAAGACCAAACCCCTGTTTCATCGTTTGCTTACTACTTTTTCCCCTTCCCCTCTCCTGCATCTCCAAGGAAAGCCCCCATGCTATTAAAAAGCTTACCTGGCGAATTTTCACAGTAACAGGGGAGGAGGTCTGGAAGGTTACTGCAAACCATGCTCCCTATTTCTGGTGGCCATCACTCACTCCTGACTTCTGTCAGCTGGCTGCAGGATTGGATTCTTGGGATATACCTACTATTGGCCAACACCAGTTAAATGGTACAGGGGTTCAAACGATTCCAAACTGCAATCAATTTCCTCATAGTCCTAAAACTACTTGGACCAGGCCTTGTGGGACATTCCATGATAATGACCCTGCTGTGATGACTGCCTCAGGCTGTGTTAGTCCTACAGCTCGTTGTAGGTTAGCACAATCTGACTTTTATGTCTGCCCTAAGGATGGTAGAAGCCGAGCCACGGCTGCTAGATGTGGGGGATTCGAGACCTTCTTTTGTGCTCAATGGGGTTGTGAAACTACAGGGGCAGCTTACTGGAAACCAACTTCATCTTGGGACCTTATTTCAGTTACAAGGGGATACAGTAAGCCTAGCACGAATAGACATTTTTGCTTTAGCCCCTATACTGGGACAGCCTATAATCCAGGGCTATCATTACCTTTAAACATGACCTTCACCCCTCAGGGTAGGGCGAATCGAGAATGGCCCTCAGGAAAAACATGGGGACTCCGCTGGTATCTTGATGGTACAGATAAAGGAGTCATTTTCAAGATCTTGCTAACAATAGAAAACCTGTACCCAAAGTCGGTAGGACCCAATGTAGTTCTCTCTGACCAAACAGTTCCCTTCAATCATGAAAAGGTGCCATCACCTCCTTCCCCCTCACCTCATCCTCGTCCCTTTCCCTACCATACAAGAACCGTGACTACCATCCTAGACTCCAGTAATGGCACTCTCCTTACTCCTTTTGGAGGAACAGAAGATAGATTGTTTAATTTGGTCCAGGGAGCTTATCTGGCCCTAAATGCCACAAATCCAAGCAGAACCTTGGGTTGCTGGCTCTGCCTTACCTCCAGTCCCCCTTATTATGAAGGAATCGCCTTTCAGTCTACTGCCAATAACCTTACTTCCCCGAGCAATAGGTGTCAGACTAAGCCACATAAACTAACACTCCCTGAAGTCTCAGGACAAGGTTCTTGTTTGGGCAAGATTCCATCAACCCATAGTCACCTCTGTAAACAAACTCTGACACCCTATAAGGGAAGCTATTATCTTGAAGCACCCAATGGGTCCTACTGGGCCTGTAACACAGGATTGACCCCTTGCATATCTGCTCAGATATTTGATGATTCCCATGAATTTTGTGTGATGGTCCAATTATGGCCTCGTGTCACTTATCATCAAGAAAGCTCAGTGATGGAATTCTTTGAGAAGAGAGGGAGATACACTCGAGAACCTGTGTCTATGACTATTGCCCTATTGTTAGGTATTGGAGGCATTGCTGCAGGAGTTGGTACAGGAACTGCTGCCCTCGTGCAGAGCAACCACCTTATGCAGTTACAAATGGCTATGACTACTGACCTAGAGGCCATAGAAAGATCCATTTCTGCCCTGGAGAAGTCTTTAACCTCGCTCTCTGAGGTTGTGTTACAAAATAGAAGAGGTCTGGATTTACTATTTTTAAAGGAGGGAGGTTTATGTGCAGCCTTGAAGGAAGAATGCTGCTTTTATGCTGATCACACTGGGGTAGTTAGAGAATCAATGGAGAAACTAAGAGAAAAATTAGCACAAAGAAAACGTGATTTTGAAAATCAAAACAATTGGTTTGAGGGCTGGCTAAAGGGGTCCCCTTGGCTTTCTACTCTGATCCCCACCCTCCTGGCCCCCTTGATCATTTTCCTTCTCCTCCTCACCTTTGGTCCTTGGGCTTTTCAACGACTAACACAATTCATCAAAAATCAGATCAATTCGGCCCTATCAAAAACTGTTTCAGTACATTACCATCAGACAAGAGGAAACTATTGAAACAGGTGAAAGGCTCAGGTTCAGTGGCCTATAAACCTAAAAACCCCTATAATTAAAAGCTAGAGGGTACTCAATGACGGGAATAGTATGGGGCCTGTGCTGGGAGCACAACGTACAGAGGTCGCCAGAGACCGGCTCAACATGGAACGTTGCCAGACAGGACTGCACCCCATATAGCCTAAGACAGGGGCCCTCTCAATTAATGACCAAAGTCTGCTTTGGCCATTTTATAGAAAGAAGGGGGAATTGTCAGGAGCCAAGTAGCCTAACTGATTCTCATGGGAAAAAGCTGTGTACCCAATCTTCCGTTAACAGTTTCAATAGCAACCATTTTTCAACAAGACCACAATATGTACCTTTTGATCTACTCCCTGAAACATAATGGTTTGCTGTATGGTCCGTTGATCAGGCCCTGGAACAAAGAGACCTTTTCCTGAACCCTACCTTACCCTAACTTCCTCCTAGTGACTTTCCATACCCCTATCTACTTCTCCTAGCTCCTAGCATATATAAGCCTGATTCCCCTTGCAATAAACGAGACCTTGACGCAACTCAGACTGACTTTGTCTTCCTTTACGCGCCTGGTCTCCTTTCTCTCTCACCCCCATTGATCTTTCAGGAGGTGCCTGCTAGGGTCTCATCAAATAACGTGGCGCGTGGGATGGGTCAAGATATGGCCCGTGTGTGTAGTAAGCACAGTTCTTTTGTTCTGAGTAAGCTCACTGTTCGGACCCCATAGGAAACGCAGTAGAATAGAAGAGTGCTCTTTTCTCAAAAGCAGAGTGTGTTTCTTGTAAGGCGAGCTAGCGTTTGTTTCCCAGTCCAAAATGGAGTTGAGTCACATGCAGTTTCTGGTCCTACGAGCAAGGGATGTTTTCTGGTAAGGAAAGTCACTATTGTGCTCCCTTTGCCATAAACAGTGCAAATAGCAGTCACGTCTGTTCCCAGCAAGTACAGTGTATTGGATTGAAGAGGAGCTACTGTTCTTGTCAGTTTCCTAAGCAGAGTTGAACTAGATATGGCCCGTGTGTGTAGGAAGCACAGTTCTTTTGTTCTGAGCAAGCTCACTGTTCTGGCCCTATAGACAACACAGAAGAGTAGAAGAGTGCTCTTTTCTCAGAAGCAGAGTGTGTTTCTTGTAAGGCGAGCTAGCGTTTGTTTCCCAGTCCTAAATGGAGTTGAATCACATGCAGTTTCCGTTCCTACCAGCAAGAGTTGTTTTCTGGTAAGGAAAGTCACTATTGCGCTCCCATTGCCATACACAGTGCAAATAGCACTCGTGTCTGTTCCCAGCAAGTACAGTGTATTGGACTGAAGAGGAGCTACTGTTCTTGTCAGTTTCCTAAGGAAAATTGAAGTAGATATGGCCCGTGTGTGTAGGAAGGACAGTTCTTTTGTTCTGAGCAAGCTCACTGTTCTGGCCCTATAGGAAACACAGTAGAGTAGAAGAGTGCTCTTTTCTCAAAAGTAGAGTGTGTTTCTTGTAAGGCGAGCTAGCGTTTGTTTCCCAATCCTAAATGGAGTTGAATCACATCCAGTTTCTGGTCCTACGAGCAAGAGTTGTTTTCTGATAAGAAGATTCACTATTGCGCTCCCATTGTCATACACAGGGCAAATAGCACTGGCGTCTGTTCCCAGCATGTACAGTGTATTGGACTGAAGAGGATCTACTGTTCTTGTCAGATTCCTAAGCAGAGTTGAACTAGATATGGCCCGTGAGTGTAGGAAGCACAATTCTTTTGTTCTGAGCAAGTTCACTGTTTTGGCCCTATAGGAAACAATGTAGAGTAGAAGTGTGCTCTTTTCTCAAAAGCAGAGTGTGTTTCTTGTAAGGCGAGCTAGCTTTTCTTTCCCAGTCATAAATGGAGTTGAATCACATGCAGTTTCTGGTCCTAAGAGCAAGAGTTGTTTTCTAGTAAGAAGAGACACTATTGTGCTCCCTTTGTCATACACAAGGCAAATAGCACTCGCATCTGTTCCCAGGATGTACAGTGTATTGGACTGAAGAGGATCTACTGTTCTTGTCAGTTTCCTAAGCAAAATTGAACTAGATATGGCCCGTGTGTGCAGGAAGTACACTTCTTTTGTTCTGAGCAAGCTCACTCTTCTGGCACTATAGGAAACACAGGAGAGTAGAAGAGTGCTCTTTTGCAAAAGCAGAATGTGTTTCTTGTAAGGTGAGCTAGCGTTTGTTTCCCAGTCCTAAATTGAGTTCAATCACATGCAGTTTCTGGTCCTATGAGCTAGAGTTGTTTTATGGTAAGAAGAGTCACTATTTTGCTCCCATTGTCATACACAGGGCAAATAGCACTGGCGTCTGTTCCCAGCATGTAAAGTGTATTGGACTGAAGAGGATCTACTCTTCTTGTCATTTTCCTAAGCAGAGTTGAACTAGATATGGCCCGTGTGTGTAGGAAGCACAGTTCTTTTGTTCTGAGCTCGCTCACTCTTCTGGCCTATAGGAAACACAGTAGAGTAGAAGAGTGCTCTTTTCTCAAAAGCAGAGTGTGTTTTTTGTAAGGCGAGCTTGCGTTTGTTTCCCAGTCCTAAATGGAGTTGAATCACATGCAGTTTCTAGTCCTATGAGCAAGAGTTGTTTTCTGGAAAGGAAAGTCACTATTGTGCTCCCTTTGCCATACACAGTGCAAATAGCACTCGCGTCTGTTCCCAGCAAGTACAGTGTATTGGACTGAAGAGGAGCTACTGTTCTTGTCAGTTTCCTAAGCAGAGTTGAACTAGATATGGCCCGTGTGTGTAGGAAGCACAGTTCTTTTGTTCTGAGCAAGCTCACTGTTCTGGCCCTATAGGAAACACAGTAGAGTAGAAGTGTGCTCTTTTCTCCAAAGCAGAGTGTGTTTCTTCTAAGGCGAACTAGCGTTTGTTTCCAAGTCCTAAATGGAGTTGAATCACATGCAGTTTCTGGTCCTACAAAAAAAAGTTGTTTTCTGGTAAGAAGAGTCACTATAGAGCTCCCATTACCATACACAGGGTAAATAGCTCTCACGTCTGTTCCAGCATGTACAGTGTATTGCACTGAAGAGGATCTACTGTTCTTGTCAGTTACCTAAGCAGAGTTGAACTAGATATGGCCCGTGTGTGTTCTTTTGTTCTGAGCAAGCTCACTGTTCGGACCCCATAGGAAACACAGTAGAATAGAAGAGTGCTCTTTTCTCAAAAGCAGAGCGTGTTTCTTGTAAGGCTAGCTAGTGTTTGTTTCCCAGTCAGAAACAGATTTGAATCTCATGAGTTTCTGGTCCTACGAGCAAGAGTTGTTTTCTGGTAAGAGGAGTTACTATTTCACTCCCATTGACATACACAGGGCAAATAGCACTGGCGTCTGTTCCCAGCATGTAAAGTGTATTGGACTGAAGAGGATCTACTGTTCTTGTCAGTTACCTAAGCAGAGTTGAACTAGATATGGCCAGTGTGTGTAGGAAGCACAGTTCTTTTGTTCTGAGCAAGCTCACTGTTCGGACCCCATAGGAAACACAGTAGAATAGAAGAGTGCTCTTTTCTCAAAAGCAGAGTGTGTTTCTTGTAAGGCGAGCTAGCGTTTGTTTCCCAGTCCAAAATGGAGTTGAATCACATGCAGTTTCTGGTCCTACGAGCAAGGGATGTTTTCTGGTAAGGAAAGTCACTATTGTGCTCCCTTTGCCATAAACAGTGCAAATAGCAGTCACGTCTGTTCCCAGCAAGTACAGTGTATTGGACTGAAGAGGAGCTACTGTTCTTGTCAGTTTCCTAAGCAGAGTTGAACTACATATGGCCCGTGTGTGTAGGAAGCACAGTTCTTTTGTTCTGAGCAAGCTCACTGTTCTGGCCCTATAGAAAACACAGAAGATTAGAAGAGTGCTCTTTTCTCAGAAGCAGAGTTTGTGTCTTGTAAGGCGACCTAGCGTTTGTTTCCCAGTCCTAAATGTAGTTGAATTTCATGCAGATTCTTGTCCTATGAGCAAGACTTGTTTTCTGGTAAGAAGAGTCACTATTGTGCTCCCATTGCCATACACAGTGCAAACAACACTCGCTACTGTTCTTTGAAAGTACAGTGTATTGGACAGAAGAGGAGCTACTGTTCTTGTCAGTTTCCTAAGCAGAGTTGAACTAGATATGGCCCGTGTGTGTAGGAAGCACAGTTCTTTTGTTCTGAGGAAGCTCACTGTTCGGAACCCATAGGAAACACAGTAGAGTAGAAGAGTGCTATTTTCTCAAAAGCAGAGTGCGTTTCTTGTAAGGCTAGCTAGTGTTTGTTTCCCTGTCAGAAACAGATTTGAATCTCATGCCTTTTCTGGTCCTACGAGCAAGAGTTGTTTTCTGGTAAGAGGAGTCACTATTTCGCTCCCATTGCCATACAAAGTGCAAATAGGACTCGTGTCTGCGACCTGAAAGTACAGTGTATTGGACTGAACAGGAGCTACTGTTCTTGTCAGTTTCCTAAGCAGAGTTGAACTAGATATGGCCCGTTTGTGTAGGAAAAACAATACTTTTGTTCTGAGCAAGCTCACTGTTCTGGCCCTATAGGAAACACTGTAGAGTAGAAGAGTGCTCTTTTCTCAAAAGCAGAGTGTGTTTCTTGTAAGGCGAGCTAGCGTTTGTTTCCCAGTCCTAAATGGAGATGAATCACATGCAGTTTCTGGTCCTACGAACAAGAGTTGTTTTCTGGTAAGAAGAGTCACTATTGTGCTACCATTGCCATACACAGTGCAAATAGCACTCGCGTCTGTTCCCAGCAAGTACAGTGTATTGGAGAGAAGAGGAGCTACTGTTCTTGTCAGTTTCCTAAGCTGAGTTGAACTAGATATGGCCCGTGTGTGTAGGAAGCACAGTTCTTTTGTTCTGAGCAAGCTCACTGTTCTGGCCCTATAGGAAACACAGAAGAGTAGAAGAGTGCTCTTTTCTCAGAAGCAGAGTTTGTTTCTTTTTTTTTTTTTTTTTTTTTTTTTTTTTTTTTTTTGGTTTTTCGAGACAGGGTTTCTCTGTGTAGCTTTGCGCCTTTCCTGGGACTCACTTGGTAGCCCAGGCTGGCCTCGAACTCACAGAGATCCGCCTGGCTCTGCCTCCCGAGTGCTGGGATTAAAGGCGTGCGCCACCAACGCCCGGCAGAGTTTGTTTCTTGTAAGGTGAGCTAGCGTTTGTTTCCCAGTCCTAAATGGAGATGAATCACATGCAGTTTCTGGTCCTACGAACAAGAGTTGTTTTCTGGTAAGAAGAGTCACTATTGTGCTACCATTGCCATACACAGTGCAAATAGCACTCGCGTCTGTTCCCAGCAAGTACAGTGTATTGGACAGAAGAGGAGCTACTGTTCTTGTCAGTTTCCTAAGCAGAGTTGAACTAGATATGGCCCGTGTGTGTGAAGCACAAATCTTTTGTTCTGAGCAAGCTCACTGTTCTGGCCCTATAGGAAACACAGTAGAGTAGAAGAATGCTCTTTTCTCATAAGCAGAGCGTGTTTCTTGTAAGGAGAGCTAGCGTTTGTTTCCCAGTCCTAAATGGAGTTGAATCACATGCAGATTTTGGTCCTAAGAGCAATGGATGTTTTCTGGTAAGGAAAGTCACTATTGTGCTCTCTTTGCCATACACTGTTCAAATAGCACTCGCGTCTGTTCCCAGCAAATACAGTGTATTGGACTGTAGAGGAGCTACTGTTCTTGTCAGTTTCCTAAGCAGAGTTGAACTAGATATGGCCCGTGTGTGTAGGAAGCACAGGTCTTTTGTTCTGAGCAAGCTCACTGTTCGGACCCATAGGAAACACAGTAGAGTAGAAGAGTACTCTTTTCTCAAAAGCAGAGTGTGTTTATTGAAAGGCAAGCTAGGTTTTGTTTCCCAGTCGTAAATAAAGTTGAATCACATGCAGTTGCTGTTCCTACGAGTAGAGTTGTTTTTTGGTAAGAAGAGTCACTATTGCGCTCCCATTGCCATACACAGTGCAAATAGCACTTGCGTCTGTTCCAATCAAGTACAGTGTATTGGACTGAAGAGGAGATACTGTTCTTGTCAGTTTCCTGAGTAGAGTTGAACTAGATATGTCCCATGTGTATAGGAAGCACAGTTCTTTTGTTCTGAGCAAACTAACTTTTTGGCCCTATAGGAAACACAATAGAGTAGAAGAGTGCTCTTTTCTCAAAAGCAGAGTGTGTTTCTTGTAAGGCGAGATAGCGTTTGTTTCCCAGTCCTAAATGGAGTTGAATCACATGCAGTTTCTGGACATACTAGCAAGAGTTGTTTTCTGGTAAGGAAAGTCACTATTGCGCTCCCATTGTCATACTCAGGGCAAATAGCACTGGCGTCTGTTCCCAGCATGTACAGTGTATTGGACTGAAGAGGATCTACTGTTCTTGTCAGTTTCCTAAGCAGAATTGAACTAGATACGGCCATGTGTGTAGGAAGCACAGTTCTTTTGTTCTGAGCAAGCTCACTGTTCTGGCCTTATAGGAAACACAGTAGAGTAGAAGACTGATCTTTTCTCAAAAGCAGAGTGTGTTTCTTGTAAGGCAAGATAGCGTTTGCTTCCCAGACATAAATGGAGTTGAATCACATGCAGTTTCTGGTCCTACAAGCAAGAGTTGTTTTCTGGTAAGAAGAGTCACTATTGCGCTCGCATTGTCATACACAGGGCAAATACCCTGGCGTCTGTTCCTAGCCTGTACAGTGTATTGGACTGAAGAAGATCTACTGTTCTTTTCAGTTTCCTCCACAGAGTTGAACTCGATATGGCCCGTGTGTGTAGGAAGCAGAGTTCTTTTGTTCTTAGCAAGCTCAGTGTGCGGACCCCATAGGAAACTCAGTGCTCTTTTCTCAAAAGCAGAGTGTGTTAGTTGTAAGGCAAGATAGCATTTGCTTCCCAGACCAAAATGGAGTTGAATCACATGCAGTTTCTGGTCCTACAAGCAAGAGTTGTTTTCTGGTAAGAAGAGTCACCATTGCGCTCACATTGAAATACACAGGGCAAATAGCACTGGCGTCTGTTCCCAGCATGTACAGTGTATTGGACTGAAGAGGATCTACTGCTCTTGTCAGTTTCCTACGCAGAGTTGAACTAGATATAGCCCGTGTGTGTAGGAAGCACAGTTCTTTTGTTCTGAGCAAGCTCACTGTTCTGGCCCTATAGGAAACACAGTAGAGTAGAAGAGTGCTCTTTTCTCAAAAGCAGAGTGTGTTTCTTGTAAGGCGAGCTAGCGTTTGTTTCCCACTCCTAAAGGGAGTTGAATCACATGCAGTTTTTGATCCTTTGAGCAAGAGTTGTTTTCTGGTAAGAAGAGTCACTATTGTGCTCCCATTGCCGTACACCGTGCAAATAGCACTCGCATTTGTTCCCACCAAGTACAGTGTATTGACTGAAGAGGAGCTACTGTTCTCGTCAGTTTCCTAAGCAGAGTTGAACTAGATATGGCCCTTGTGTGTAGGAAGCACAGTTCTTTTGTTCTGAGCAAGCTCATTGTTCTGGCCCTATAGGAAACACAGTAGAGTAGAAGAGTGCTCTTTTCTCAAAAGCAGAGTGTGTTTCTTGTAAGGCGAGCTAGCGTTTGTTTCCCAGTCCTAAATGGAGTTGAATCACATGCAGTTTTTGGTCCTACGCGCAAGAGTTGTTTTCTGGTAAGGAAAGTCACTATTGCGCTCCCATTGCCAAACACAGTGCAAATAGCACATGCGTCTGTTCCCAGCAAGTACAGTGTATCAGACTGAAGAGGAGCTACTGTTCTTGTCAGTTTCCTAAGCAGAGTTGAACTAGATATGGCCCGTGTGTGTAGGAAGCACAGTTCTTATGTTCTGAGCAAGCTCAGTGTTCTGGCCCTATAGGAAACACAGTAGAGTAGAAGAGTGCACTTTTCTTAAAAGCAGAGTGTGTTTCTTGTAAGGCGAGATAGCTTTTGTTTCCCAGTCCTAAATGGAGTTGAATCACATGCAGTTTTTGGTCCTACGCGCAAGAGTTGTTTTCTGGTAAGGAAAGTCACTATTGCGCTCCCATTGCCAAACACAGTGCAAATAGCACTCGCATCTGTTCCCAGCAAGTACAGTGTATTGGACTGAAGAGGAGCTACTGTTCTTGTCAGTTTCCTAAGCAGAGTTGAACTAGATATGGCCCGTGTGCGTAGGAAGCACAGTTCTTTTGTTCTGAGCAAGCTCACTCTTGTGGCCGTATAGGAAACACAGAAGAGTAGAAGTGTGCTCTTTTAGCACAAGCAGAGTGTGTTTCTTGTAAGGCGAGCTAGCGTTTGTTTCCCAGTCCTAAATGGAGTTGAAATACACATGCAGTTTCTGGTCCTATGAGCAAGAGTTATTTTCTGGTAAGAAGAGTCACTATTGCGCTCCCATTGCCATACAAAGTACAAATAACACTCGCGTCTGTTTCCAGCAAGTACAGTGTATTGGTCTGAAGAGGAGCTACTGTTCTTTTCAGTTTCCTAAGCAGAGTTGAACTAGATATGGCCCGTGTGTGTAGGAAGCACAGTTCTTTTGTACTGTAAGCTCACTGATCGAACCCATAGGAAACAGAGTAGAGTAGAAGAGTGCTCTTTTCTCAAAAGCAGAGTGTGTTTCTTGTAAGGCGAGCTAGCGTTTGTTTCCCAGTCTTAAATGGAGTTGAATCACATGCAGTTTCTGGTCCTATGAGCAAGAGTTGTTTTCTGGTAAGAAAAGTCACTATTGCGCTCCCATTGCATACACAGTGCAAATAGCACTGGCGTCTGTACCCAGCATGTACAGCGTATTGGACTGAAGAGGATCTACTGTTCTTTTCAGTTTCCTAAGCAGAGTTGAACTAGATATGGCCCGTGTGTGTAGGAAGCACAGTTCTTTTGTTCTGAACAAGCTCACATTTCGAACCCCATAGGAAACACAGTAGAGTAGAAGAGTGCATTTTTCTCAAAAGCAGAGTGTGTTTCTTGTAAGGCGAGCTAGCGTTTGTTTCCCAGTCCAAAATGGTGTTGAAGTACACATGCAGTTTCTGGTCCTACGAGCAAGAGTTTTTTTCTGGTAAGAAGAGTCACTATTGTGCTCCCTTTGCCATACACAGTGCAAATAACACTGGCGTCTGTACCCAGTATTTACAGTGTATTGGACTGAGGATCTACTGTTCTTGTCAGTTTCCTAAGCAGAATTGAACTAGATATGGCCCGTGTGTGTACAGTTCTTTTGTTCTGAGCAAGCTCACTGTTCTGGCCCTATAGGAAACACAGTAGAGTAGAAGAGTGCTCTTTTCTCAAAAGCAGAGAGTGTTTCTTGTAAGGCGAGCTAGAGTTTGTTTCGAGTCCTAAATGGAGTTGAATCACATGCAGTTTTTGGTCCTACGAGCAAGAGTTTTTTCTGGTAATAAGAGTCACTATTGTGCTCCCATTGTCATACTCAGGGCAAATAGCACTGGCCTCTGTTCCCAGCATGTACAGTGTATTGGATTGAAGAGGATCTACTGTTCTTGTCAGGTTCCTAAGCAGAGTTGAACTAGATATGGCCAATGTGTGTAGGAAGCACATTTCTTTTGTACTCAGCAAGCTCACTGTTCTGGCCCTATAGGAAACACAGTAGAGTACTAGAGTGATCATTAATCAAAAGCAGAGTGTCTTTCTTGTAAGGCGAGCTAGCGTTTGTTTCCCAGTCCTAAATGGAGTTGAATCACATGCAGTTTCTGGTCCTATGAGCAAGAGTTGTTTTCTGGTAAGAAGAGTCACTATTGCGCTCCCATTGCATACATAGTGCAAATAGCACTGGCGTCTGTACCCAGCATGTACAGCGTATTGGACTGAAGAGGATCTACTGCTCTTTTCAGTTTCCTAAGCAGAGTTGAACTAGATATGGCCCGTGTGTGTAGGAAGCACAGTTCTTTTGTTCTGAACAAGCTCACATTTCGAACCCCATAGGAACACAGTAGAGTAGAAGAGTGCATTTTTCTCAAAAGCAGAGTGTGTTTCTTGTAAGGCGAGCTAGCGTTTGTTTCCCAGTCCTAAATGGTGTTGAAGTACACATGCAGTTTCTGGTCTTACGAGCAAGAGTTTTTTTCTGGTAAGAAGAGTCACTATTGTGCTCCCTTTGCCATACACAGTGCAAATAGCCCTCGCGTCTGTTCCCAGCAAGTACAGTGTATTGGACTGAAGAGGAGCTAATGTTCTTGTCAGTTTCCTAAGCAGAGTTGAACTAGATATGGTCCATGTGTGTAGGAAGCACAGTTCTCTTGTACTCAGCAAGCTCACTGTTCTGGCCCTATAGGAAACACAGTAGAGTAGAAGAGTGCTCTTTCCTCAAAAGCAGAGTGTGTTTTTTGTAAGGAGAGCTAGCGTTTGTTTTGCAGTCCTAAATGGAGTTGAATCACATGCAGTTTCCGTTCCTACGAGCAAGAGTTGTTTTCTGGTAAGGAAAGTCACTATTGCGCTCCCTTTGCCATACACAGTGCAAATAGCACTCACGTCTGTTCCCAGCAAGTACAGTGTATTGGACTGAAGAGGAGCTACTGTTCTTGTCAGTTTCCTAAGTAGAATTGAACTAGATATGGCCCGTGTGTGTAGGAAGCACAGTTCTTTTGTTCTGAGCAAGCTCACTGTTTGGACCCCATAGGAAACACAGTAGAGTAGAAGAGTGCTCTTTTCTCAAAAGCAGAGTGTGTTTCTTGTAAGGCGAGCTAGCGTTTGTTTCCCAGTCCTAAATGGAGTTGAATCACATGCAGTTTCTGGTCCTACGAGCAAGAGTTGTTTTCTGGTAAGAAGAGTCACTATTGTGCTCCCATTGCCATACACTGTGCAAATAGCACTGGCGTCTGTACCCAGCATGTACAGTGTATTGGACTGAAGAGGATCTACTGTTCTTGTCAGTTTTCTTAGCAGAATTGAACTAGATATGGCCCGTGTGTGTAGGAAGCACAGTTCTTTTGTTCTGAGCAAGCTCACTGTTCTAGCCCTATAGGAAACACAGTAGAGTAGAAGAGTGCTCTTTTCTCAAAAGCAGAGTGTGTTTCTTGTAAGGCGAGCTAGCGTTTGTTTCCCAGTCCTAAATGGAGTTGAATTACATGCAGTTTCTGGTCCTACGAGCAAGAGTTTTTTCTGGTAATAAGAGTCACTATTGTGCTCCCATTGTCATACACAGGGCAAAGAGCACTGGCCTCTGTTCGCAGCATGTACAGTGTATTGGACTGAAGATGATCTACTGTTCTTGTCAGGTTCCTAAGCAGAGTTGAACTAGATATGGCCCATGTGTGTAGGAAGCACAGTTCTTTTGTACTCAGCAAGCTCACTGTTCTGGCCCTATAGGAAACACAATAGAGTAGAAGAGTGCTCTTTCCTCAAAAGCAGAGTGTGTTTTTTGTAAGGCGAGCTAGCGTTTGTTTCCCAGTCCTAAATGGAGTTGAATCACATGCAGTTTCCGTTCCTACTTGCAAGAGTTGTTTTCTGGTAAGGAAAGTCACTATTGCGCTCCCATTGCCATACACAGTGCAAATAGCACTCGCGTCTGTTCCCAGCAAGTACAGTGTATTGGACTGAAGAGGAGCTACTGTTCTTGTCAAGTTCATAAGCAGTGTTGAACTAGATATGGCCCATGTGTGTAGGAAGCACAGTTCTTTTGTACTCAGCAAGCTCACTGTTCTGGCCCTATAGGAAACACAGTAGAGTAGAAGAGTGCTCTTTCCTCAAAAGCAGAGTGTGTTTCTTGTAAGGCGAGCTAGCGTTTGTTTCCCAGTCCTAAATGGATTTGAATCACATGCAGTTTCCGTTCCTACGAGCAAGAGTTGTTTTCTGGTAAGGAAAGTCACTATTGTGCTCCCATTGCCATACTCAGTGCAAATAGCACTCGCGTCTGTTCCCAGCAAGTACAGTGTATTGGACTGAAGAGGAGCTACTGTTCTTGTCAGTTTCCTAAGGAAAATTGAAGTAGATATGGCCCGTGTGTGTAGCAAGCACAGTTCTTTTGTTCTGAGCAAGCTCACTGTTTGGACCCCATAGGAAACACAGTAGAGTACAAGAGTGCTCTTTTCTCAAAAGCAGAGTGTGTTTCTTGTAAGGCGAGCGAGCGTTTGTTTCCCAACCCTAAATGGAGTTGAATCACATCCAGTTTCTGGTCCTACGAGCAGGAGTTGTTTTCTGGTAAAAAGAGTCACTATTGCGCTCCCATTGCCATACACAGTGCAAATACCACTGGCGTCTGTACCCAGGTTGTACAGCGTATTGGACTGAAGAGGATCTTCTGTTCTTTTCAGTTTCCTAAGCAGAGTTTAACTAGATATGGCCCGTGTGTGTAGGAAGCACAGTTCTTTTGTTCTGAGCAAGCTAATTGTTTGGACCCCATAGGAAACACAGTAGAATAGAAGAGTGCTCTTTTCTCAAAAGCAGAGTGTGTTTTTTTGTAAGGCGAGCTAGCGTTTGTTTCCCAGTCCAAAATGGAGTTGAATCAAATGCAGTTTCTGGTCCTACGAGCAAGGGATGTTTTCTGGTAAGGAAAGACACTATTGTGTTCCTTTTGCCATAAACAGTGCAAATAGCACTCACGTCTGTTCCCAGCAAGTACAGTGTATTGGACTGAAGAGGAGCTACTGTTCTTGTCAGTTTCCTAAGCAGAATTCAACAAGATATGGCCCGTGTGTGTAGGAAGCACAGTTCTTTTGTTCTGAGCAAGCTCACATTTCGAACCCCATAGGAAAAACAGTAGATTAGATGAGTACATTTTTCTCAAAAGCAGAGTGTGTTTCTTGTGAGGCGAGCTAGCGTTTGTTTCCCAGTTCTAAACGGAGTTGTAATACAAATGCAGTTTCTGGTCCTATGAGCAAGAGTTATTTTCTGGTAAGAAGAGTCACTATTGCGCTCCCATTGCCATACATAGTACAAATAACACTCGCGTCTGTTTCCAGCAAGTACAGTGTATTGGTCTGAAGAGGAGCTACTGTTCTTGTCGGTTTCCTAAGCAGAGTTGAACTAGATAAGGCCCGTGTGTGTAGGAAGCACAGTTCTTTTGTTCTGAGCAAGCTCCCTGTTCGAACCACATAGGAAACACAGTAGAGAGAAGAGTGCTCTTTTCTCAAAAGCAGAGTGTGTTTCTTGTAAGGCGAGCTACCCTTTGTTTCCCAGTCCTAAATGGAGTTGAAATACACATGCAGTTTCTGGTCCTACGAGCAAGAGTTGTTTTCTGGTTAGAAGAGTCACAATTGAGCTCCCATTGCCATACACAATGCAAATAGCCCTCGCGTCTGTTCCCAGCAAGTACAGTGTATTTGAATGAAGAGGAGCTACTGTTCTTGTCAGTTTCCTAAGCAGAGTTGAACTAGATATGGCCCGTGTGTGTAGGAAGCACAGTTCTTTTGTTCTGAGCAAGCTCACTGTTCGGACCCCATAGAAAACACAGTAGAGTAGAAGAGTGCTCTTTTCTCAAAAGCAGAGTGTGTTTCTTGTAAGGCAAGCTAGCGTTTGTTTCTCAGATCTAAATGGAGTTGAATCACATGCAGTTTCTGGTCCTACGAGCAAGAGTTGTTTTCTGGTAAGAAGAGTCACTATTGCGCTCCCATTGTCATACACAGGGCAAATAGCACTGGCGTCTGTTCCCAGCATGTACAGTGTATTGGACTGAGAAGGAGCTACTGCTCTAGTCAGGTTCCTAAGCAGAGTTGAACTAGATATGGCCCGTGTGTGTAAGAAGCACAGTTCTTTTGTTCTGAGCAAGCTCACTGTTCGGACCCCATAGGAAACAGTAGAGTAGAAGAGTGCTCTTTTCTCAAAAGCCGAGTGTGTTTAGTGTAAGGGTACCTGTGCTAAATGGAGTTGAATCACATGCAGTTTCTGGTCCTAAGAGCAAGAGTTGTTTTCTGGTAAGAAGAGTCACTATTGCGCTCCCATTGCCATACACATTGCAAATAGCACTTGCGTCTGCTCTCAGCAAGTACAATGTATTTGATTGAAGAGGAGCTACTGTTCTTGTCAGTTTCCTAAGCAGACTTGAGCTAGATATGGCCCGTGTGTGTAGGAAGCACAGTTCATTTGTTCTGAGCAAGCTCACTGTTCGGACCCATAGGAAACACTGTAGAGTAGAAGAGTACTCTTTTCTCAAAAGCAGAGTGTGTTTCTTGAAAGGCAAGCTAGCTTTTGTTTCCCAGTCGTAAATGAAGTTGAATCACATGCAGTTTCTGTTACTACGAGTAGAGTTGTTTTTTGGTAAGAAGAGTCACTATTGCGTTCCCATTGCCATACACAGTGCAAATAGCACTTTCGTCTGTTCCAATCAAGTACAGTGTATTGGACTGAAGAGGAGATACTGTTCTTGTCAGTTTCCTGAGCAGAGTTGAACTAGATATGCCCCATGTGTATAGGAAGCACAGTTCTTTTGTTCTGAGCAAACTTACTTTCTGGCCCTATAGGAAACACAATAGAGTAGAAGAGTGCTCTTTTCTCAAAAGCAGAGTGTGTTTCTTGTAAGGCGAGATAGCGTTTGTTTCCCAGTCCTAAATGGATTTGAATCACATGCAGTTTCTGGACGTACGAGCAAGAGTTGTTTTCTGGTAAGGAAAGTCACTATTGCGCTCCCATTGTCATACTCAGGGCAAATAGCACTGGCGTCTGTTCCCAGCATGTACAGTGTATTGGACTGAAGAGGATCTACTGTTCTTGTCAGTTTCCTTAGCAGAATTGAACTAGATCCGGCCATGTGTGTAGGAAGCACAGTTCTTTTGTTCTGAGCAAGGTCACTGTTCTGGCCCTATAGGAAACACAGTAGAGTAGAAGATTGATCTTTTCTCAAAAGCAGAGTGTGTTTCTTGTAAGGCAAGATAGCGTTTGCTTCCCAGACCTAAATGGAGTTGAATCACATCTAGTTTCTGGTCCTACAAGCAAGACTTTTTTTCTGGTTAGAAGAGTCACTATTGCGTTTGCATTGTCATACACAGGGCAAATAGCAATGGCGTCTGTTCCTAGCCTGTACAGTGTATTGGACTGAAGAAGATCTACTGTTCTTGTCAGTTTCCTCCGCAGAGTTGAACTCGATATGGCCCGTGTGTGTAGGAAGCACAGTTCTTTTGTTCTTAGCAAGCTCACTGTGCGGACCCCATAGGAAACTCAGTGCTCTTTTCTCAAAAGCAGAGTGTGTTTCTTGTAAGGCGAGCTAGCGTTTGTTTCCCACTCCTAAAGGGAGTTGAATCACATGCAGTTTTTGATCCTTTGAGCAAGAGATGTTTTCTGGTAAGAAGAGTCACTATTGTGCTCCCATTGCAGTACACCGTGCAAATAGCACTCGCATCTGTTCCCAGCAAGTACAGTGTATTGGACTGAAGAGGAGATACTGTTCTTGTCAGTTTCCTGAGCAGAGTTGAACTAGATATGCCCCATGTGTATAGGAAGCACAGTTCTTTTGTTCTGAGCAAACTAACTTTCTGGCCCTATAGGAAACACAATAGAGTAGAAGAGTGCTCTTTTCTCAAAAGCAGAGTGTGTTTCTTGTAAGGCGAGCTAGCGTTTGTTTCCCAGTCCTAAATGGAGTTGAATCACATGCAGTTTTTGGTCCTATGCGCAAGAGTTGTTTTCTGGTAAGGAAAGTCACTATTGCGCTCCCATTGCCAAACACAGTGCAAATAGCACTCGCATCTGTTCCCAGCAAGTACAGTGTATTGGACTGAAGAGGAGCTACTGTTCTTGTCAGTTTCCTAAGCAGAGTTGAACTAGATATGGCCCGTGTGCGTAGGAAGCACAGTTCTTTTGTTCTGAGCAAGCTCACTGTTCGGAACCCATAGGACACATAGTAGAGAAGAAGAGTGCTCTTTTCTCAAAAGCAGAGTGTGTTTCTTGTAAGGCGAGCTAGCTTTTGTTTCCCAGTCCTAAATGAGTTTGAATCACATGCAGATTCCAGACCTACGAGTAGAGTTATTTTTTGGTAAGTAGAGTCACTATTGCGCTCCCATTGCCATACACAGTACAAATAACACTGGCGTCTGTTCCAATCAATTACAGTGTATTGGAATGAAGAGGAGCTACTATTCTTGTCAGTTTCCTAAGCAGAGTTGAACTAGATATGGCCCGTGTGTACAGGAAGCACAGTTCTTTTGTTCTGAGCAAGCTCACTGTTCGGACCGCATAGGAAACACAGTAGAGTAGAAGAGTGCTCTTTTCTCAAAAGCAGAGTGTGTTTCTTGTAAGGCGAGCTAGCGTTTGTTTCCCAGTCCTAAATGGAGTTGAATCACATGCAGTTTTTGGTCCTACGCGCAAGAGTTTTTTTCTGGTAAGGAAAGACACTATTGCGCTCCCATTGCCAAACACAGTGCAAATAGCACTCGCATCTGTTCCCAGCAAGTACAGTGTATTGGACTGAAGAGGAGCTACTGTTCTTGTCAGTTTCCTAAGCAGAATTGAACTGGATATGGCCATTTGTGTAGGAAGCACAGTTCTTTTGTTCTGAGCAAGCTCACTGTACTGGCCCTATAGGAAACAGAGTAGAGTAGAAGAGTGCTCTTTTCTCAAAAGCAGAGTGTGTTTCTTGTAAGGCGAGCTAGTGTTTGTTTCCCAGTCCTAAATGGAGTTGAATCACATGCAGTTTTTGGTCCTACGAGCAAGAGTTGTTTTCTCGTAAGGATAGTCACTATTGCGCTCCCATTGACATACACAGTGCAAATAGCACTTGCGTCTGTTCCCAGCAAGTACAGTGTATTGGAATGAAGAGGAGCTACTGTTCTTGTCAGTTTCCTAACCAGAGTTGAACTAGATATGGCCCGTGTGTGTAGGAAGCACAGTTTTTTTCTTCTGAGCAAGCTCACAGTTTGGACCCCGTAGGAAACACAGTAAAGTAGAAGAGTGCTCTTTTCTCAAAAGCCGAGTGTGTTTAGTGTAAGGCGACCTAGCGTTTGCTTCCCAGTCCAAAATGGAGTTGAATCACATGCGGTTTCTGGTCCTAAGAGCAAGAGTTGTTTTCTGGTAAGAAGTGTCACTATTGCGCTCCCATTTCCATACACAGTGCAAATAGCAATTGCGTCTGCTCCCAGCAAGTACAGTGTATTGGATTGAAGAGGAGCTACTGTACTTGTCAGTTTCCTAAGCAGACTTGAACTAGATATGGCCCGTGTGTGTTGGAAGCACAGTTCATTTGTTCTGAGCAAGCTCACTGTTCGGACCCCATAGGAAACACAGTAGAGTAGAAGAGTACTCTTTTCTCAAAAGCAGAGTGTGTTTCTTGTAAGGCGAGCTTGCTTTGGTTTCCCAGTTGTAAATGAAGTTGAATCACATGCAGGTTCTGGTCCTATGAGTAGAGTTGTTTTTTGTTAAGAGGAGTTACTATTGAGCTCCCATTGCCATACACAGTGCAAATAGCACTTGCGTCTGTTCCAATCAAGTACAGTGTATTGGACTGAAGAGGAGATACTGTTCTTGTCAGTTTCCTAAGCAGAGATGAACTAGATATGGCCCGTGTGTATAGGAAGCACAGTTCTTTTGTTTTGAGCAACCTCACTTTCTGGCCCTATAGAAAACACAGTAGAGTAGAAGAGTGCTCTTTTCTCAAAAGCAGAGTGTGTTTCTTGTAAGGCGAGCTAATGTTTGTTTCCCAGTCCTAAAAGGAGTTGAATGACATGCAGTTTTTGGTCCTACGAGCAAGAGTTGTTTTCTGGTAAGAAGAGTCACTATTGTGCTCCCATTGCCATACACAGTGCAAATAGCTCTCGATTCTGTTCCCAGCAAGTACAGTGTATTGGACTGAAGAGGAGCTACTATTCTTGTCCGTTTCCTAATCAGAGTTGAACTAGATATGGCCCGTGTGTTTAAGAAGCACAGTTCTTTTGTTCTGAGAAAGCTCACTGTTTGGACCCCATAGGAAACACAGTAGAGTAGAAAAGTGCTCTTTTCTCAAAAGCAGAGTGTGTTTCTTGTAAGGCGAGCTGGCATTTGTTTCCCAGTCCTAAATGGAGTTGAATGACATGCAGTTTTTGGTCCTACAAGCAAGAGTTGTTTTCTGGTAAGAAGAGTCACTATTGCCCTCCCATTGTCATACACAGGGCAAATAGCACTGGCGTCTGTTCCCAGCATGTACAGTGTATTGGACTGAAGAGGATCTACTGTTCTTGTCAGTTTCCTAAGCAGAATTGAGCTAGATACGGCCTTGTGTGTAGGACGCACAGTTCTTTTGTTCTGAGCAAGCTCACTGTTCTGGCCCTATAGGAAAAACAGTAGAGTAGAAGAGTGCTCTTTTCTCTAAAGCAGAGTGTGTTTCTTGTAAGGTGAGCGAGAGTTTGTTTCCCACCCCTAAATGGAGTTTAATCACATGCAGTTTTTGGTCCTAAGAGCAAGAGTTGTTTTCTGGTAAGGAAAGTCACTATTGCGCTCCCTTTGCCATACACAGCACAAATAGCACTCACGTCTGTTCCCAGCAAGTGCAGTGTATTGGACTGAAGAGGAGCTACTCTTCTTGTCAGTTTTCTAAGCAGAGTTGAACTAGATATGGCCCGTGTGTATAGGAAGCACAGCTCTTTTGTTCTGAGCAAGCTCACTGTGCGGACCATATAGGAAACTCAGTGCTCTTTTCTCAAAAGCAGAGTGTGTTTCTTGTAAGGCGAGATAGCGTTTGCTTCCCAGACTTAAATGGAGTTGAATCACATGCACTTTCTGGTCCTACAAGCAAGAGTTTTTTTCTGGTAAGAAGAGTCACTATTGCGCTCGCATTGTCATACACAGGGCAAATAGCACTGGCGTCTTTTCCCAGCAAGTACAGTGTATTGGACTGAAGAGTATCTACTGTTCTTGTCAGTTTCCTATGCAGAGTTGAACTAGATATAGCCCGTGTGTGTAGGAAGCACAGTTCTTTCGTTCTGAGCAAGCTCACTGTTCTGGCACTATAGGAAACACAGTAGAGTAGCAGAGTGCTCTTTTCTCAAAAGCAGAGTGTGTTTCTTGTAAGGCGAGCTAGTGTTTGTTTCCAAGTTCTAAATGGAGTTGAATCACATGCAGTTTCTGTTCCTACGAGCAAGAGATGTTTTCTGGTAAGAAGAGTCACTACTATGCTCCCATTGTCATACACAGGGCAAATAGCACTGGCTTCTTCTCCAAGCATGTACAGTGTATTGCACTGAAGAGGATCTACTGTTCTTGTCAGTTTCCTAAGCAGAATTGAACTAGATATGGCCATGTGTGCATGAAGTACATTTCTTTTGATCTGAGCAAGCTCACTGTTCGGACCCCATAGGAAATAGATTAGAGTAGAAGAGTGCTCTTTTCTCAAAAGCAGAGTGTGTTTCTTGTAAGTCGAGCTAGTGTTTTTTCCCAGTCCTAAATGGAGTTGAATCACATGCAGTTACTGGTGCTAAGAGCAAGAGTTGTTTTCTGGTAAGAAGAGTCACTATTGTGCTCCCATTGCTGTACACAGTGCAAATTGCACTCGCATCTGTTCCCAGCAAGTACACTGTATTGGACTGAAGAGGAGCTACTGTTCTCGTCAGTTTCCTAAGCAGAGTTGAACTAGATATGGCCCATGTGTATAGGAAGCACAGTTCTTTTGTTCTGAGCAAGCTCACTGTTCTGGCCCTATAGGAAACACAGTAGAGTAGAAGAGTGCTCTTTTCTCAAAAGCAGAGTGTGTTTCTTGTAAGGCAAGCTAGCTTTTGTTTCCCAGTCCTAAATGGAGTTGAATCACATGCATTTTTTGGTCCTACGCGCAAGAGTTATTTTCTGGTAAGGAAAGTCACTATTGCGCTCCCATTGCCAAACACAGTGCAAATAGCACTCGCATCTGTTCCCAGCAAGTACAGTGTATTGGACAGAAGAGGAGCTACTGTTCTTGTCAGATTCCTAAGCAGAGTTGAGCTAGATATGGCCCGTGTGCGTAGGAAGCACAGTTCTTTTGTTCTGAGCAAGCTCACTGTTCGGAACCCATAGGACACATAGTAGAGAAGAAGAGTGCTCTTTTCTCGAAACCAGAGTGTGTTTTTTGTAAGGCGAGCTAGCTTTTGTTTCCCAGTCCTAAATGAGTTTGAATCACATGCAGATTCCGGTCCTACGAGTAGAGTTATTTTTTAGAAAGAAAAGTCACTATTGCGCTCCCATTGCCAAACACAGTGCAAATAGCTCTCGCATCTGTTCCCAGCAAGTACAGTGTATTGGACTGAAGAAGAGCTACTGTTCTTGTCAGTTTCCTAATCAGAATTGAACTGGATATGGCCATTTGTGTAGGAAGCACAGTTCTTTTGTTATAAGCATGCTCACTGTTCTCGCACTATAGGAAACACAGTAGAGTAGAAGAGTGCTCTTTTTTCAAAAGCAGAGTGTGTTTCTTGTAAGGCGAGCTAGCGTTTGTTTCCCAGTCCTAAATGGAGTTGAATCACATGCAGTTTTTGGTCCTATGAGCAAGAGTTGTTTTCTGGTAAGGAAAGTCACTATTGCGCTCCCATTGCCATACACAGTGCAAAGAGCACTGGCGTCTGTACCCAGCATGTACAGCGTATTGGAATGAAGGGGATCTACTGTTCTTTTCAGTTTCCTAAGCAGAGTTGAACTAGATATGGCCCGTGTGTGGAGGAAGCACAGTTCTTTTGTTCTGAGCAAGCTCACTGTTCGGAACCCATAGGACACATAATAGAGAAGAAGAGTGCTCTTTTCTCAAAAGCAGAGTGTGTTTCTTGTAAGGCGAGCTAGCTTTTGATTCCCAGTCCTAAATGAATTTGAATCACATGCAGATTCTTGTCCTACAAGTAGAGTTATTTTTTGGTAAGAAGAGTCACTATTGTGCTCCCATTGTCATACACAGGGGAAATAGCACTGGCATTTGTTCCCAGCATGTACAGAGTATTGGACTGAAGAGGATCTACTGTTCTTGTCAGGTTCCTAAGCAGAGTTGAACTAGATATGGCCCGTGTGTGTATGAAGCACATTTCTTTTGTTCTGAGCAAGCTCACTGTTCTGGCCCTATAGGAAACATAGTAGAGTAGAAGAGTCATCTTTTCTCAAAAGCAGAGTGTGTTTCTTGTAAGGCAAGCTAGCGTTTGTTTCCCAGTCCTAAATGGAGTTAAATCCCATGCAGTTTCTGTTCTTAGGAGCAAGAGTTGTTTTCTGGTAAAAAGAGTCACTATTGCGCTCCCAATGCCATACACAGTGCAAATAGCACTCGCGTCTGTTCCCAGCAAATACAGTGTATTGTACTGAAGGGGATCTACTGTTCTTGTCAGTTTCCTAAGCAGAGTTGGACTAGATATGGCCCGTGTGTATAGGAAGCACAGTTCTTTTGTTCTGAGCAAGCTCACTGTTCGGACCCCATAGGAAACACAGTAGAGTAGAAGAGTGCTCTTTTCTCAAAAGCAGAGTGTGTTTCTTGTAAGGCGAGCTAGCGTTTGTTTCCCAGTTCTAAATGGAGTTGAATCACATGCAGTTTTTGGTCCTACGACCAAGAGTTGTTTTCTGGTAAGGAAAGTCACTATTGCGCTCCCATTGCCAAACACAGTGCAAATAGCACTCGCATCTGTTCCCAGCAAGTACAGTGTATTGGACTGAAGAGGAGCTACTGTTCTTGTCAGTTTCCTAAGCAGAGTTGAACTAGATATGGCCCGTGTGCATAGGAAGCACAGTTCTTTTGTTCTGAGCAAGCTCACTGTTCGGAACCCATAGGACACATAGTAGAGAAGAAGAGTGCTCTTTTCTCAAAAGCAGAGTGTGTTTCTTGTAAAGCGAGCTAGCTTTTGTTTCCCAGTCCTAAATCAATTTGAATCACATGCAGTTTCTGGTCCTATGAGTAGAGTTATTTTTTGGTAAGAAGAGTCACTATTGCGCTCCCATTGCTATACACAGTACAAATAGCACTTGTGTCTGTTCCAATCAAGTACAGTGTATTGGACTGAAGAGTATCTACTGTTCTTGTCAGTTTCCTAAGCAGAGTTGAACTAGATGTGGCCTGTGTGTATAGGAAGCACAGTTCTTTTGTTCTGAGTAAGCTCACTGTTGTGAACACATAGGAAACACAGTAGAGTAGAAGAGTGCTCTTTTCTCAAAAGTCGAGTGTGTTCCTTGTAATGCGAGCTAGTGTTTGCTTCCCAGTCCTAAATGGATTTGAATCACATGCAGTTTCTGGTCCTACAAGCAAGAGTTTTTTCTGGTAATAAAAGTCACTATTGAGCCGGGCGATGGTGGCGCACGCCTTTAATCCCAGCACTTGGGAGGCAGAACCAGGTCGATCTCTGTGTGTTCGAGGCCAACCTGGGCTAGCAAGTGAGTCCAAGGAAAGGCGCAAAGCTACACAGAGAAACCCTGTCTTGAAAAACCAAAAAAAAAAAAAGTCACTATTGGGCTCCCATTGTCATACACAGTGCAAATACCACTGGCGTCTGTTCCCAGCAAGTACAGTGTATTGGACTGAAGAGGATCTACTGTTCTTGTCAGTTTCCTAAGCAGAATTTAACTAGATATGGCCCGTGTGTGTAGGAAGCACAGTTCTTTTGTTCTGAGCAAGCTCACTGTTTGGACCCCATAGGAAACACAGTAGAGTAGAAATGTGCCCTATTCTCAAAAGCAGAGCTTGTTTCTTGTAAGGCGAGCTAGTGTTTGTTTCCCAGTCCTAAGTGGATTGAATCAAATGCAGTTTATGGTCCTAAGAGCAAGAGGTGTTTTCTGGTAAGAAGAGTCACTATTGTGCTCCAATTGCTGTACACAGTGCAAATAGCACTCGCGTCTGTTTCCAGTAAGTACAGTGTATTGGAGTGAAGAGGAGCTACTGTTCTCATCAGTTTCCAAAGCAGAGTTGAACTAGATATGGCCCGTGTGTGTAGGAAGCACAGTTCTTTTGTTCTGAGCAAGCTCACTGTTCAGACCCCATAGGAAACATGGTAGAGTAGAAGAGTGCTCTTTTCTCAAAAGCAGAGTGTGTTTCTTGTAAGGCGAGCTAGCGTTTGTTTCCCAGTCCCAAATGAGTTTGTATCACATGCAGTTTCCGGTCCTACGAGTAGAGTTATTTTTTGGTAAGAAGAGTCACTATTGGGCTCCCATTGCCATACACAGTACAAATAACACTTGCGTCTGTTCCAATCAAGTACAGTGTATTGGACTGAAGAGGAGCTACTATTCTTGTCAGTTTCCTAAGCAGAGTTGAACTAGATATGGCCCGTGTGTATAGGAAGCACAGTTCTTTTGTTCTGAGCAAGCTCACTGTTCGGACCCCATAGGAAACACAGTAGAGTAGAAGAGTGTTCTTTTCTCAAAATCAGAGTGTGTTTCTTGTAAGGCGAGCTAGCATTTGATTCCCAGTCCTTAATGGAGTTGAATCACATGCAGTTTTTGGTCCTACGAGCAAGAGTTGTTTTCTCGTAAGGATAGTCACTATTGCGCTCCCATTGACATACACAGTGCAAATAGCACTTGCATCTGTTCCCATCAAGTACAGTGTATTGGACTGAAGAGGTGCTACTGTTCTTGTCAGTTTCCTAAGCAGAGTTGAACTAGATATGGCCCGTGTGTGTAGGAAACACAGTTCTTTTGTTCTGAGCAAGCTCACTGTTTGGACCCTGTAGGAAACACAGTAGAGTAGAAGAGTGCTCTTTTCTCAAAAGCCGAGTGTGTTTAGTGTGAGGCAACCAAGCGTTTGCTTCCCAGTACAAAATGGAGTTGAATCACATGCAGTTTCTGGTCCTAAGAGCAAGAGTTGTTTTCTGGTAAGAAGTGTCACTATTGCGCTCCCATTGCCATACACAGTGCAAATAGCACTCGCGTCTGCTCCCAGCAAGTACAGTGTATTGGATTGAAGAGGAGCTACTGTACTTGTCAGTTTCCTAAGCAGACTTGAACTAGATATGGCCCATGTGTGTAGGAAGCACATTTCATTTGTTCTGAGCAAGCTCAATGTTCGGACCCAATAGGAAACACAGTAGAGTAGAAGAGTACTCTTTTCTCAAAAGCAGAGTGTGTTTCTTGTAAGGCGAGCTAGCTTTTGTTTCCCTGTCGAAAATGAAGTTGAATCACATGCAGTTTCTGGTCCTACGAGTAGAGTTGTTTTTTGGTAAGAAGAGTCACTATTGAGCTCCCATTGCCATACACAGTGCAAATAGCACTTGCGTCTGTTTCAATCAAGTACAGTGTATTGGACTGAAGAGGAGCTACTGTTCTTGTCAGTTTCCTAAGCAGAGTTGAACTGATATGGCCCGTGTGTATAGGAAGCACAGTTCTTTTGTTTTGAGCAAGCTCACTTTCTGGCCCTATAGAAAACACAGTAGAGTAGAAGAGTGCTCTTTTCTCAAAAGCAGAGCGTGTTTCTTGTAAGGCGAGCTAGCGTTTGTTTCCCAGTCCTAAATGGAGTTGAATCACATGCAGCTTCTGGACGTACGAGCAAGAGTTGTTTTCTGGTAAGGAAAGTCATTATTGCACTCCCATTGCCATACATAGTGCAAATAGCACTCGATTCTGTTCCCAGCAAGTACAGTGTATTTTACTGAAGAGGAGCTACTATTCTTGTCAGTTTCCTAATCAGAGTTGAACTAGATATGGCCCGTGTGTTTAGTAAGCACAGTTCTTTTGTTCTGAGCAAGCTCACTGTTTGGACCCTATAGGAAAAACAGTAGAGTAGAAAAGTGCTCTTTTCTCAAAAGCAGAGTGTGTTTCTTGTAAGGCGAGCTGCCATTTGTTTCCCAGTCCTAAATGGAGTTGAATCATATGCAGGTTCTGGTCCTACAAGCAAGAGTTGTTTTCTGGTAAGAAGAGTCACTATTGCACTCCCATTGTCATACACAGGGCAAATAGCACTGGCTTCTGTTCCCAGCATGTACAGTGTATTGGACTGAAGAGGATCTACTGTTCTTGTCAGTTTCCTAAGCAGAATTGAACTGGATATGGCCATTTGTGTAGGAAGCACAGTTCTTTTGTTCTGAGAAAGCTCATTGTTCTCGCCCCATAGGAAACACAGTAGAGTAGAAGAGTGCTCTTTTCTCAAACGCAGAGTGTGTTTCTTGTAAGGTGAGCTTGCGTTTGTTTCCCAGTCCTAAATGGAGTTGAATCACATGCAGTTTTTGGTCCTACGAGCAAGAGTTGTTTTCTGGTAAGGAAAGTCACTATTGCGCTCCCATTGGCATACACAGTGCAAATAGCACTGGCATCTGTACCAAGCATGTACAGCGTATTGGAATGAAGAGGATCTACTGTTCTTTTCAGTTTCCTAAGCAGAGTTGAACTAGACATGGCCCGTGTGTGGAGGAAGCACATTTCTTTTGTTCTGAGCAAGCTCACTTTTCGGAACCCATAGGACACATAATAGAGAAGCAGAGTGCTCTTTTCTCAAAAGCAGAGTGTGTTTCTTGTAAGGCGAGCTAGCTTTTGATTCCCAGTCCTAAATGAATTTGAAACACATGCAGTTTCTTGTCCTACAAGTAGAGTTATTTTTTGGTAAGAAGAGTCACTATTGTGCTCCCATTGTCATACACAGGGCAAATAGCACTGGCATTTGTTCCCAGCATGTACAGAGTATTGGACTGAAGAGGATCTACTGTTCTTGTCAGTTTCCTAAGCAGAGTTGAACTAGATATGGCCCGTGTGTGTATGAAGCACATTTCTTTTGTTCTGAGCAAGCTCACTGTTCTTGCCCTATAGGAAACATAGTAGAGTAGAAGAGTCATCTTTTCTCAAAAACAGAGTGTGTTTCTTGTAAGGCGAGCTAGCTTTTGATTCCCAGTCCTAAATGAATTTGAATCACATGCAGTTTTTCCTCCTACGCGCAAGAGTTGTTTTCTGGTAAGGAAAGTCACTATTGCGCTCCCATTGCAAAACACAGTGCAAATAGCACTCGCATCTGTTCCCAGCAAGTACAGTGTATTGGACTGAAGTGGAGCTACTGTTCTTGTCAGTTTCCTAAGCAGAGTTGAACTAGATATGGCCCGTGTGCATAGGAAGCACAGTTCTTTTGTTCTGAGCAAGCTCACTGTTCAGACCCCATAGGAAACACACTAGAGTAGAAGAGTGCTCTTTTCTCAAAAGCAGAGTGTGTTTCTTGTAAGGCGAGCTAGCGTTTGTTTCCCAGTCCTAAATGGAGTTGAATCACATGCAGTTTTTGGTCCTATGCGCAAGAGTTGTTTTCTGGTAAGGAAAGTCACTATTGCGCTCCCATTGCCAAACACAGTGCAAATAGCACTCGCATCTGTTCCCAGCAAGTACAGTGTATTGGACTGAAGAGGAGCTACTGTTCTTGTCAGTTTCCTAAGCAGAGTTGAACTAGATATGGCCCGTGTGCATAGGAAGCACAGTTCTTTTGTTCTGAGCAAGCACACTGTTCGGAACCCATAGGACACATAGTAGAGAAGAAGAGTGCTCTATTCTCAAAAGCAGAGTGTGTTTATTGTAAGGCGAGCTAGCTTTTGTTTCCCAGTCCTAAATCAATTTGAATCACATGCAGTTTCTGGTCCTATGAGTAGAGTTAGTTTTTGGTAAGAAGAGTCACTATTGCGCTCCCATTGCCATACACAGTACAAATAGCACTTGTGTCTGTTCCAATCAAGTACAGTGTATTGGACTGAAGAGGAGCTACTGTTCTTGTCAGTTTCCTAAGCAGAGTTGAACTAGATGTGGCCCGTGTGTATAGGAAGCCCAGCTCTTTTGTTCTGAGTAAGCTCACTGTTGTGAACACATAGGAAACACAGTAGAGTAGAAGAGTGCTCTTTTCTCAAAAGCCGAGTGTGTTCCTTGTAATGCGAGCTAGTGTTTGCTTCCCAGTCCTAAATGGATTTGAATTACATGCAGTTTCTGGTCCTACAAGCAAGAGTTTTTTCTGGTAATAAAAGTCACTATTGAGCCGGGCGGTGGTGGCGCACGCCTTTAATCCCAGCACTTGGGAGGCAGAACCA
The DNA here is from genome assembly GCF_949786415.1 of Peromyscus eremicus. NCBI lineage: Eukaryota > Metazoa > Chordata > Mammalia > Rodentia > Cricetidae > Peromyscus > Peromyscus eremicus. Next base: position 608,353 of record NW_026734329.1, on the reverse strand, counting down.
GGTGGATCTCTGTGAGTTCGAGGCCAACCTCGGCTACCAAGTGAGTCCAAGGAAAGGCGCAAAGCTACACAGAGAAACCCTGTCTTGAAAAACCAAAAAAAAAAATCACTATTGGGCTCCCATTGTCATACACAGTGCAGATACCACTGGCGTCTGTTCCCAGCAAGTACAGTGTATTGGACTGAAGAGGATCTACTGTTCTTGTCAGTTTCCTAAGCAGAATTTAACTAGATATGGCCCGTGTGTGTAGGAAGCACAGTTCTTTTGTTCTGAGCAAGCTCACTGTTTGGACCCCATAGGAAACACAGTAGAGTAGAAATGTGCCCTATTCTCAAAAGCAGAGCTTGTTTCTTGTAAGGCGAGCTAGCGTTTGTTTCCCAGTCCTAAGTGGATTGAATCAAATGTAGTTTATGGTCCTAAGAGCAAGAGGTGTTTTCTGGTAAGAAGAGTCACTATTGTGCTCCAATTGCTGTACACAGTGCAAATAGCACTCGCGTCTGTTTCCAGTAAGTACAGTGTATTGGAGTGAAGAGGAGCTACTGTTCTCATCAGTTTCCAAAGCAGAGTTGAACTAGATATGGCCCGTGTGTGTAGGAAGCACAGTTCTTTTGTTCTGAGCAAGCTCACTGTTCAGACCCCATAGGAAACACAGTAGAGTAGAAGAGTGCTCTTTTCTCAAAAGCAGAGTGTGTTTCTTGTAAGGCGAGCTAGCGTTTGTTTCCAAGTCCCAAATGAGTTTGAATCACATGCAGTTTCTGGTCCTACGAGTAGAGTTATTTTTTGGTAAGAAGAGTCACTATTGGGCTCCCATTGCCATACATAGTACAAATAACACTTGCGTCTGTTCCAATCAAGTACAGTGTATTGAACTGAAGAGGAGCTACTATTCTTGTCAGTTTCCTAAGCAGAGTTGAACTAGATATGGCTCGTGTGTATAGGAAGCACAGTTCTTTTGTTCTGAGCAAGCTCACTGTTCGGACCCCATAGGAAACACAGTAGAGTAGAAGAGTGTTCTTTTCTCAAAAGCATAGTATGTTTCTTGTAAGGTGAGCTAGCGTTTGATTCCCAGTCCTAAATGGAGTTGAACCACATGCAGTTTTTGGTCCTACGAGCAAGAGTTGTTTTCTCGTAAGGATAGTCACTATTGCGCTCCCATTGACACACAGTGCAAATAGCACTTGCGTCTGTTCTCAGCAAGTACAGTGTATTGGACTGAAGAGGAGCTACTGTTCTTGTCAGGTTTTTTTTTTGTTTGTTTGTTTGTTTTTTTGTTTTTTTGTTTTTTTTTTTTTTTTTTTTGATTTTTCGAGACAGGGTTTCCCTGTGTAGCTTTGCGCGCCTTTCCTGGAACTCACTTGGTAGCCCAGGTTGGCCTCGAACTCACAGAGATCCGCCTGGCTCTGCCTCCCGAGTGCTGGGATTAAAGGCGTGCGCCACCACCGCCCGGCTCTTGTCAGTTTTTTAAGCAGAGTTGAACTAGATATGGCCCGTGTGTGTAGGAAGCACAGTTCTTTTGTTCTGAGCAAGCTCACTGTTTGGACCCCGTAGGAAACACAGTAGAGTAGAAGAGTGCTCTTTTCTCAAAAGCCGAGTGTGTTTAGTGTAAGGCGACCTAGCGTATGCTTCCCAGTAGAAAATGGAGTTGAATCACATGCAGTTTCTGGTCCTAAGAGCAAGAGTTGTTTTCTGGTAAGAAGTGTCACTATTGCGCTCCCATTGCCATACACAGGGCAAATAGCACTCGCGTCTGCTCCCAGCAAGTACAGTGTATTGGATTGAAGAGGAGCTACTGTACTTGTCAGTTTCCTAAGCAGACTTGAACTAGATATGGCCCGTGTGTGTAGGAAGCACATATCTTTTTTTCTGAGCAAGCTCACTGTTCGGACCCCATAGGAAACACAGTAGAGTAGAAGAGTACTCTTTTCTCAAAAGCAGAGTGTGTTTCTTGTAAGGCGAGCTAGCTTTTGTTTCCCAGTCGTAAATGAAGTTGAATCACATGCAGTTTCAGGTCCTACGAGTAGAGTTGTTTTTTGGTAAGAAGAGTCAATATTGAGCTCCCATTGCCATACACAGTGCAAATAGCACTTGCATCTGTTCCAATCAAGTACAGTGTATTGGACTGAAGAGGAGCTACTGTTCTTGTCAGTTTCCTAAGCAGAGTTGAACTGATATGGCCCGTGTGTATTGGAAGCACAGTTCTTTTGTTTTGAGCAAGCTCACTTTCTGGCCCTATAGAAAACACAGTAGAGTAGAAGAGTGCTCTTTTCTCAAAAGCAGAGCGTGTTTCTTGTAAGGCGAGCTAGCGTTTGTTTCCCAGTCCTAAATGGAGTTGAATCACATGCAGCTTCTGGACGTACGAGCAAGAGTTGTTTTCTGGTAAGGAAAGTCATTATTGCACTCCCATTGCCATACATAGTGCAAATAGCACTCGATTCTGTTCCCAGCAAGTACAGTGTATTTTACTGAAGAGGAGCTACTATTCTTGTCAGTTTCCTAATCAGAGTTGAACTAGATATGGCCCGTGTGTTTAGGAAGCACAGTTCTTTTGTTCTGAGAAAGCTCACTGTTTGGACCCCATAGGAAACACAGTAGAGTAGAAAAGTGCTCTTTTCTCAAAAGCAGAGTGTGTTTCTTGTAAGGCGAGCTGGCATTTGTTTCCCAGTCCTAAATGGAGTTGAATCATATGCAGGTTCTGGTCCTACAAGCAAGAGTTGTTTTCTGGTAAGAAGAGCCACTTTTGCACTCCCATTGTCATACACAGGGCAAATAGCACTGGCTTCTGTTCCCAGCATGCACAGTGTATTGGACTGAAGAGGATCTACTGTTCTCGTCAGTTTCCTAAGCAGAATTGAACTATATCCGGCCATGTGTGTAGGAAGCACAGTTCTTTTGTTCTGAGCAAGCTCACTGTTCTGGCCCTATAGGAAACACAGTAGAGTAGAAGAGTGCTCTTTTCTCAAAAGCAGAGTGTGTTTCTTGTAAGGTGAGCTAGCGTTTGTTTCCCACCCCTAAATGGAGTTTAATCACATGCAGTTTTTGGTCCTACGAGCAAGAGTTGTTTTCTGGTAAGGAAAGTCACTATTGCGCTCCCCTTGCCATACACAGCACAAATAGCACTCACGTCTGTTCCCAGCAAGTACAGAGTATTGGACTGAAGAGGAGCTACTGTTCTTGTCAGTTTCCTAAGCAGAGTTGAACTAGATATGGCCCGTGTGTTTAGGAAGCACAGCTCTTTGGTTCTGAGCAAGCTCACTGTGCGGACCCTATAGGAAACTCAGTGCTCTTTTCTCAAAAGCAGAGTGTGTTTCTTGTAAGGCGAGATAGCATTTGTTTCCCAGACCTAAATGGAGTTGAATCACATGCAGTTTCTGTTCCTACAAGCAAGAGTTGTTTTCTGGTAAGAAGAGTCACTATTGCGCTTGTATTGTCATACACAGGGCAAATAGCACTGGCGTCTTTTCCCAGCATGTACAGTGTATTGGACTGAAGAGTATCTACTGTTCTTGTCAGTTTCCTATGCAGAGTTGAACTAGATATAGCCCGTGTGTGTAGGAAGCACAGTTCTTTTGTTCTGTGCAAGCTCACTGTTCTGGCCCTATAGGAAACACAGTAGAGTAGCAGAGTGCTCTTTTCTCAAAAGCAGAGTGTGTTTCTTGTAAGGTGAGCTAGTGTATGTTTCCAAGACCTAAATGGAGTTGAATCACATGCAGTTTATGGTCCTAAGAGCAAGAGGTGTTTTCTGGTAAGAAGAGTAACTATTGTGCCCCAATTGCTGTACACAGTGCAAATAGCACTCGCGTCTGTTTCCAGTAAGTACAGTGTATTGGAGTGAAGAGGAGCTACTGTTCTCATCAGTTTCCAAAGCAGAGTTGAACTAGACATGGCCCGTGTGTGTAGGAAGCACAGTTCTTTTGTTCTGAGCAAGCTCACTGTTCAGACCCCATAGGAAACACAGTAGAGTAGAAGAGTGCTCTTTTCTCAAAAGCAGAGTGTGTTTTTGTAAGGCGAGCTGGCATTTGTTTCCCAGTTCTAAATGGAGTTGAATCATATGCAGGTTCTGGTCCTACAAGTAAGAGATGTTTTCTGGTAAGAAGAGTCACTATTGCCCTCCCATTGTCATACACAGGGCAAATAGCACTGGCTTCTGTTCCCAGAATGTACAGTGTATTGGACTGAAGAGGATCTACTGTTCTTGTTAGTTTCATAAGCAGAATTGAACTAGATAAGGCCATGTGAGTAGGAAGCACAGTTCTTTTGTTCTGAGCAAGCTCACTGTTCTGGCCCTATAGGAAACACAATAGCGTACAAGAGTGCTCTTTTCTCAAAAGCAGAGTGTGTTTCTTGTAAGGTGAGCTAGCGTTTGTTTCCCACCCCTAAATGGAGTTTAATCACATGCAGTTTTTGGTCCTACAAGCAAGAGTTGTTTTCTGGTAAGGAAAGTCACTATTGTGCTCCCCTTGCCATACACAGCACAAATAGCACTCACGTCTGTTCCCAGCAAGTACAGAGTATTGGACTGAAGAGGAGCTACTGTTCTTGTCAGTTTCCTAAGCAGAGTTGAACTAGATAAGCCCCGTGTGTTTAGGAAGCACAGCTCTTTTGTTCTGAGCAAGTTCACTGTGCGGACCCCATAGGAAACTCAGTGCTCTTTTCTCAAAAGCAGAGTGTGTTTCTTGTAAGGCGAGCTAGTGTTTGTTTCCAAGTCCTAAATGGAGTTGAATCACATGCAGTTTCTGTTCCTACTAGCAAGAGATGTTTTCTGGTAAGAACAGTCACTATTGTGCTCCCATTGCCGTACACAGTGCAAATTGCACTCGCATCTGTTCCCAGCAAGTACAGTGTATTGGACTGAAGAGGAGCTACTGTTCTCATCAGTTTCCTAAGCAGAGTTGAACTAGATATGGCCCGTGTGTAGGAAGCACAGTTCTTTTGTTCTGAGCAAGCTCACTGTTCTGGCCCTATAGGAAACACAGTAGAGTAGAAGAGTGCTCTTTTCTCAAAAGCAGAGTGTGTTTCTTGTAAGGCAAGCTAGCGTTTGTTTCCCAGTCCTAAATGGAGTTGAATCACATGCAGTTTTTGGTCCTACGCGCAAGAGTTGTTTTCTGGTAAGAAAAGTCACTATTGCGCTCCCATTGCCAAACACAGTGCAAATAGCACTCGCATCTGTTCCCAGCAAGTACAGTGTATTGGACTGAAGAGGAGCTACTGTTCTTGTCAGTTTCCTAAGCAGAGTTGAACTAGATATGGCCCGTGTCCGTAGGAAGCACAGTTCTTTTGTTCTGAGCAAGCTCACTGTTCGGAACCCATAGGACACATAGTAGAGAAGAAGAGTGCTCTTTTCTCAAAAGCAGAGTGTGTTTCTTTTAAGGCAAGCTAGTGTTTGTTTCCCAGTCCTAAACGGAGTTGAATCCCATGCAGTTTCTGGTCCTACGAGCAAGAGTTGTTTTCTTCTAAGAAGAGTCACTATTGCGCTCCCATTGCCAAACACAGTACAAATAGCACTTGTGTCTGTTCCAATCAAGTTCAGTGTATTGGACTGAAGAGGAGCTACTGTTCTTGTCAGTTTCCTAAGCAGAGTTGAACTAGATGAGGCCCGTGTGTATAGGAAGCACAGTTCTTTTGTTCTGAGTAAGCTCACTGTTGTGACCACATAGGAAACACAGTAGAGTAGAAGAGTGCTCTTTTCTCAAAAGCCGAGTGTGTTTCTTGTAATGCAAGCTAGTGTTTGATTCCCAGTCCTAAATGGAGTTGAACCACATGCAGTTTTTGGTCCTACGAGCAAGAGTTGTTTTCTCGTAAGGATAGTCACTATTGCGCTCCCATTGACATACACAGTGCAAATAGCACTTGCGTCTGTTCCCAGCAAGTACAGTGTATTGGACTGAAGAAGAGCTACAGTTCTTGTCAGTTTCCTAAGCAGAATTGAACTGGATATGGCCATTTGTGTAGGAAGCACAGTTCTTTTGTTCTGAGCAAGCTCACTGTTCTGGCCCTATAGGAAACACAGTAGAGTAGAAGAGTGCTCTTTTCTCAGAAGTAGAGTGTGTTTCTTGTAAGGCGAGCTAGCGTTTGTTTCCCAGTCCTAAATGGAGTTGAATCACATGCAGTTTTTGGTCCTACGAGTAAGAGTTGTTTTCTGGTAAGGAAAGTCACTATTGCCCTCCCATTGCCATACACAGTGCAAATAGCACTGGCGTCTGTACCCAGCATGTACAGCGTATTGGACTGAAGAGGATCTACTGTTCTTTTCAGTTTCCTAAGCAGAGTTGAACTAGATATGGCCCGTGTGTGGAGGAAGCACAGTTCTTTTGTTCTGAGCAAGCTCACTGTTCGGAACCCATAGGACACATAGTAGAGAAGAAGAGTGCTCTTTTCTCAAAAGCAAAGTGTGTTTCTTGTAAGGAGAGCTAGCTTTTGTTTCCCAGTCCTAAATGAATTTGAATCACATGCAGTTTCAGGTCCTACGAGTAGAGTTATTTTTTGGTAAGGAGAGTCACTATTGCGCTCCCATTGTCATACACAGTACAAATAGCACTTGCGTCTGTTCCAATCAAGTACAGTGTATTGGAGTGAAGAGGAGCTACTGTTCTTGTCAGTTTCCTAAGCAGAGTTGAAATAGATATGGCCCGTGTGTATAGGAAGCACAGTTCTTTTGTTCTGAGCAAGCTCACTATTCGGACCCCATAGGAAACACAGTAGAGTAGAAGAGTGCTCTTTTCTCAAAAGCAGAGTGTGTTTCTTGTAAGGCTAGCTAGCGTTTGCTTCCCAGTCCTAAATGGAGTTGATTCACATGCAGTTTCTGGTCCTATGAGCAAGAGTTGTTTTCTGGTAAGAAGAGTCACTATTGCACTCCCATAGTCATAAACAGGGCAAATAGCACTGGCGTCTGTTCCCAGCATGTACAGTGTATTGGACTGAAGAGGATCTACTGTTCTTGTCAGGTTCCTAAGCAGAGTTGAACTAGATATGGCCCGTGTGTGTATGAAGCACATTTCTTTTGTTCTGAGCAATCTCACTGTTCTGGCCCTATAGGAAACACAGTAGAGTAGATGTGTGCCCTATTCTCAAAAGCAGAGTGTGTTTCTTGTAAGGCGAGCTGGCATTTGTTTCCCAATCCAAAATGGAGTAGAATCACATGCAGTGTCTGGTCCTATGAGCAAGAGTTGTTTTCTGGTAAGAAGAGTCACTATTGTGCTCCCATTGCTGTATACAGTGCAAATTGCACTCGTGTCTGTTCCCAGCAAGTACAGTGTATTGGACTGAAGAGGAACTACTGTTCTCGTCAGTGTCCTAAGCAGAGTTGAACTAGATATGGCCCGTGTGTGTAGGAAGCACAGTTCTTTTGTTCTGAGCAAGCTCACTGTTCTGGCCCTATAGGAAACACAGTAGAGTAGAAGTGTCCCCTTTTCTCAAAAGCAGAGTGTTTTTCTTGTAAGGTAAGCTAGCGTTTGTTTCCCAGTCCTAAGTGGAGTTGAATCACATGCAGTTTCTGGTCCTACGAGCAAGAGTTGTTTTCTGGTAAATGGAGTCACTATTGTGCTCCCAATACCGTACACAGTGCAAATAGCACTCGCGTCTGTTCCCAGCAAGTACAGTGTATTGGACTGAAGGGGATCTACTGTTCTTGTCAGTTTCCTAAGCAGAGTTGAACTAGATATGGCCCGTGAGTATAGGAAGCACAGTTCTTTTGTTCTGAGCATGCTCACTGTTCGGACACCATAGGAAACACAGCAGAGTAGAAGAGTGCTCTTTTCTCAAAAGCAGAGTGTGTTTCTTGTAAGGCGAGCTAGCGTTTGCTTCCCAGTCCTAAATGGAGTTGAAGTACACATGCAGTTTCTGGTCCTATGAGCTAGAGTTTTTTTTTGGTAAGAAGAGTCACTATTGCGCTCCCTTTGCCTTACACAGTGCAAATAGCACTCGCGTCTGTTCCCAGCAAGTACAGTGTATTGGACTGAAGAGGAGCTACTGTTCTTGTCAGTTTCCTAAGCAGAATTGAACTAGATATGGCCCGTGTGTGTAGGAAGCACATTTCTTTTGTTCTGAGCAAGCTCACTGTTCGAACCCCATAGGAAACACAGTAGAGTAGAAGAGTGCTCTTTTCTCAAAAGCAGAGTACGGTTCTTGTAAGGCGAGCTAGCGTTTGTTTCCCAGTCCTAAATGGAGTTGAAATACACATGCAGTTTCTGGTCCTATGAGCTAGAGTTGTTTTTTGGTAAGAAGAGTCACTATTGCGCTCCCTTTGCCTTACACAGTGCAAATAGCACTCGTGTCTGTTCCCAGCAAGTACAGTGTATTGGACTGAAGAGGAGCTACTGTTCTTGTCAGTTTCCTAAGCAAAATTGAACTAGATATGGCCCGTGTGTGTCGGAAGCACAGTTCTTTTGTTCTGAGCAAGCACACTGTTCCTGCCCTACAGGAAACACAGTAGAGTAGAAGAGTGCTCTATTCTCAAAAGCATTGTGTGTTTCTTGTAAGGCGAGCTAGCGTTTGTTTCCAAGTCCTAAATTGAGTTGAATCACATGCAGTTTCTGGTCCTACGATCAAGAGTTTTTTCTGGTAAGAAGAGTGTCTATTGCGCTCCCATTGTCATACACAGGGCAAATAGCACTGGCGTCTGTTCCCAGCATGTACTGTGTATTGGACTGAAGAGGATCTACTGTTCTTGTCAGGTTCCTAAGCAGAGTTGAACTAGATATGGCCCATGTGTGTAGGAAGCACAGTTCTTTTGTACTCAGCAAGCTCACTGTTCTGGCCCTATAGGAAAGACAGTAGAGTAGAAGAGTGCTCTTTCCTCAAAAGCAGAGTGTGTTTCTTGTAAGGCGAGCTAGCGTTTGTTTCCCAGTCCTAAATGGAGTTGAATCACATCCAGTTTCAGGTCCTACGAGCAAGAGTTGTTTTTTGGTAAGGAAAGTCACTATTGCGCTCCCATTGCCATACACAGTGAAAATAGCACTCGCATCTTTTCCCAGCAAGTACAGTGTATTGGACTGAAGAGGAGCTACTGTTCTTGTCAGTTTCCTAAGCAGAGTTGAACTAGATATGACCCGTGTGTGTAGGAAGCACAATTCTTTTGTTTTGAGCAAGCTCACTGTTTGGACCCCATAGGAAACACAGTAGAGAAGATGTGTGCCCTATTCTCCAAAGCAGAGCGTGTTTCTTGTAAGGCGAACTAGCGTTTGTTTCACAGTCCTAAATGGAGTTGAATCACATGCAGTTTCAGGTCCTACGAGCAAGAGTTGTTTTCTGGTAAGGAAAGTCACTATTGCGCTCCCATTGCCATACACAGTGCAAATAGCACTCGCATCTGTTCCCAGCAAGTATAGTGTATTTGACTGAAGAGGAGCTACTCTTCTTGTCAGTTTCCTAAGCAGAGATAAACTAGATATGGCCCGTGTTTGTACTAAGCACAGTTCTTTTATTCTGAGCAAGCTCACTGTTGGAACCCCATAGGAAACACAGTAGAGTAGAAGAGTGCTCTTTTCTCAAAAGCAGAGTGTGTTTCTTGTAAGGTGAGCTAGCGTTTGTTTCCCAGTCCTAAAAGGAGTTGAAATACACATGCAGTTTCTGGTCCTATGAGCTAGAGTTGTTTTCTGGTTAGAAGAGTCACTATTGCGCTCCATTTGCCATACACAGTGCAAATAGCACTCGGGTCTGTTCCCAGCAAGTACAGTGTATTGGACTGAAGAGGAGCTACTGTTCTTGTCAGTTTCCTAAGCAGAGTTGAACTAGATATGGACCGTGTGTGTAGGAAGCACAAATCTTTTGTTCTGAGCAAGCTCACTGTTTGGACCCCATAGGAAACACAGTAGAGAAGATGTATGCCCTATTCTCAAAAGCAGAGCGTGTTTCTTGTAAGGCAAGCTACTGCTTGTTTCCCAGTCCTAAATAGAGTTGAATCACATGCAGTTTCTGGTCCTAAAAGCAAGAGTTGTTTTCTGGTAAGAAGAGTCACTATTGTGCTCCCTTGCCGTACACAGTGCAAATAGCACTTGCGTCTGTTCCCAGTAAGTACAGTGTATTGGACTGAAGAGGAGTTACTGTTCTCGTCAGTTTCCTAAGCAGAGTTGAACTAGATATGGACCGTGTGTGTAGGAAGCACATTTCTTTTGTTCTGAGCAAGCTCACTGTTCTGGCCCTATAGGAAACACGGTAAAGTAGAAGAGTGCTCTTTTCTCAAAAGCAGAGTGTGTTTCTTTTAATGCGAGCTAGCTTTGTTTCCCAGTCCTAAATGGAGTTGAATCACATGCAGTTTCTGGTCCCACGTGCAAGAGTTGTTTTCTGGTAAGAAGAGTCACTATTGCGCTCCCTTTGCCATACATAGTACAAATAGCCCTCGAGTCTGTTCCCAGCATGTACAGTGTATTGGACTGAAGAGGAGCTACTGTTCTTGTCAGTTTCCTAAGCAGAGTTGAACTAGATATGGCCCGTGTGTATAGGAAGCACAGCTCTTTTGTTCTGAGCAAGTTCACTGTGCGGACCCCATAGGAAACTCAGTGCTCTTTTCTCAAAAGCAGAGTGTGTTTCTTGTAAGGCGAGCTAGTGTTTGTTTCCAAGTCCTAAATGGAGTTGAATCACATGCAGTTTCTGTTCCTACGAGCAAGAGATGTTTTCTGGTAAGAACAGTCACTATTGTGCTCCCATTGCCGTACACAGTGCAAATTGCACTCGCATCTGTTCCCAGCAAGTACAGTGTATTGGACTGAAGAGGAGCTACTGTTCTCATCAGTTTCCTAAGCAGAGTTGAACTAGATATGGCCCGTGTGTAGGAAGCACAGTTCTTTTGTTCTGAGCAAGCTCACTGTTCTGCCCCTATAGGAAACACAGTAGAGTAGAAGAGTGCTCTTTTCTCAAAAGCAGAGTGTGTTTCTTGTAAGGCAAGCTAGCGTTTGTTTCCCAGCCCTAAATGGAATTGAATCACATGCAGTTTTTGGTCCTACGCGCAAGAGTTGTTTTCTGGTAAGAAAAGTCACTATTGCGCTCCCATTGCCAAACACAGTGCAAATAGCACTCGCATCTGTTCCCAGCAAGTACAGTGTATTGGACTGAAGAGGAGCTACTGTTCTTGTCAGTTTCCTAAGCAGAGTTGAACTAGATATGGCCCGTGTGCGTAGGAAGCACAGTTCTTTTGTTCTGAGCAAGCTCACTGTTCGGAACCCATAGGACACATAGTAGAGAAGAAGAGTGCTCTTTTCTCAAAAGCAGAGTGTGTTTCTTTTAGGTGAGCTAGTGTTTGTTTCCCAGTCCTAAACGGAGTTGAATCCCATGCAGTTTCTGGTCCTACGAGCAAGAGTTGTTTTCTTCTAAGAAGAGTCACTATTGCACTCCCATTGCCATACGCAGTACAAATAGCACTTGTGTCTGTTACAATCAAGTACAGTGTATTGGACTGAAGAGGAGCTACTGTTCTTGTCAGTTTCCTAAGCAGAGTTGAACTAGATGTGGCCCGTGTGTATAGGAAGCACAGTTCTTTTGTTCTGAGTAAGCTCACTGTTGTGACCACATAGGAAACACAGTAGAGTAGAAGAGTGCTCTTTTCTCAAAAGCCGAGTGTGTTTCTTGTAATGCAAGCTAGTGTTTGATTCCCAGTCCTAAATGGAGTTGAACCACATGCAGTTTCTGGTCTTAAGAGCAAGAGTTGTTTTCTGGTAAGAAGTGTCACTATTGTGCTCCCATTGCCATACACAGTGCCAATAGCACTCGCGTCTGCTCCCAGCAAGTACAGTGTATTGGATTGAAGAGGAGCTACTGTTTTTGTCAGTTTCCTAAGCAGACTTGAACTAGATATGGCCCGTGTGTAGGAAGCACAGTTCTTTTGTTCTGAGCAAGCTCACTGTTCTGCTCCTATAGGAAACACAGTAGAGTAGAAGAGTGCTCTTTTCTCAAAAGCAGAGTGTGTTTCTTGTAAGGCTAGCTAGCGTTTGCTTCCCAGTCCTAAATGGAGTTGATTCACATGCAGTTTCTGGTCCTATGAGCAAGAGTTGTTTTCTGGTAAGAAGAGTCACTATTGCACTCCCATAGTCATAAACAGGGCAAATAGCACTGGCGTCTGTTCCCAGCATGTACAGTGTATTGGACTGAAGAGGATCTACTGTTCTTGTCAGGTTCCTAAGCAGAGTTGAACTAGATATGGCCCGTGTGTGTATGAAGCACATTTCTTTTGTTCTGAGCAATCTCACTGTTCTGGCCCTATAGGAAACACAGTAGAGTAGATGTGTGCCCTATTCTCAAAAGCAGAGTGTGTTTCTTGTAAGGCGAGCTGGCATTTGTTTCCCAATCCAAAATGGAGTAGAATCACATGCAGTGTCTGGTCCTATGAGCAAGAGTTGTTTTCTGGTAAGAAGAGTCACTATTGTGCTCCCATTGCTGTATACAGTGCAAATTGCACTCGTGTCTGTTCCCAGCAAGTACAGTGTATTGGACTGAAGAGGAACTACTGTTCTCGTCAGTGTCCTAAGCAGAGTTGAACTAGATATGGCCCGTGTGTGTAGGAAGCACAGTTCTTTTGTTCTGAGCAAGCTCACTGTTCTGGCCCTATAGGAAACACAGTAGAGTAGAAGTGTCCCCTTTTCTCAAAAGCAGAGTGTTTTTCTTATAAGGTAAGCTAGCGTTTGTTTCCCAGTCCTAAGTGGAGTTGAATCACATGCAGTTTCTGGTCCTACGAGCAAGAGTTGTTTTCTGGTAAATGGAGTCACTATTGTGCTCCCAATACCGTACACAGTGCAAATAGCACTCGCGTCTGTTCCCAGCAAGTACAGTGTATTGGACTGAAGGGGAGCTACTGTTCTTGTCAGTTTCCTAAGCAGAGTTGAACTAGATATGGCCCGTGAGTATTGGAAGCACAGTTCTTTTGTTCTGAGCATGCTCACTGTTCGGACACCATAGGAAACACAGCAGAGTAGAAGAGTGCTCTTTTCTCAAAAGCAGAGTGTGTTTCTTGTAAGGCAAGCTAGTGTTTGCTTCCCAGTCCTAAATGGAGTTGAAGTACACATGCAGTTTCTGGTCCTATGAGCTAGAGTTGTTTTTTGGTAAGAAGAGTCACTATTGCGCTCCCTTTGCCTTACACAGTGCAAATAGCACTCGCGTCTGTTCCCAGCAAGTACAGTGTATTGGACTGAAGAGGTGCTACTGTTCTTGTCAGTTTCCTAAGCAGAATTGAACTAGATATGGCCCGTGTGTGTAGGAAGCACATTTCTTTTGTTCTGAACAAGCTCACTGTTCGAACCCCATAGGAAACACAGTAGAGTAGAAGAGTGCTCTTTTCTCAAAAGCAGAGTACGGTTCTTGTAAGGTGAGCTAGCGTTTGTTTCCCAGTCCTAAATGGAGTTGAAATACACATGCAGTTTCTGGTCCTATGAGCTAGAGTTGTTTTTTGGTAAGAAGAGTCACTATTGCGCTCCCTTTGCCTTACACAGTGCAAATAGCACTCGTGTCTGTTCCCAGCAAGTACAGTGTATTGGACTGAAGAGGAGCTACTGTTCTTGTCAGTTTCCTAAGCAAAATTGAACTAGATATGGCCCGTGTGTGTCGGAAGCACAGTTCTTTTGTTCTGAGCAAGCACACTGTTCCTGCCCTACAGGAAACACAGTAGAGTAGAAGAGTGCTCTATTCTCAAAAGCATTGTGTGTTTCTTGTAAGGCGAGCTAGCGTTTGTTTCCAAGTCCTAAATTGAGTTGAATCACATGCAGTTTCTGGTCCTACGATCAAGAGTTTTTTCTGGTAAGAAGAGTGTCTATTGCGCTCCCATTGTCATACACAGGGCAAATAGCACTGGCGTCTGTTCCCAGCATGTACTGTGTATTGGACTGAAGAGGATCTACTGTTCTTGTCAGGTTCCTAAGCAGAGTTGAACTAGATATGGCCCATGTGTGTAGGAAGCACAGTTCTTTTGTACTCAGCAAGCTCACTGTTCTGGCCCTATAGGAAAGACAGTAGAGTAGAAGAGTGCTCTTTCCTCAAAAGCAGAGTGTGTTTCTTGTAAGGCGAGCTAGCGTTTGTTTCCCAGTCCTAAATGGAGTTGAATCACATCCAGTTTCAGGTCCTACGAGCAAGAGTTGTTTTTTGGTAAGGAAAGTCACTATTGCGCTCCCATTGCCATACACAGTGAAAATAGCACTCGCATCTTTTCCCAGCAAGTACAGTGTATTGGACTGAAGAGGAGCTACTGTTCTTGTCAGTTTCCTAAGCAGAGTTGAACTAGATATGACCCGTGTGTGTAGGAAGCACAATTCTTTTGTTTTGAGCAAGCTCACTGTTTGGACCCCATAGGAAACACAGTAGAGAAGATGTGTGCCCTATTCTCCAAAGCAGAGCGTGTTTCTTGTAAGGCGAACTAGCGTTTGTTTCACAGTCCTAAATGGAGTTGAATCACATGCAGTTTCAGGTCCTACGAGCAAGAGTTGTTTTCTGGTAAGGAAAGTCACTATTGCGCTCCCATTGCCATACACAGTGCAAATAGTACTCGCATCTGTTCCCAGCAAGTATAGTGTATTTGACTGAAGAGGAGCTACTCTTCTTGTCAGTTTCCTAAGCAGAGATAAACTAGATATGGCCCGTGTTTGTACTAAGCACAGTTCTTTTATTCTGAGCAAGCTCACTGTTGGAACCCCATAGGAAACACAGTAGAGTAGAAGAGTGCTCTTTTCTCAAAAGCAGAGTGTGTTTCTTTTAATGCGAGCTAGCTTTGTTTCCCAGTCCTAAATGGAGTTGAATCACATGCAGTTTCTGGTCCTACGTGCAAGAGTTTTTTTCTGGTAGGAAGAGTCACTATTGCGCTCCCTTTACCATACATAGTACAAATAGCCCTCGAGTCTGTTCCCAGCAAGTACAGTGTATTGGACTGAAGAGGAGCTACTCTTCTTGCCAGTTTCCTAACCAGAGTTGAACTAGATATGGCCCGTGTGTGTAGAAAGCACAGTTCTTTTGTTCTCAGCAAGCTCACTGTTCGGAACCCATAGAAAACACAGTAGAGTAGAAGAGTGCTCTTTTCTCAAAAGCAGAGTGTGTTTCTTTTAAGGCAAGCTAGTGTTTGTTTCCCAGTCCTAAATACAGTTGAATCACATGCAGTTTCTGGTCTTACGAGCAAGAGTTTTTTCTGGTTTGAAGAGTCACCATTGCGCTCCCATTGTCATATACAGGGCAAATAGCACTGGCGTTTGTTCCCAGCATGTACAGAGTATTGGAATGAAGAGGATCTACTGTTCTTCTCAGTTTCCTAAGCAGAATTGAACTAGATTTGACCGTGTGTGTAGGAAGCACAGTATTTTGTTCTGAGCAAGCTCACTGTTTTGGCCCTATAGGAAACACAGTAGAGCAGAAGAGTGCTCTTTTCTCAAAAGCAGAGTGTGTTTCTTGTAAGGCGAGCTAGGGTTTGTTTCCCAGTCCTAAGTGGAGTTGAATCACATGGAGTTTCTGGTCCTACGAGCAAGAGTTGTTTTGTGGTGAGAAGAGACACTATTGCATTCCCATTGTCATACACAGTGCAAATAGCACTGGCGTCTTTTCCCAGCAAGTACAGTGTATTGGACTGAAGAGGATCTACTGTTCTTGTCAG
Organism: Peromyscus eremicus; assembly: GCF_949786415.1. Classification (NCBI taxonomy): domain Eukaryota; kingdom Metazoa; phylum Chordata; class Mammalia; order Rodentia; family Cricetidae; genus Peromyscus; species Peromyscus eremicus. The sequence continues at coordinate 592,803 of NW_026734329.1, read as the reverse complement.
TTTCCTAAGCAGAATTGAACTAGATATGGCACGTGTGTGTAGGAAGCACAGTTCTTTTGTTCTGAGCAAGCTCACTGTTCTGGCACTCTAGAAAACACAGTAGAGTAAAATAGTGCTCTTTCCTCAATAGCAGATTGTGTTTGTTGTAAGGCGAGCTAGCGTTTGTTTCCCAGTCCTAAATGGAGTTGAATCACATGCAGTTTTTGGTCTTACACGCAAGAGTTGCTTTCAGGTAAGGAAAGTCACTATTGCGCTCCCATTACCATACACAGTGCAAATAGCAATCGCATCTGTTCCCAGCAAGTACAGTGTATTGGACTGAAGAAGAGCTACTTCTCTTGTCAGTTTCCTAAGCAGAGTTGAACTAGATATGGCCCGGATGTAGGAAGCACAGTTCTTTTGTTCTGAGCAAGCTCACTGTTCTGGCCCTATAGGAAACACAGTAGAGTAGAAGAGTGCTCTTTTATCAAAAGCAGTGTGTGTTTCTTATAAGGCAAGCTAGCATTTGTTTCCCTTGCCTAAATGGAGTTGAATCATATGCAATTTCTGGTCCTACGAGAAAGAGTTGTTTTCTGGTAAGAAGAGTCACTATTGCGCTCCCATTTCCATACACAGTGCAAATACACTCGCATCTGTACCCAGCAAGTACAGTGTATTGGACTGAAGAGGAGCTACTGTTCTTGTCAGTTTCGTAAGCAGAGTTGAACTAGATATGGCCCGTGTGTGTAGGAAGCACAGTTCTTTTGTTCTGAGCAAGCTCACTGTTCCAACCCCATAGGAAACACAGTAGAGTAGAAGAGTGTTCTTTTCTCAAAACAGAGTGTGTTTCTTGTAAGGCGAGCTAGCGTTTGTTTCCCAGTCCTAAATGGAGTTGAATACCATGCAGTTTCTGGTCCAACAAGCAAGATTTTTTTTCTGGTAATAAGAGTCACTATTGCGCTCCCATTGCCATACACAGTGCATATAGCTCTGGCTTCTGTTCCCTGCATGTACAGTGTATTGGACTGAAGAGGAGCAACTGTTCTTGTTAGTTTCCTAAGCAGAGTTGAACTGGATATGGTCCCTGTGTGTAGGAAGCACAGTTCTTTTGTTCTGAGCAAGCTGACAGTTCTGGCTTTAAAGGAAACACAGTAGAGTAAAAGAGGGCTTTTTTCTCAAAAGCAGAGTGTGTTTCTTGTAAGGCGAGCTAGCGTTTGTTTCCCAGTCCTAAATGGAGTTGAATCACATGCAGTTTCTGGTCCTAGGAGCAAGAGTTGTTTTCTGGTAAGAAGAGTCACTATTGCGCTCCCATTGCCATAAACAGTGCAAATAGCACTGGCGTCTGTTCCCAGCAAGAACAGTATATTGGACTGAACAGGATCTACTATTCTTGTCAGTTTCCTAAGCAGAGTTGAACTGGATATGGTCCCTGTGTGTAGGAAGCACAGTTCTTTTGTTCTGAGCAAGCTGACGGTTCTGGCTTTAAAGGAAACACAGTAGAGTAAAGGAGTGCTTTTTTCTCAAAAGCAGAGTGTGTTTCTTGTAAGGTGAGCTAGCGTTTGTTTCCCAGTACTAAATGGAGTTGAGTTACATGCAGTTTCTGGTCCTATGAGCAAGAGTTGTTTTCTGGTAAGAAGAGTCAATATTGCGCTCCCATTGTCATTCAGGGCAAATAGCACTGGCGTCGGTTCCAAGCATGTACTGTGTATTGGACTGAAGAGAATCTACTGTTCTTGTCAGGTTCCTAAGCAGAATTGAACTAGATATGGCCGTGTGTGTAGGAAGCACAGTTCTTTTGTTCTGAGCAAGCTCACTGTTCGGACCTCATAGGAAACAAAATAGAGTAGAAGAGTGCTATTTTCTCAAAAGCACAAGTGTGTTTCTCGTAAGGCGAGCTAGCATTTGTTTCCCAGTCCTAAATGGAGTTGAATCACATGCAGTTTCAGGTCCTACGAGCAAGAGTTGTTTTCTGGTAAGGAAAGTCACTATTGCGCTCCCATTACCATACAGAGTGCTAATAGTACTTGCGTCTGTTCCCAGCAAGTACAGTGTATTGGACTGAAGAGGAGCTACTGTTCTTGTCAGTTTCCTAAGCATAGTTGAACCAGATATGGCCCGTGTGTGTAGGAAGCACAGGTCTTTTGTTCTGAGTAAGCTCACTGTTCGGACCCCGTAGGAAACACAATTGAGTAGAAGAGTGCACTTTTCTCAAAAGCAGAGTGTGTTTCTTGTAAGGCGAGCCAGCGTTTGTTTCCCAGTCCTAAATGGAGTTGAATCACATGCAGTTTCTGGTCCTATGAGCAAGAGTTGTTTTCTGGTAAGAAGAGTCACTATTGCGCTCCCATTGTCATACACAGGGAAAATACAACTGGTGTCTGTTCCCAGCATGTGCAGTGTATTTGCCTGAAGAGGGTATACTGTTCTTGTCAGTTTGCTAAGCTGAATTGAACTAGATATGGCCGTGTGTGTAGGAAGCACACTTCTTTTGTTCTGTGCAAGCTTACTGTCCTGGCCCTATAGGAAACACAGTAGAGTAGAAGAGTGCTCTTTTCTCAAAAGCAGAGTGTGTTTCTTGTAAGGCGAGCTAGCGTTTGTTTCACAGTCCTAAGTGGAGTTGAATCACATGCAGTTTTTGTTCCTACCAGCAAGAGTTGTTTGCTAGTAAGGAAAGTCACTATTGTGCTACCTTTGCCATACACAGTGCAAATAGCACTCGCGTCTGTTTCCAGCAAGTACAGTGTATTTGGCTGAAGAGGAGCTACTGTTCTTGTCAGTTTCCTAAGCAGAGTTGAACTAGATATGACCCGTGTGTGTAGGAAGCACAGTTCTTTTGTTCTGAGCAAGCTCACTCTTCTGGCCCTATAGGAAACACAGTAGAGTAGAAGAGTGCTCTTTTATCAAAAGCAGTGTGTGTTTCTTATAAGGTAAGCTAGCATTTGTTTCCCAGTCCTAAATGGAGTTGAATCACATGCAATTTCTGGTCCTACGAGAAAGAGTTGTTTTCTGGTAAGAAGAGTCACTATTGCGCTCCCGTTTCCATACACAGTGCAAATACACTCGCATCTGTACCCAGCAAGTACAGTGTATTGGACTGAAGAGGAGCTACTGTTCTTGTCAGTTTCGTAAGCAGAGTTGAACTAGATATGGCCCGTGTGTGTAGGAAGCACAGTTCTTTTGTTCTGAGCAAGCTCACTGTTCCAACCCCATAGGAAACACAGTAGAGTAGAAGAGTGTTCTTTTCTCAAAACAGAGTGTGTTTCTTGTAAGGCGAGCTAGCATTTGTTTCCCAGTCCTAAATGGAGTTGAATACCATGCAGTTTCTGGTCCAAAAAGCAAGTTTTTTTTCTGGTAATAAGAGTCACTATTGCGCTCCCATTTCCATACACAGTGCATATAGCTCTGGCTTCTGTTCCCTGCATGTACAGTGTATTGGACTGAAGAGGAGCTACTGTTCTTGATAGTTTCCTAAGCAGAGTTGAACTAGATATGGCCCGTGTGTGTAGGATGTACAGTTCTTTTGTTCTGAGCAAGCTCACTGTTCTGGCCCTATAGGAAACACAGTAGAATAGAAGAGTGCTCTTTTCTCAAAAGCAGAGTGTGTTTCTTGTAAGGCGAGCTAGCGTTTCTTTCCCAGTCCTAAATGGAGTTGAATCACATGCAGTTTCTGGTCCTAGTAGCAAGAGTTGTTTTCTGGTAAGAAGAGTCACTATTGCGCTCCCATTGCCATACACAGTGCAAATAGCACTGGCGTCTGTTCCCAGCAAGTACAGTATATTGGACTAAACAGGATCTACTATTCTTGTCAGTTTCCTAAGCAGAGTTGAACTGGATATGGTCCCTGTGTGTAGGAAGCACAGTTCTTTTGTTCTGAGCAAGCTGACGTTTCTGGCCCTAAAGGAAACACAGTAGAGTAAAAGAGTGCTTTTTTCTCAAAAGCAGAGTGTGTTTCTTGTAAGGTAAGCTAGCGTATGTTTCCCAGTCCTAAATGGAGTTGAGTTATATGCAGTTTCTGGTCCTATGAGCAAGAGTTGTTTTCTGGTAAGAAGAGTCAATATTGTGCTCCCATTGTCATACACAGGGCAAATGGCACTGGCATCGTTTCCCAGCATGTACTGTGTATTGGACTGAAGAGAATCTACTGTTCTTGTCAGGTTCCTAAGCAGAATTGAACTAGATATGGCCGTGTGTGTAGGAAGCACAGTTCTTTTGTTCTGAGCAAGTTCACTGTTCGGACCCCATAGGAAACAAAATAGTGTAGAAGAGTGCTATTTTCTCAAAAGCACATGTGTGTTTCTCGTAAGGCGAGCTAGCATTTGTTTCCCAGTCCTAAATGGAGATGAATCACATGCAGTTTCAGGTCCTACGAGCAAGAGTTGTTTTCTGGTAAGGAAAGTCACTATTGCTCCCATTACCATACAGAGTGCTAATAGTACTTGCGTCTGTTCCAAGCAAGTACAGTGTATTGAACTGAAGAGGAGCTACTGTTCTTGTCAGTTTCCTAAGCAGAGTTGAACCAGATATGGCCCGTGTGTGTAGGAAGCACAGGTCTTTTGTTCTGAGTAAGCTCACTGTTCGGACCCCGTAGAAAACACAATTGAGTAGAAGAGTGCACTTTCCTCAAAAGCAGAGTGTGTTTCTTGTAAGGCGAGCTAGCGTTTGTTTTCTAGTCCTAAATGTAGTTGAATCACATGCAGTTTCTGATCCTATGAGCAAGAGTTGTTTTCTGGTAAGAAGAGTGACTATTGTGCTCCCATTGTCATACACAGGGCAAATAGCACTGGCGTCTGTTCCCAGCATGTACAGTGTATTGGACTGAAGAGAATCTACTCTTCTTGTCAGTTTCCTAAGCAGAATTGAACTAGATATGGCCCGTGTGTGTAGGAAGCACAGTTCTTTTGTTCTGAGCAAGCTCACTGTTCTGGCCGTATAGGAAACACAATTGAGTAGAAGAGTGTACTTTTCTCAAAAGCAGAGTGTGTTTCTTATAAGGCGAGCTAGCGTTTGTTTCCCAGTCCTAAATGGAGTTGAATCACATGCAGTTTTTGGTCCTACCAGCAAGAGTTGTTTTCTGGTAAGGAAAGTCATTATTGCGCTCCCATTGCCATACATAGTGCAAATAGCACTCGCGTCTGTTCCCAGCAAGCACAGTGTATTGGACTGAAGAGGACCTACTGTTCTTGTCAGTTTCCTAAGCAGAGTTGAATTAGATATGGCCCGTGTGTGTAGGAAGCACAGTTCTTTTTTTCTGAGCAAGCTCACTGTTCGGACACCATAGGAAACACTGTAGAGTAGAAGAGTGCTCTTTTCTCAAAAGCAGAGTGTGTTTCTTGCAATGCAAGCTAGTGTTTGTTTCCCAGTCAGAAATGGAATTGAATCCCGTGCAGTTTCTGGTCCTACGAGCAAGAGTTTTTTTCTGGTAATAAGAGTCAGTATTGCGCTCCCATTGCCATACACAGTGCATATAGCTCTGGCGTCAGTTCCCTGCATGTACAGAGTATTGGACTGAGGAGGAGTTACGGTTCTTGTTAGTTTCCTAAGCAGAGTTGAACTAGATATGGCCCCTGTGTGTAGGAAGCACAGTTATTTTCTTCTGAGCAAGTTCACTGTTCTGGCCCTATAGGAAACACAGTAGAGTAGAAGAGTGCTCTTTAATCAAAAGCAGAGTGTGTTTCTTGTAAGGCGAGCTAGCGTTTCTTTCACAGTCCTAAATGGAATTGAGTCACATGCAGTTTCTGGTCCTACGAGCAAGAGTTGTTTTCTGGTAAGAAGAGTCACTATTGCGCTCCCATTGTCATACACAGGGCAAATACAACTGGTGTCTGTTCCCAGCATGTGCAGTGTATTTGCCTGAACAGGGTATACTGTTCTTGTCAGTTTCCTAAGCTGAATTGAACTAGATATGGCCGTGTGTGTAGGAAGCACACTTCTTTTTTTCTGTGCAAGCTTACTGTTCTGGCCCTATATGAAACACAGTAGAGTAGAAGAGTGCTCTTTTCTCAAAAGCAGAATGTGTTTCTTGTAAGGCGAGCTATCGTTTTTTTCCCAGTCCTAAATGGAGTTGAATCACATGCAGTTTCTGGTCCTATGATCAAGAGTTGTTTTTTGGTAGGGAAAGTCACTATTGCGCTCCCATTGCCATACATAGTGCAAATAGCACTCGCGTATGTTCCCAGCATGTACAGTGTATTGGACTGAAGAGGAGCTACTGTTCTTGTCGTTTTCCTAAGAGGAATTGAACTAGATATGGCCCGTGTGTATAGGAAGCACAGTTCTTTTGTTCTGAGCAAGCTCTCTGTTCGGACACCATAAGAAACACAGTAGAATAGAAGAGTGCTCTTTTCTCAAAAGCAGAGTGTGTTTCTTGTAAGGCGAGCTAGCGTTTGTTTCCCAGTCCTAAATGTAGTTGAATCACATGAAGGTTCTGTTCCTATGAGCAAGAGTTGTTTTCTGGTAAGAAGTGTCACTATTGCACTCCCAATATCATACACAGGGCAAATAGCACTGGCGTCGGTTCCCAGCATGTACTGTGTATTGGACTGAAGAGAATCTACTGTTCTTGTCAGGTTGCTAAGCAGAATTGAACTAGATATGGCCGTGTGTGTAGGAAGCACAGTTCTTTTGTTCTGAGCAAGCTCACTGTTCGGACCCCATAGGAAACAAAATAGATTAGAAGAGTGCTCTTTTCTCAAAAGCAGATGTGTGTTTCTTGTAAAGCGAGCTAGCATTTGTTTCCCAGTCCTAAATGGAGTTGAATAACATGCAGTTTCTGCTCCTATGAGCAAGAGTTGTTTTCTGGTAAGGAAAGTCACTATTGTGCTCCATTGCCATACACAGTGTTAATAGCACTTGCGTCTGTTCCCAGCCAGTACAGTGTATTGGACTGAAGATGAGCTACTGTTCTTGTCAGTTTCCTAAGCAGAGTTGAACTAGATATGGCACCTGTGTGTAGGAAGCACAGTTCTTTTCTTTTGAGCAAGTTCACTGTTCTGGCCCTATAGGAAACACAGTAGAGTAGAAGAGTGCTCTTTTCTCAAAAGCAGAGTGTGTTTCTTGTAAGGCGAGCTAGCATTTCTTTCCCAGTCCTAAATGGAGTTGAGTCACATGCAGTTTCTGGTCCTACGAGCAAGAGTTGTTTTCTGGTAAGAAGAGTCACTATTGCGCTCCCATTGTCATACACAGGGCAAATAGCACTGGTGTCTGTTCCCAGCATGTGCAGTGTATTTGCCTGAAGAGGGTATACTGTTCTTATCAGTTTCCTAAGCTGAATTGAACTAGATATGGCCGTATGTGTAGGAAGCACACTTCTTTTGTTCTGTGCAAGCTTACTGTTCTGGCCCTATAGGAAACACAGTAGAGTAGAAGAGTGCTCTTTTCTCAAAAGCAGAGTTTGTTTCTTGTAAGTCGAGCTAGCGTTTGTTTCCCAGTCATAAATGGAGTTGAATCACATGCAGTTTCTGGTCCTACGAGCAAGAGTTGTTTTCTGGTAAGGAAAGTCACTATTGTGCTCCTTTGCCATACACAGTGTTAATAGCACTCGCGTCGGTTCCCAGCATGTACTGTGTATTGGACTGAAGAGAATCTACTGTTCTTGTCAGGTTTCTAAGCAGAATTGAACTAGATATGGCCGTGTGTGTAGGAAGCACAGTTCTTTTGTTCTCAGCAAGCTCACTGTTCTGGCCATATAGGAAACACAGTAGAGTAGAAGAGTGCTCTTTTCTCAAAAGCAGAGTGTGTGTCTTGTAAGGCTAGCTAGCATTTGTTTCCCAGTCTTAAATGGAGTTGAGTCACATGCGGTTTTTGGTCCTACGAGCAAGAGTAGTTTTCTGGTAAGAAGAGTCCCTATTGGGCTCCCATTGCCATACACAGTACAAATAGCACCAATGTCTGTTCCCAGCATGTACAGTGTATTGGACTGAAAAGGATCTATTGTTCTTGTCAGTTTCCTAAGCAGAATTGAACTAGATATGGCCCGTGTGTGTAGGAAGCACAGTTCTTTTGTTCTGAGCAAGCTCACTGTTCTGGCCCTATAGGAAACACAGTAGAGTAGAAGAGTGCTCTTTTCTCAAAAGCAGAGTGTGTTTCTTGTAAGGCGAGCTAGTGTTTGTTTCCCAGTCCTAAATGGAGTTGAATCACATGCAGTTTTTGGTCCTACCAGCAAGAGTAGTTTTCTGGTAAGAATAGTCACTATTGGGCTTCCATTGTCAGACACAGGGCAAATAGCACTGGTGTCTGTTCCCAGCATGTGCAGTGTATTTGACTGAAGAGGGTATACTGTTCTCATCAGTTTCCTAAGCAGAATTGAACTAGATATGGCCCGTGTGTGTAGGAAGCACAGTCCTTTTGTTCTGAGCAAGCTCACAGTTCTGGCCATAGAGGAAACACAGTAGAGTAGAAGAGTGCTCTTTTCTCAAAAGCAGAGTGTGTTTCTTGTGAGCAGAGCTAGCGTTTGTTTCCCATTCCTAAATGGAGTTGAGTCAAATGAAGTTTGTGGTCCTAAGAGCAAGTGTCGTTTTCTGGAAAGAAGAGTCACTATTGCGCTCCCATTGCCATACACAGTACAAATAGCACTCGCGTCTGTTCCCAGCAAGTACAGTGTATTGGACTGAAGAGGAGCTACTGTTCTTGTCAGTTTCCTAAGCAAAGTTGAATTAGATATGGCCCATGTGTGTAGAAAGCATAGTTCTTTTTTTCTGAGAAAGCAAACTGTGCGGACATCATAGGAAACACAGTAGAGTAGATGAGTGCTCTTTTCTCAAAATTTGATTGTGTTTCTTGAAAGGCAAGCTAGTGTTTGTTTCCCAGTCAGAAATTGAGTTGAATCCCATGCAGTTTCTGGTCCTACTAGGAAGAGTTCTTTTCTGGTAAGAAGAGTCACTATTGCGCTCCCATTGCCATAAACAGTACAAATAGCACTGGCGTCTGTTCCCAGCAAGTACAGCGTATTGGACTGAAGAGAAGTTACTGTTCTTGTCAGTTTCCTAAACAGTGTTGAACTAGATATGACCCGTGTGTTTAGGAAGCACAGTTCTTTTTTTCTGAGAAAGCACACTGTGCGGACATCATAGGAAACACAGTAGAGTAGATGAGTGCTCTTTTCTCAAAATTTGATTGTGTTTCTTGAAAGGCGAGCAAGTGTTTGTTTCCCAGTCAGAAATGGAATTGAATCCCGTGCAGTTTCTTGTCCTACGAGCAAGAGTTTATTTCTGGTAAGAAGAGTCACTGTTGCGCTCCCATTGTCATATACAGGGCAAATAGCACTGGCGTCTGTTCCCAGTATGTACAGTGTATTGGACTGAAAAGGTTCTACTGTTCTTGTCAGTTTCCTAAAAAGAATTGAACTAGATATGGCCCGTGTGTGTAGGATGCACAGTTCTTTTGTTCTGAGCAAGCTCACTGTTCTGGCCCTATAGGAAACACAGTAGAGTAGAAGAGTGCTCTTTTCTCAAAAGCTGAGTGTGTTTCATGTAAGATGAGCTAGCGTTTGTTTCCCAGTCCTAAATGGAGTTGAGTCACATGCAGTTTTTGGTCCTACGAGAAAGAGTAGTTTTCTGGTAAGAAGAGTCACTATTGGACTCCCATTGCCATAAACAGTACAAATAGCTCTCACCTCTGTTCCCAGCATGTACAGTGTATTGGACTGAAAAGGATCTTTTGTTCTTGTCATTTTCCTAAGCAGAATTTAACTAGATATGGCTGTGTACGTAGGAAGCCAGTTCTTTTGTTCTGAGCAAGCTCCTGTTCCGGCCCTATAGGAAACACAGTACAGTAGAAGAGTGCTCTTTTCTCAAAAGCAGAGTGTGTTTCTTGTAAGGCGAGCTAGCGTTTGTTTCCCAGTCCTAAATGGAGTTGAATCACATGCAGTTTTTGGTGCTACCAGCAAGAGTTGTTTTCTGGTAAGGAAATTCACTATTGCCCTCCCTTTGACATACACAGTGCAAATATCACTCGCGTCTGTTTCCAGCAAGTACAGTGTATTGGACTGAAGAGGAGCTACTGTTCTTGTCAGTTTCCTAAGCAGAGTTGAACTAGATATGGCCCGTGTGTGTAGGAAGCACAGTTCTTTTGTTCTGAGCAAGCTCACTGCTCAGAACCCATAGGAAACACAGTAGAGTAGAAGAGTGCTCTTTTCACAAAAGCAGAGTGTGTTTCTTGTAAGGCGAGCTAGCGTTTGTTTCCCAGTCCTAAATGGAGTTGAATCACATGCAGTTTCTGGTCCTACGAGCAAGATTGGTTTTCTGGTAATAAAAGTCACTATTGCGCTCCCATTGTCATACACAGGGCAAAAAGCACAGGCATTGATTCCCTGCAATTACAGTGTATTGGACTGAAGAGGAGCTACTGTTCTTGTCAGTTTCCTAAGCAGAATTGAACTAGATATGGCCATGTGTGTAGAAAGCACAGTTCTTTTGTTCTGAGCAAGCTCACTGTTTGGACCCCATAGGAAACACAGTAGAGTAGAAGAGTGCTCTTTTCTCAAAAGCAGAGTGTGTTTCTTGTAAGGAGAGCTAGTGTTTGTTTCCCAGTCCTAAATGGAGTTGAATCACATGCAGTTTTTCGTCCTACCAGCAAGAGATGTTTTCTGGTAAGGAAAGTCACTATTGCGCTCCCTTTGCCATACACAGTGCAAATAGCAATCGCGTCTGTTTTGAGCAAGTAAAGTGTATTCAACTGAAGAGGAGCTACTGTTCTTGTCAGTTTCCTAACCAGAATTGAACTAGATATGGCCCGTGTGTGTAGGAAGCACAGTTCTTTTGTTCTGAGCAAGCTCACTGTTCTGGCCCTATAGGACACACAGTAGAGTAGAAGAGTTCTCTTTTCTCAAAAGCAGAGTGTGTTTCTTGTAAGGCGAGCTAGTGTTTGTTTCCCAGTCCTAAATGGAGTTGAATCACATGCAGTTTTTGGTCCTACGAGCAAGAGTAGTTTTCTGGTAATGAAAGTCACTATTGTGCTCCCATTGCCATACACAGTGCAAATAGCAATCGCGTCTGTTTCCAGCAAGTACAGTGTATTGGACTGAAGAGGAGCTACTGTTCTTGTTTGTTTCATAAGCAGAGTTGAACTAGATATGGCCCGTGTGTGTAGGAAGCACAGTTCTTTTGTTCTGAGCAAGCTCAGTGCTCGGACCCCATACGAAACACAGTAGAGTAGAAGAGTGCTCTTTTCTCTAAAGCAGAATGTGTTTCTTGTAAGGCGAGCTAGCGTTTGTTTCCCAGTCCTAAATGGAGTTGAATCCCATGCAGTTTCTGTTCCTACAGGCAAGAGTTGTTTTCTGGTAAGAAGAGTCACTATTGCGCTCCCATTGCCATACACAGTGCAAATAGCACTGGCGTCTGTTCCCTGCATGTACAGAGTATTGGACTGAAGAGGAGCTACTGTTCTTGTCAGTTTCCTAAGCAGAGTTGAACTAGATATGTCTCCTGTGTGTGGGAAGCACAGTTCTTTTGTTCTGAGCAAGTTCACTGTTCTGGCCCTATAGGAAACACAGTAGAGTAGAAGAGTGCTCTTTTCTCAAAAGCAGAGTGTGTTTCTTGTAAGGCCAGCTAGCGTTTCTTTCCCAGTCCTAAATGGAGTTGAGTCACATGCATTTTCTGGTCCTACGAGCAAGAGTTGTTTTCTGGTAAGAAGAGTCACTATTGCCCTCCCATTGTCATACACAGGGCAAATAGCACTGGCGTCTGTTCCCAGCAAGTACAGTGTATTGGACTGAAGAGGAGCTACTGTTCTTGTCATTTTCCTATAAGGAGTTGAACTATATATGGCCCGTGTGTGTAGGAAGCACAGTTCTTTTGTTCTGAGAAAGCACACTGTGCGGACACCATAGGAAACACCGTAGAGTAGATGAATGCTCTTTTCTCAAAATTAGATTGTGTTCCTTGAAAGGCGAGCTAGTATTTGATTCCCAGTCAGAAATGGAGTTGAATCCCATGCAGTTTCTGGTCCTACGAGCAAGAGTTTTTTTCTGGTAAGAGAGTCACAATTGCGCTCCCAATGCCATACACAGTGCAAATAGCACTGGCGTCTGTTCCCAGCAAGTACAGTGTATTGGACTGAAGAGCAGATACTCTTCTTGTCAGTTTTCTAAGCAGAGTTGAACTAGATATGGCCCGTGTGTGTAGGAAGCACACTTCTTTTGTTCTGAGCAAGCTCACTTTTCGGACTCCATAGGAAACACAATAGAGTAGAAGAGTGCTCTTTTCTCAAAAGCAGAGTGTGTTTCTTGTAAGGCGATCTAGCATTTCTTTCCCAGTCCTAAATGGAGTTGAATCACATGCAGTTTCTGGTCCTACAAGCAAGAGTTGTTTTCTGGTAAGAAGAGTCACTATTGCGCTCCCATTGTCATACACAGGGCAAATAGCACTGGTGTCTGTTCCCAGCATGTGCAGTGTATTTGACTGAAGAGGGTATACTGTTCTTGTCAGTTTCCTAAGCTGAATTGAACTAGATATGGCCGTGTGTGTAGGAAGCACACTTCTTTTGTTCTGTGCAAGCTCACTGTTCTGGCCCTTTGGGAAACATAGTCGAGTAGATGAGTGCTCTTTTCTCAAAAGCAGAGTGTGTTTCTTGTAAGGCGAGCTAGCTTTGATTTCCCAGTTCTAAATGGAGTTGAATCACATGCAGTTTTTGGTCCTATGAGCAAGAGTTGTTTTCTGGTAAGGAATGTCACTATTGTGCTCTCATTGCCATAAACAGTACAAATTGCACTCGCGTCTGTTCAAGCATGTACAGTGTATTGGACTGAAGAAGAGCTACTTTTCTTCTCAGTTTCCTAAGCAGAGTTGAACTAGATATGGCTCGTGTGTGTAGGAAGTACAGTTCTTTTGTTCTGAGCAAGCACACTGTTCTGGCCCTATACGAAACACAGTAGACTAGAAGAGTGCTATTTTCTCAAAAGCAGAGTGTGTTTCTTGTAAGGTGAGCTAGCGTTTGTTTCCCACGCCTAAATGGAGTTGAATCACATGCAGTTTTTGGTCATACGAGCAAGAGTTGTTTTCTGGTAAGGAAAGTCACTATTGCGCTCCCTTTGCCATACAGAGTGCAAATAGCACTGGCGTCTGTTCCCAGCAAGTACAGTGTATTGGACTGAAGAGCAGCTACTCTTCTTGTCAGTTTTCTAAGCAGAGTTGAACGAGATATGGCCCGTGTGTGTAGGAAGCACACTTCTTTGTTCTGAGCAAGCTCACTTTTCGGACTCCATAGGAAACACAATAGAGTAGAAGAGTGCTCTTTTCTCAAAAGCAGAGTGTGTTTCTTGTAAGGCGAGCTGGCATTTCTTTCCCAGTCCTAAATGGAGTTGAATCACATGCAGTTTCTGGTCCTACAAGCAAGAGTTGTTTTCTGGTAAGAAGAGTCACTATTGCGCTCCCATTGTCATACACAGGGCAAATAGCACTGGTGTCTGTTCCCAGCATGTGCAGTGTATTTGACTGAAGAGGGTATACTGCTATTGTCAGTTTCCTAAGCTGAATTGAACTAGATATGTCCGTGTGTGTAGGAAGCACACTTCTTTTGTTCTGTGCAAGCTCACTGTTCTGGCCCTATAGGAAACATAGTCGAGTAGAAGAGTGCTCTTTTATCAAAAGCAGAGTGTGTTTCTTGTAAGGCGAGCTAGTTTTTATTTCCCAGTTCTAAATGGAGTTGAATCACATGCAGTTTTTGGTCCTATGAGCAAGAGTTGTTTTCTGGTAAGGAATGTCACTATTGTGCTCTCATTGCCATAAACAGTACAAATTGCACTCGCGTCTGTTCCCAGCATGTACAGTGTATTGGAATGAAGAAGAGCTACTTTTCTTCTCAGTTTCCTAAGTAGAATTGAACTAGATATGGCTCGTGTGTGTGTACGAAGTACAGTTCTTTTGTTCTGAGCAAGCTCACTGTTCTGGCCCTATACGAAAAACAGTAGACTAGAAGAGTGCTCTTTTCTCAAAAGCAGAGTGTGTTTCTTGTAAGGCGAGCTAGCGTTTATTTCCCAGACCTAAATGGAGTTGAAATACACATGCAGTTTCTGGTCCTACGAGCAAGAGTTGTTTTCTGGTAAGAAGAGTCACTATTGTGCTCCCATTGTCATACACAGTGCAAATAGCACTGGCGTCTGTTCCCAGCATGTACAGTGTATTGGACTGAAGAGGATCTACTGTTCTTGTTAGGTTCCTAAGCAGAATTGAAGAAGATATGGCCGTGTGTGTAGGAAGCACAGTTCTTTTGTTGTGAGCAAGCTCACCCTTCGGACCCAAGAGGAAAAACAGTAGAGTAGATGTATGCCCTATTCTCAAAAGCAGAGTGTGTTTCTTGTAAGGCGAACTAGCGTTTGTTTCCCAGTCCTAAATGGAGTTGAATCACATGCATTTTCTGGTACTAAGAGCAAGAGTTGTTTTCTGGTAAGAAGAATCACTATTGCGCTCCCATTGTCATACACAGGGCAAATAGCACTGGCGTCTGTTCCTAGCAAGTACAGTGTATTGGACTGAAGAGGAGCTACTGTTCTTCTCAGTTTCCTAAGCAGAGTTGTAAGAGATATGGCCCGTGTGTGCAGGAAGCACAGTTCTTTTGTTCTGAGCAAGCTCACTGTTTGGACGCCATAGGAAACACCGTAGAGTAGAAGAGTGCCCTTTTATCTAAAGCAGAGTGTGTTTCTTGAAAGGCGAGCTAGAGTTTGTTTCCCAGTCAGAAATGGAGTTGAATCCCATGCAGATTCTCGTCCTACAAGCAAGAGCTTTTTCTGGTAAGAAGAGTCACTATTGCGCTCCCATTGCCATACACACTGCAAATAGCACTGGCGTCTGTTCCCAGCAAGTACAGCATATTGGACTGAAGAGGATCAACTGTTCTTTTCAGTTTCCTAAGCAGAGTTGAACTAGATATGGCCCGTGTGTGTAGGAAGCACAGTTCTTTTGTTCTGAGCAAGCTCACTGTTCGAACCCCATAGGAAACACAGTAGAGTAGAAGAGTGCTCTTTTCTCAAAAGCAGAGTGTGTTTCTTGCAAGTCGAGCTAGCGTTTGTTTCCCAGTCCTAAATGGAGTTGCATCACATGCAGTTTCTGGTCCTATGAGCAAGAGTTGTTTTCTGGTAAGAAGAGTCACTATTGCGCTCCCATTGTCATACACAGGGCAAATAGCACTGGTGTCTGTTCCCAGCATGTGCAGTGTATTTGACTGAAGAGGGTATACTGTTCTTGTCAGTTTCATAAGCTGAATTGACTAGATATGGCCTGTGTGTGTAGGAAGCACAGTTCTTTTGTTCTGAGCAAGCTCACTGTTCGGACCCCATAGAAAACACAGTACAGTAGAAGAGTGCTCTTTTCTCAAAAGCAGAGTGTGTTTCTTGCAAGGCAAGCTAGCTTTTATTTCCCAGTTCTAAATGGAGTTGAATCACATGCAGTTTTTGGTCCTATGAGCAAGAGTTGTTTTCTGGTAAGGAATGTCACTATTGTGCTCTCATTGCCATAAACAGTACATATTGCACTTGCGTCTGTTCCCAGCATGTCCAGTGTATTGGACTGAAGAAGAGCTACTTTTCTTCTCAGTTTCCTAAGCAGAGTTGAACTAGATATGGCTCGTGTGTGTAGGAAGTACAGTTCTTTTGTTCTGAGCAAGCTCACTGTTCTGGCCCTATACGAAACACAGTAGACTAGAAGAGTGCTCTTTTCTCAAAAGCAGAGTGTGTTTCTTGTAAGGTGAGCTAGCGTTTGTTTCCCACCCCTAAATGGAGTTGAATCACATGCAGTTTTTGGTCATACGAGCAAGAGTTGTTTTCTGGTAAGGAAAGTCACTATTGTGCTCCCTTTGCCATACAGAGTGCAAATAGCACTCGCGTCTGTTGCCAGCAAGTACAGTGTATTGGACTGAAGAGGAGCTACTGTTCTTGTCAGTTTCCTAACCAGAGTTGAACTAGATATGGCCCGTGTGTGTAGGAAGCACAGTTCTTTTGTTCTGAAGAAGCTCACTGTTTGGACGCCATAGGAAACAGCGTAGAGTAGAAGAGTGCCCTTTTATTTAAAGCAGAGTGTGTTTCTTGAAAGGCGAGCTAGAGTTTGTTTCCCAGTCCTAAATGGAGTTGAATCCCAAGCAGATTCTCGTCCTACAAGCAAGAGCTTTTTCTAGTAAGAAGAGTCACTATTGCGCTCCCATTGCCATACACACTGCAAATAGCACTGGCGTCTGTTCCCAGTAAGTACAGCATATTGGACTGAAGAGGATCAACTGTTCTTTTCAGTTTCCTAAGCAGAGTTGAACTAGATATGGCCCGTGTGTGTAGGAAGCACAGTTCTTTTGTTCTGAGCAAGCTCACTGTTCGAACCCCATAGGAAACACAGTAGAGTAGAAGAGTGATCTTTTCTCAAAAGCAGAGTGTGTTTCTTGTAAGGCGAGCTAGCGTTTGTTTCCCAGTCCTAAATGGAGTTGCATCACATGCAGTTTCTGGTCCTACGAGCAAGAGTTGTTTTCTGGTAAGGAAAGTCATTATTGCGCTCCCATTGCCATACACAGTGCAAATAGCACTCGCGTCTGTTGCCAGCAAGTACAGTGTATTGGACTGAAGAGGAGCTACTGTTCTTGTCAGTTTCCTAACCAGAGTTGAACTAGATATGGCCCGTGTGTGTAGGAAGCACAGTTCTTTTGTTCTGAGCAAGCTCACTGTTCGGACACCATAGGAAACACAGTAGAGTAGAAGAGTGCTCTTTTCTCAAAAGCGGAGTCTGTTTCTTGTAAGGCGAGCTAGCGTTTGTTTCCCAGTCCTAAATGGAGTTGAATCACATGCAGTTTCTGGTCCTACGAGCAAGAGTTTTTTCTGGTAAGAAGAGTCACTATTGCGCTCCCATTGCCATACACAGTGCAAATAGCACTGGCATCTGTACCCAGCATGTACAGTGTATTGGACTGAAGAGGAGCTTCTGTTCTTGTCAGTTTTGTAAGCAGAATTGAACTAGATATGGCCCGTGTGTCTAGGAATCACAGTTCTTTTGTTCTGAGCAAGCTCACTGTTCTGGCCCTATAGTAAACACAGTAGAGTAGAAGAGTGCTCTTTTCTCAAAAGCAGAGTGTGTCTCTTGTAAGGCGTGCTAGCGTTTGTTTCCCAGTCCTAAATGGAGTTGAATCACATGCAGTTTCTGGTCGTACGAGCAAGAGTTGTTTTCTGGTAAGAAGAGTCACTATTGCGCTCCCATTGCCATACATAGTACAAATAACACTCGCGTCTGTTTCCAGCAAGTACAGTGTATTGGTCTGAAGAGGAGCTACTGTTCTTGTCAGTTTCCTAAGCAGAGTTGAACTAGATATGGCCCATGTGTTTAAAAAGCACAGTTCTTTTGTTCTGAGAAAGCTCACTGTTCGGACCCCATAGGAAACACAGTAGAGTAGAAGAGTACTCTTTTCTCAAAAGCAGAGTGTGTTTCTTGTATGGCGAACTAGCTTTTGTTTCCCAGTCACAAATGAAGTTGAATCACAAGCAGATTCTGGTCCTACTAGTAGAGTTGTTTTTTGGTAAGAAGAGTCACTATTGCGCACTTTTTGCCATACACAGTGCAAATAGCACTCCCGTCTGTTCCCAGCAAGTACAGTGTATTGGACTTGTCATTTTCCTAAGCAGAGTTGAACTAGATATGGCACGTGTGTGTAGGAAGCACAGTTCTTTTGTTCTGAGCAAGCTCACTGTTCGGACACCATAGGAAACACAGTAGAGTAGAAGCGTGCTCATTTCTCAAAAGCAGATTGTGTTTCTTGTAAGGCGAGCTAATGTTTGTTTCCCAGTCCTAAAAGAAGTTGAATGACATGCAGTTTTTGGTTCTACGAGCAAGAGTTGTTTTCTGGTAAGAAGAGTCACTATTGTGCTCCCATTGCCATACACAGTGCAAATAGCACTCGATTCTGTTCCCAACAAGTACAGTGTATTGGACTGAAGAGGAGCTACTGTTCTTGTCAGTTTCCTAATCAGAGTTGAACTAGATATGGCCCGTGTGTGTAGGAAGCGCAGTTCTTTTGTTCTGAGAAACCTCACTTTTTGGACCCCATAGGAAACACAGTAGAGCAGAAAAGTGCTCTTTTCTCAAAAGCAGAGTGTGTTTCTTGTAAGGCGAGCTGGCATTTGTTTCCTAGTCCTAAATGGAGTTGAATCACATGCAGTTTCTTGTCCTACAAGCAAGAGGTGTTTTCTGGTAAGAAGAGTCACTATTGCCCTCCCATTGTCATACACAGGGTAAATAGCACTGGCGTCTGTTCCCAGCATGTACAGTGTATTGGACTGAAGAGGATCTACTGTTCTTGTCAGTTTCCTAAGCAGAATTGAACTAGATACGGCCATGTGTGTAGGAAGCACAGTTCTTTTGTTCTGAGCAAGCTCACTGTTCTGGCCCTATAGGAAACACAGTAGAGTAGAAGAGTGCTCTTTTCTCAAAAGCAGAGTTTGTTTCTTGTAAGGTGAGCTATCGTTTGTTTCCCACCCCTAAATGGAGTTGAATCACATGCAGTTTTTGGTCATAAGAGCAAGAGTTGTTTTCTGGTAAGGAAAGTCACTATTGCACTCCCTTTGCCATACACAGTGCAAATAGCACTGGCGTCTGTTCCCAGCAAGTACAGTGTATTGGACTGAAGAGCAGCTACTCTTCTTGTCAGTTTTCTAAGCAGAGTTGAACTAGATATGGCCCGTGTGTGTAGGAAGCACACTTCTTTGTTCTGAGCAAGCACACTTTTCGTATACATAGGAAAAACAATAGAGTAGAAGAGTGCTCTTTTCTCAAAAGCAGAGTGTGTTTCTTGTAAGGCGAGCTAGCATTTCTTTCCCAGTCCTAAATGGAGTTGAATCACATGCAGTTTCTGGTCCTACGAGCAAGAGTTGTTTTCTGGTAAGAAGAGTCACTATTGCGCTCCCATTGTCATACACAGGGCAAATAGCACTGGTGTCTGTTCCCAGCATGTGCAGTGTATTTGACTGAAGAGGGTATACTGTTCTTGTCAGTTTCCTAAGCTGAATTGAACTAGATATGGCCGTGTGTGTAGGAAGCACACTTCTTTTGTTCTGTGCAAGCTCACTGTTCTGGCCCTATAGGAAACATAGTCGAGTAGAAGAGTGCTCTTTTCTCAAAAGCAGAGTGTGTTTCTTGTAAGGCAAGCTAGCTTTTATTTCCCAGTTCTAAATGGAGTTGAATCACATGCAGTTTTTGGTCCTATGAGCAAGAGTTGTTTTCTGGTAAGGAATGTCACTATTGTGCTCTCATTGCCATAAACAGTACAATTTGCACTTGCGTCTGTTCCCAGCATGTACAGTGTATTGGACTGAAGAAGAGCTACTTTTCTTCTCAGTTTCCTAAGCAGAGTTGAACTAGATATGGCTCGTGTGTGTACGAAGTACAGTTCTTTTGTTCTGAGCAAGCTCACTGTTCTGGCCCTATACGAAACACAGTAGACTAGAAGAGTGCTCTTTTCTCAAAAGCAGAGTGTGTTTCTTGTAAGGTGAGCTAGCGTTTGTTTCCCACCCCTAAATGGAGTTGAATCACATGCAGTTATTGGTCATACGAGCAAGAGTTGTTTTCTGGTAAGGAATGTCACTATTGTGCTCTCATTGCCATAAACAGTACAAATTGCACTTGCGTCTGTTCCCAGCATGTACAGAGTATTGGACTGAAGAGGAGCTACTGTTCTTGTCAGTTTCCTAGGCAGAGTTGAACTAGATATGGCCCCTGTGTCTAGAAAGCACAGTTCTTTTGTTCTGAGCAAGTTCACTGTTCTGGCCCTATAGGAAACACAGTAAAGTAGAAGAGTGCTCTTTTCTCAAAAGCAGAGTGTGTTTCTTGTAAGGCGAGCTAGCGTTTGTTTCCCAGTCCTAAATGGAGTTGAATTACATGCAGTTTTTGGTCCTACCAGCAAGAGTTGTTTTCTGGTAATGAAAGTCACTATTGTGTTCCCTTTGCCATACACAGTGCAAATAGCACTCGCGTCTGTTTCCAGCAAGTACAGTGTATTGGACTGAAGAGGAGCTACTGTTCTTGTCAGTTTCCTAAGCAGAGTTGAACTAGATATGGCCCGTGTGTGTAGGAAGCACAGTTCTTTTGTTCTGAGCAAGCTCACTGTTCTGGCCCTATAGGAAACACAGTAGAAAAGAAGAGTGCTCTTTTCTCAAAAGCAGAGTGTGTTTTTTGTAAGGCGTGCTAGCGTTTGTTTCCCAGTCCTAAATGGAGTTGAATCACATGCAGTTTCTGGTCCTACGAGCAAGAGTTGTTTTCTGGTAAGAAGAGTCACTATTGCGCTCCCATTGCCATACATAGTACAATTAACACTCGCGTCTGTTTCCAGCAAGTACAGTGTATTGGACTGAAGAGGATCTACTGTTCTTGTTAGGTTCCTAAGCAGAATTGAACTAGATATGGCCGTGTGTGTAGGAAGCACAGTTCTTTTGTTGTGAGAAAGCTCACCCTTCGGACCCCATAGGAAACACAGTAGAGTAGTTGTGTGCCCTATTCTCAAAAGCAGAGTGTGTTTCTTGTAAGGCGAACTAGCGTTTGTTTCCCAGTCCTAAATGGAGTTGAATCACATGCATTTTCTGGTACTAAGATCAAGAGTTGTTTTCTGGTAAGAAGAATCACTATTGCGCTCCCATTGTCATACACAGGGCAAATAGCACTGGCGTCCGTTCCTAGCAAGTACAGTGTATTGGACTGAAGAGGAGCTACTGTTCTTTTCAGTTTCCTAAGCAGAGTTGAACTAGATATGGCCCGTGTGTGTAGGAAGCACAGTTCTTTTGTTCTGAGCAAGCTCACTGTTCGGACCCCATAGGAAACACAGTAGAGTAGAAGAGTGCTCTTTCCTCAAAAGCAGAGTGTGTTTCTTGTAAGGCGAGCTAGTGTTTGTTTCCCAGTCCTAAATGGAGTTGAATCACATGCAGTTTCTGGTCATACGAGCAAGAGTTGTTTTCTGGTAAGAAGAGTCACTGTTGTGCTCCCATTATCACACACAGGGCAAATAGCACTGGCATCTGTTGCCAGCATGTACAGTGTATTGGACTGAAGAGGTTCTACTGTTCTTGTCAGTTTCCTAAGGAGAATTGAACAAGATATGGCCCGTGTGTGTAGGAAGCACAGTTCATTGTTCTGAGCAAGCTCACTGTTCTGTCCCTATAGGGAACACAGTAGAGTAGAAGAGTGCTCTTTTCTCAAAAGCAGAGTGTGTTTCTTGTAAGGCGAGCTAGCGTTTGTTTCCCCGTCCTAAATGGAGTTGAATCACATGCAGTTTTTGGTCATACGAGCAAGAGATGTTTTCTGGTAAGGAAAGTCACTATTGCACTCCCTTTGCCATACACAGTGCAAATAGCACTGGCGTCTGTTCCCAGCAAGTACAGTGTATTGGACTGAAGAGCAGCTACTCTTCTTGTCAGTTTTCTAAGCAGAGTTGAACTAGATATGGCCCGTGTGTGTAGGAAGCACACTTCTTTGTTCTGAGCAAGCACACTTTTCGTACTCCATAGGAAACACAATAGAGTAGAAGAGTGCTCTTTTCTCAAAAGCAGAGTGTGTTTCTTGTAAGGCGAGCTAGCATTTCTTTCCCAGTCCTAAATGGAGTTGAATCACATGCAGTTTCTGGTCCTACGAGCAAGAGTTGTTTTCTGGTAAGAAGAGTCACTATTGCGCTCCCATTGTCATACACAGGGCAAATAGCACTGGTGTCTGTTCCCAGCATGTGCAGTGTATTTGACTGAAGAGGGTATACTGTTCTTGTCAGTTTCCTAAGCTGAATTGAACTAGATATGGCCGTGTGTGTAGGAAGCACACTTCTTTTGTTCTGTGCAAGCTCACTGTTCTGGCCCTATAGGAAACATAGTCGAGTTGAAGAGTGCTCTTTTCTCAAAAGCAGAGTGTGTTTCTTGTAAGGCAAGCTAGCTTTTATTTCCCAGTTCTAAATGGAGTTGAATCACATGCAGTTATTGGTCATACGAGCAAGAGTTGTTTTCTGGTAAGGAATGTCACTATTGTGCTCTCATTGCCATAAACAGTACAAATTGCACTTGCGTCTGTTCCCAGCATGTACAGTGTATTGGACTGAAGAAGAGCTACTTTTCTTCTCAGTTTCCTAAGCAGAGTTGAACTAGATATGGCTCGTGTGTGTACGAAGTACAGTTCTTTTGTTCTGAGCAAGCTCACTGTTCTGGCCCTATACGAAACACAGTAGACTAGAAGAGTGCTCTTTTCTCAAAAGCAGAGTGTGTTTCTTGTAAGGTGAGCTAGCGTTTGTTTCCCACCCCTAAATGGAGTTGAATCACATGCAGTTATTGGTCATACGAGCAAGAGTTGTTTTCTGGTAAGGAATGTCACTATTGTGCTCTCATTGCCATAAACAGTACAAATTGCACTTGCGTCTGTTCCCAGCATGTACAGAGTATTGGACTGAAGAGGAGCTACTGTTCTTGTCAGTTTCCTAGGCAGAGTTGAACGGATATGGCCCGTGGGTGTAGGAAGCACAGTTCTTTTGTTCTGAGCAAGCTCACTGTTCGGACACCATAGGAAACACAGTAGAGTAGAAGAGTGCTCTTTTCTCAAAAGCAGAGTGTGCTTCTTGTAAGGCGAGCTAGCGTTTGTTTCCCAGTCCTAAATGGAGTTGAATCACATGCAGTTTTTGGTCCTACGAGCAAGAGTTTTTTCTGGTAAGAAGAGTCACTATTGCGCTCCCATTGCCATACACACTGCAAATAGCACTGGCATCTGTACCCAGCATCTACAGTGTATTGGACTGAAGAGGAGCTTCTGTTCTTGTCAGTTTCGTAAGCAGAATTGAACTAGATATGGCCCGTGTGTGTAGGAAGCACAGTTCTTTTGTTCTGAGCAAGCTCACTGTTCTGGCCCTATAGGAAACACAGTAGAAAAGAAGAGTGCTCTTTTCTCAAAAGCAGAGTGTGTTTTTTGTAAGGCGTGCTAGCGTTTGTTTCCCAGTCTTAAATGGAGTTGAATCACATGCAGTTTCTGGTCCTACGAGCAAAAGTTGTTTTCTGGTAAGAAGAGTCACTATTGCGCTCCCATTGCCATACATAGTACAATTAACACTCGCGTCTGTTTCCAGCAAGTACAGTGTATTGGACTGAAGAGGATCTACTGTTCTTGTTAGGTTCCTAAGCAGAATTGAAGTAGATATGGCCGTGTGTGTAGGAAGCACAGTTCTTTTGTTGTGAGAAAGCTCACCCTTCGGACCCCATAGGAAACACAGTAGAGTAGTTGTGTGCCCTATTCTCAAAAGCAGAGTGTGTTTCTTGTAAGGCGAACTAGTGTTTGTTTCCCAGTCCTAAATAAAGTTGAATCACATGCATTTTCTGGTACTAAGATCAAGAGTTGTTTTCTGGTAAGAAGAATCACTATTGCGCTCCCATTGTCATACACAGGGCAAATAGCACTGGCGTCCGTTCCTAGCAAGTACAGTGTATTGGACTGAAGAGGAGCTACTGTTCTTTTCAGTTTCCTAAGCAGAGTTGAACTAGATATGGCCCGTGTGTGTAGGAAGCACAATTCTTTTGTTCTGAGCAAGCTCACTGTTCGGACCCCATAGGAAACACAGTAGAGTAGAAGAGTGCTCTTTCCTCAAAAGCAGAGTATGTTTCTTGTAAGGCGAGCTAGCGTTTGTTTCCCAGTCCTAAATGGAGTTGAATCACATGCAGTTTCTGGTCATACGAGCAAGAGTTGTTTTCTGGTAAGAAGAGTCACTATTGTGCTCCCATTTTCACACACAGGGCAAATAGCACTGGCGTCTGTTCCCAGCAAGTACAGTGTATTGGACTGAAGAGGTTCTACTGTTCTTGTCAGTTTCCTAAGGAGAATTGAACAAGATATGACCCGTGTGTGTAGGAAGCACAGTTTTTTGTTCTGAGCAAGCTCACTGTTCTGTCCTTATAGGGAACACAGTAGAGTAGAAGAGTGCTCTTTTCTCAAAAGCAGAGTGTGTTTCTTGTAAGGCGAGCTAGTGTTTGTTTCCCAGTCCTAAATGGAGTTGAATCACATGCAGTTTCTGGTGCTACGAGCAAGAGTTGTTTTCTGGTAAGGAAAGTCATTATTGTGCTCCCATTGCCATACACAGTGCAAATAGCACTCGCGTCTGTTCCCAGCAAGTACAGTGTATTGGACTGAAGAGGAGCTACTGTTCTTGTCAGTTTCCCAAGCAGAGTTGAACTAGATATGGCCCGTGTGTGTAGGAAGCACAGTTCTTTTGTTCTGAGCAAGCTCACTGTTCGGACAACATAGGAAACACAGTAGAGTAGAAGAGTGCTCATTTCTCAAAAGCAGAGTGTGTTTCTTGTAAGGCAAGCTAATGTTTGTTTCCCAGTCCTAAAAGGAGTTGAATGACATGCAGTTTCTGGTCCTACGAGCAAGAGTTGTTTTCTGGTAAGAAGAGTCACTATTGTGCTCCCATTGCCATACACAGTGCAAATAGCACTCGATTCTGTTCCCAGCAAGTACAGTGTATTGGTCTCAAGAGGAGCTACTGTTCTTCTCAGTTTCCTAATCAGAGTTGCACTAGATATGGCCCGTGTGTGTAAGAAGCGCAGTTCTTTTGTTCTGAGAAACCTCACTTTTTGGACCCCATAGGAAACACAGTAGAGTAGAAAAGTGCTCTTTTCTCAAAAGCAGAGTGTGTTTCTTGTAAGGCGAGCTGGCATTTGTTTCCAAGTCCTAAATGGAGTTGAATCAAATGCAGTTTCTGGTCCTACAAGCAAGAGTTGTTTTCTGGTAAGAAGAGTCACTATTGCCCTCCCATTGTCATACACAGTGCAAATAGCACTGGCGTCTGTTCCCAGCATGTACAGTGTATTGGACTTAAGAGGATCTGCTGTTCTTGTCAGTTTCCTAAGCAGAATTGAACTAGATACGGCCATGTGTGTAGGAAGCACAGTTCTTTTGTTCTGAGCAAGCTCCCTGTTCTGGCCCTATAGCAAACACAGTAGAGTAGAAGAGTGCTCTTTTCTCAAAAGCAGAGTGTGTTTCTTGTAACGTGAGCTAGCGTTTGTTTCCCACCCCTAAATGTAGTTGAATCACATGCAGTTTTTGGTCATATGAGCAAGAATTGTTTTCTGGTAAGGAAAGTCACTATTGCGCTCCCTTTGCCATACACAGCACAAATAGCACTCACGTCTGTTCCCAGCAAGTACAGTGTATTGGACTGAAGAGGAGCTACTGTTCTTGTCAGTTTCCTAAGCAGAGTTGAACTAGATATGGCCCGTGTATATAGGAAGCACAGTTCTTTTGTTCTGAGCAAGCTCACTGTGCGGACCCCATAGGAAACTCAGTGTTCTTTTCTCCAAAGCAGAGTGTGTTTCTTGTAAGGCGAGAGAGCGTTTGCTTCCCAGACCTAAATGGAGATGAATCACATGCAGTTTCTGGTCTTACAAGCAATAGTTGTTTTCTGGTAAGAAGAGTCACTATTGCGCTCCCATTGCCATACACAGGGCAAATAGCACTGGTGTCTGTTCCCAGGATGTACAGAGTATTGGACTGAAGAGGAGCTACTGTTCTTGTCAGTTTCCTAGGCAGAGTTGAACTAGATATGGCCCCTGTGTCTAGGAAGCACAGTTCTTTTGTTCTGAGCAAGTTCACTGTTCTGGCCCTATAGGAAACACAGTAGAGTAGAAGAGTGCTCTTTTCTCAAAAGCAGAGTGTGTTTCTTGTAAGGCGAGCTAGCGTTTGTTTCCCAGTCCTAAATGGAGTTGAATTACATGCAGTTTTTGGTCCTAGCAGCAAGAGTTGTTTTCTGGTAATGAAAGTCACTATTGTGTTCCCTTTGCCATACACAGTGCAAATAGCACTCGCGTCTGTTTCCAGCAAGTACAGTGTATTGGACTGAAGAGGATCTACTGTTCTTGTCAGTTTCCTAAGCAGAGTTGAACTAGATATGGCCCCTGTGTTTAGGAAGCACATTTCTTTTGTTCTGAGCAAGCTCACTGTTCTGACACCATAGGAAACACAGTAGAGTAGAAGAGTGCTCTTTTCTCAAAAGCAGAGTGTGTTACTTGTAAGGCAAGCTAGCGTTTGTTTCCCAGTCCTAAATGGAGTTGCATCACATGCAGTTTCTGGTCCTACGAGCAAGAGTTGTTTTCTGGTAAGGAAAGTCATTATTGTGCTCCCATTGCCATACACAGTGCAAATAGCACTCGCGTCTGTTCCCAGCAAGTACAGTGTATTGGACTGAAGAGGAGCTACTGTTCTTGTCAGTTTCCTAAGCAGAATTGAACTAGATATGGCCCGTGTGTGTAGGAAGCACAGTTCTTTTGTTCTGAGCAAGCTCACTGTTCGGACACCATAGGAAACACAGTAGAGTAGAAGAGTGCTCTTTTCTCAAAAGCAGAGTGTGTTTCTTGTAAGGCGGGCTAGCGTTTGTTTCCCAGTTCTAAATGGAGTTTTATCACATACAGTTTCTGGTCCTACGAGCAAGAGTTTTTTCTGGTAAGAAGAGTCACTATTGCGCTCCCATTGCCATACACAGTGCAAATAGCACTGCCATCTGTACCCAGCATGTACAGTGTATTGGACTGAAGAGGAGCTTCTGTTCTTGTCAGTTTCGTAAGCAGAATTGAACCGATATGGCCCGTGTGTGTAGGAAGCACATTTCTTTTGTTCTGAGCAAGCTCACTGTTCTGGCCCTATAGGAAACACAGTAGAGAAGAAGAGTGCTCTTTTCTCAAAAGCAGAGTGTATTTTTTGTAAGGCGTGCTAGCGTTTGTTTCCCAGTCCTAAATGGAGTTGAATCACATGCAGTTTCTGGTCCTACGAGCAAGAGTTGTTTTCTGGTAAGAAGAGTCACTATTGTGCTCCCATTGCCATACATAGTACAAATAACACTCGCGTCTGTTTCCAGCAAGTACAGTGTATTGGTCTGAAGAGGAGCTACTGTTCTTGTCAGTTTCCTAAGCAGAGTTGAACTATATATGGCCCATGTGTGTAAAAAGCACAGTTCTTTTGTTCTGAGCAAGCTCACTGTTCGGACCCCATAGGAAACACAGTAGAATAGAAGAGTGCTCTTCTCTCAAATGCCGAGTGTGTTTAGTGTAAGGCGACCTAGCGTTTGCTTCCCAGTCCTAAATGGAGTTGAATCACAAGCAATTTCTGGTCCTAAGAGCAAGAGTTGTTTTCTGGTAAGAAGAGTCACTATTGCGCTCCCATTGCCATACACAGTGCAAATAGCACTCGCGTCTGCTCCCAGCAATTACAGTGTATTGGATTGAAGAGGAGCTACTGTTCTTGTCAGTTTCCTAAGCAGACTTGAACTAGATATGGCCCGTGTGTGTAGGAAGCACAGTTCATTTGTTCTGAGCAAGCTCACTGTTCGGACCCCATAGGAAACACAGTAGAGTAGAAGAGTACTCTTTTCTGAAAAGCAGAGTGTGTTTCTTGTACGGCGAGCTAGCTTTTGTTTCCCAGTCGTAAATGAAGTTGAATCAAAAGCAGTTTCTGGTCCTACTAGTAGAGTTGTTTTTTGGTAAGAATAGTCACTATTGCGATCCCTTTGCCATACACAGTGCAAATAGCACTCGCGTCTGTTCCCAGCAAGTACAGTGTATTGGACTTGTCATTTTCCTAAGCCGAGGTGAACTAGATATGGCCCGTGTGTGTAGGAAGCACAGTTCTTTTGTTCTGAGCAAGCTCACTGTTCGGACACCATAGGAAACACAGTAGAGTAGAAGAGTGCTCTTTTCTCAAAAGCAGGGTGTGTTTCTGGTAAGGCGACCTAGCGTTTGTTTCCCAGTCCTAAATGGAGTTGAATCACATGCAGTTTTTGGTCCTACGAGCAAGAGTTGTTTTCTGGTAAGGAAAGTCACTATTGTGCTCCCTTTGCCATACACAGTGCAAATAGCACTCGCGTCTGTTTCCAGCAAGTACAGTGTATTGGACTGAAGAGGAGCTACTGTTCTTGTCAGTTTCGTAAGCATAGTTGAACTAGATATGGCCCATGTGTGTAGGAAGCAGAGTTCTTTTGTTCTGAGCAAGCTCACTGTTCGGACCCCATAGGAAACACAGTAGAGTAGAAGAGTGCTCTTTTCTCAAAAGCAGAGTGTGTTTCTTGTAAGGCGAGCTAGCGTTTGTTTCCCAGTCCTAAATGGAGTTGAATCACATGCAGTTTCTAGTCCTACGAGCAAGAGTTGTTTTCTGGTAAGGAAAGTCATTATTGCCCTCCCATTGCCATACACAGTGCAAATAGCACTCACGTCTGTTCCCAGCAAGTACAGTGTATTGGACTGAAGAGGAGCTACTGTTCTTGTCAGTTTCCTAAGCAGAGTTGAACTAGATATGGCCCGTGTGTGTAGGAAGCACAGTTCTTTTGTTCTGAGCAAGCTCACTGTTCTGACACCATATGAAACACAGTAGAGTAGAAGAGTGCTCTTTTCTCAAAAGCAGAGTTAGTTTCTTGCAAGGCGAGCTAGCGTTTGTTTCCCAGTCCTAAATGGAGTTGAATCACATGCAGTTTCTGGTCCTACGAGCAAGAGTTCTTTCTGGTAAGAAGAGTCACTATTGCGCTCCCATTGCCATACACAGGGCAAGTAGCACTGGCATCTGTACCCAGCATGTACAGTGTATTGGACTGAAGAGGAGCTTCTGTTCTTGTCAGTTTTGTAAGCAGAATTGAACTAGATATGGCCCGTGTGTGTAGGAAGCACAGTTCTTTTGTTCTGAGCAAGCTCACTGTTCTGCCCCTATAGGAAACACAGTAGAGTAGAAGAGTGCTCTTTTCTCAAAAGCAGATTGGGTTTCTTGTAAGGCGTGCTAGCGTTTGTTTCCCAGTCCTAAATGGAGTTGAATCACATGCAGTTTCTGGTGCTACGAGCAAGAGTTGTTTTCTGTTAAGAAGTGTCACTATTGCGCTCCCATTGCCATACATAGTACAAATAACACTCTCGTCTGTTTCCAGCAAGTACAGTGTATTGGACTGAAGAGGAGCTACTGTTCTTGTCAGTTTCTTAAGCAGAGTTGAACTAGATATGGCCCATGTGTGTAGGAAGCACAGTTCTTTTGTTCTGAGCAAGCTCACTGTTCGGACACCATAGGAAACACAGCAGAGTAGAAGAGTGCTCATTTCTCAAAAGCAGAGTGTGTTTCTTGTAAGGCGAGCTAATGTTTGTTTCCCAGTCCTAAAAGGAGTTGAATGACATGCAGTTTTTGGTTCTACGAGCAAGAGTTGTTTTCTGGTAAGAAGAGTCACTATTGTGCTCCCATTGCCATACACAGTGCAAATAGCACTCGATTCTGTTCCCAGCAAGTACAGTGTATTGGACTGAAGAGGAGCTACTGTTCTTGTCAGTTTCCTAATCAGAGTTGAACTAGATATGACCCGTGTGTGTAGGAAGCACAGTTCTTTTGTTCTGAGCAAGCTCAATGTTCGGACACCATAGGAAATACAGTAGAGTAGAAGAGTGCTCATTTCTCAAAAGCAGAGTGTGTTTCTTGTAAGGCGAGCTAATGTTTGTTTCCCAGTCCTAAAGGAGTTGAATGACATGCAGTTTTTGGTTCTACGAGCAAGAGTTGTTTTCTGGTAAGAAGAGTCACTATTGCCCTCCCATTGTCATACACAGGGCAAATAGCACTGGCGTCTGTTCCCAGCATGTACAGTGTATTGGACTGAAAAAGATCTACTGTTCTTGTCAATTTCCTAAGCAGAATTGAACTAGATACGGCCATGTGTGTAGGAAGCACAGTTCTTTTGTTCTGAGCAAGCTCACTGTTCTGGCCCTATAGGAAACACAGTAGAGTAGAAGAGTGCTCTTTTCTCAAAAGCAGAGTGTGTTTCTTTTAAGGTGAGCTAGCATTTGTTTCCCACCCCTAAATGGAGTGGAATCACATGCAGTTTTTGGTCATACGAGCAAGAGTTGTTTTCTGGTAAGGAAAGTCACTATTGCGCTCCCTTTGCCATACACAGCACAAATAGCACTCACGTCTGTTCCCAGCAAGTACAGTGTATTGGACTGAAGAGGAGCTACTGTTCTTGTCAGTTTCCTAAGCAGAGTTGAACTAGATATGGCCCGTGTGTATAGGAAGCCCAGTTCTTTTGTTCTGAGCAAGCTCACTGTGCGGACCCCATAGGAAACTCAGTGCTCTTTTCTCAAATGCAGAGTGTGTTTCTTGTAAGGCGAAATAGCGTTTGCTTCCCAGACCAAAATGGAGATGAATCACATGCAGTTTCTGGTCCTACAAGCAAGAGTTGTTTTCTGGTAAGAAGAGTCACTATTGCGCTCCCATTGTCATACACAGGGCAAATAGCACTGGTGTCTGTTCCCAGCATGTACAGAGTATTGGACTGAAGAGGAGCTACTGTTCTTGTCAGTTTCCTAGGCAGAGTTGAACTAGATATGGCCCCTGTGTGTAGGAAGCACAGTTCTTTTGTTCTGAGCAAGTTCACTGTTCTGGCCCTATAGGAAACACAGTAGACTAGAAGAGTGCTCTTTTCTCAAAAGCAGAGTGTGTTTCTTGTAAGGCGAGCTAGCGTTTGTTTCCCAGTCCTAAATGGAGTTGAATTACATGCAGTTTTTGGTCCTACGAGCAAGAGTTGTTTTCTGGTAAGGAAAGTCACTATTGTGCTCCCTTTGCCATACACAGTGCAAATAGCATTCGCGTCTGTTTCCAGCAAGTACAGTGTATTGGACTGAAGAGGAGCTACTGTTCTTGTCAGTTTCCTAAGCAGAGTTGAACTAGATATGGCCCGTGTGTGTAGGAAGCACAGTTCTTTTGTTCTGAGCAAGCTCACTGTTCTGACACCATATGAAACACAGTAGAGTAGAAGAGTGCTCTTTTCTCAAAAGCAGAGTGTGTTTCTTGCATGGCGAGCTAGCGTTTGTTTCCCAGTCCTAAATGGAGTTGAATCACATGCAGTTTCTGGTCCTATGAGCAAGAGTTTTTTCTGGTAAGAAGAATCACTATTGCGCTCCCATTGCCATTCACAGTGCAAATAGCACTGGCATCTGTCCCCAGCATGTACAGTGTATTGGACTGAAGAGGAGCTTCTGTTCTTGTCAGTTTCGTAAGCAGAATTGAACTAGATATGGCCCGTGTGTGTAGGAAGCACAGTTCTTTTGTTCTGAGCAAGCTCACTGTTCTGCCCCTATAGGAAACACAGTAGAGTAGAAGAGTGCTCTTTTCTCAAAAGCAGAGTGTGTTTCTTGTAAGGCGAGCTAGCATTTGTTTCCCAGTCCTAAATGGAGTTGAATCACATGCAGTTTCTGGTCCTACGAGCAAGAGTTTTTTCTGGTAATAAGAGTCACTATTGCGCTCCCATTGTCATACTCAGGGCAAATAGCACTGGCCTCTGTTCCCAGCATGTACAGTGTATTGGACTGAAGAGGATCTACTGTTCTTGTCAGTTTCCTAAGCAGAGTTGAACTAGTAATGGCCCATGTGTGTAGGAAGCACAGTTCTTTGGTACTCAGCAAGCTCACTGTTCTGGCCTTATAAGAAATACAGTAGAGTAGAAGAGTGCTCTTTCCTCAAAAGCAGAGTGTGTTTCTTGTAAGGCGAGCTAGGGTTTGTTTCCCAGTCCTAAATGGAATTGAATCACATGCAGTTTCTCGTCCTATGAGCAAGAGTTGTTTTCTGGTAAGAAGAGTCACTATTGCGCTCCGATTGCCATACACAGTGCAAATACCACTGGCATCTGTACCCAGCATGTACAGTGTATTGGACTGAACAGGATCTACTGTTCTTGTCAGTTTCATAAGCAGAATTGAACTAGATATGGCCCGTGTGTAGGAAGCACAGTTCTTTTGTTCTGAGCAAGCTCACTGTTCTGGCCCTATAGGAAACCCAGTAGAGTAGTAGAGTGCTCTTTTCTCAAAAGCAGAGTGTGTTTCTTGTAAGGCGTGCTAGCGTTTGTTTCCCAGTCCTAAATGGAGTTGAATCACATGCATTTTCTGGTCCTACAAGCAAGAGTTGTTTTCTGGTAAGAAGAGTCACTATTGCGCTCCCATTGTCATACACAGGGCAAATAGCACTGGTGTCTGTTCCCAGCATGTACAGAGTATTGGACTGAAGAGGAGCTACTGTTCTTGTCAGTTTCCTAGGCAGAGTTGAACTAGATATGGCCCCTGTGTGTAGGGAGCCCAGTTCTTTTGTTCTGAGCAAGCTCACTGTTCGGACACCATAGGAAATACAGTAGAGTAGAAGGGTGCTCTTTTCTCAAAAGCAGAGTGTGTTTCTTGTAAGGCGAGCTAGCGTTTGTTTCCCAGTCCTAAATGGAGTTGAATCACATGCAGTTTCTGGTCCTACGAGCAAGAGATTTTTCTGGTAATAAGAGTCACTATTGCGCTCCCATTGTCATACTCAGGGCAAATAGCACTGGCCTCTGTTCCCAGCATGTACAGTGTATTGGACTGAAGAGGAGCTACTGTTCTTGTCAGTTTCCTAAGCAGAGTTGAACTAGATATGGCCCATGAGTGTAGAAAGCACAGTTCTTTGGTAATCAGCAAGCTCACTGTTCTGGCCCTATAAGAAATACAGTAGAGTAGAAGAGTGCTCTTTCCTCAAAAGCAGAGTGTGTTTCTTGTAAGGCGAGCTAGCGTTTGTTTCCCAGTCCTAAATGGAGTTGAATCACATGCAGTTTCTGGTCCTATGAGCAAGAGTTGTTTTCTGGTAAGAAGAGTCACTATTGCGCTCCGATTGCCATACACAGTGCAAATACCACTGGCATCTGTACCCAGCATGTACAGTGTATTGGACTAAACAGGATCTACTGTTCTTGTCAGTTTCATAAGCAGAATTGAACTAGATATGGCCCGTGTGTGTAGGAAGCACAGTTCTTTTGTTCTGAGCAAGCTCACTGTATTGGCCCTATAGGAAACACAGTAGAGTAGTAGAGTGCTCTTTTCTCAAAAGCAGAGTGTGTTTCTTGCAAGGCGTGCTAGCGTTTGTTTCCCAGTCCTAAATGGAGTTGAATCACATGCAGTTTCTGGTCCTACGAGCAAGAGTTGTTTTCTGGTAAGAAGAGTCACTATTGTGCTCCCATTGCCATACATAGTACAAAAAACACTCGCGTCTGTTTTCAGCAAGTACAGTGTATTGGTCTGAAGAGGAGCTACTGTTCTTGTCAGTTTCTTAAGCAGAGTTGAACTAGATATGGCCCGTGTGTGTAGGAAGCACAGTTCTTTTGTTCTGAGCAAGCTCACTGTTCGGACACCATAGGAAACACAGTAGAGTAGAAGAGTGCTCATTTCTCAAAAGCAGAGTGTGTTTCTTGTAAGGCGAGCTAATGTTTGTTTCCCAGTCCTAAAAGGAGTTGAATGACATGCAGTTTTTGGTTCTACGAGCAAGAGTTGTTTTCTGGTAAGAAGAGTCACTATTGTTCTCCCATTGCCATACACAGTGCAAATAGCACTCGATTCTGTTCCCAGCAAGTACAGTGTATTGGACTGAAGAGGAGCTACTGTTCTTGTCAGTTTCCTAATCAAAGTTGAACTAGATATGGCCCGTGTGTGTAGGAAGCGCAGTTCTTTTGTTCTGAGAAACCTCACTTTTTGGACCCCATAGGAAACACAGTAGAGTAGAAAAGTGCTCTTTTCTCAAAAGCAGAGTGTGTTTCTTGTAAGGCTAGCTGGCATTTGTTTCCAAGTACTAAATGGAGTTGAATCACATGCAGTTTCTGGTCCCACAAGCAAGAGTTGTTTTCTGGTAAGAAGAGTCACTATTGCCCTCCCATTGTCATACACAGGGCAAATAGCACTGGCGTCTGTTCCCAGCATGTACAGTGTATTGGACTGAAGAGGAGCTACTGTTCTTGTCAGTTTCCTAAGCAGAGTTGAACTAGATATGGCCCGTGTGTATAGGAAGCCCAGTTCTTTTGTTCTGAGCAAGCTAACTGTGCGGACCCCATAGGTAACTCAGTGCTCTTTTCTCAAATGCAGAGTGTGTTTCTTGTAAGGCGAGATAGCGTTTGCTTCCCAGACCAAAATGGAGATGAATCACATGCAGTTTCTGGTACTACAAGCAAGAGTTGTTTTCTGGTAAGAAGAGTCACTATTGCGCTCCCATTGCCATACACAGGGCAAATAGCACTGGTGTCTGTTCCCAGCATGTAACGAGTATTGGACTGAAGAGGAGCTTCTGTTCTTGTCAGTTTCGTAAGCAGAATTGAACTAGATATGGCCCGTGTGTGTAGGAAGCACAGTTCTTTTGTTCTGAGCAAGCTCACAGTTCTGCCCCTATAGGAAACACAGTAGAGTAGAAGAGTGCTCTTTTCTCAAAAGCAGAGTGTGTTTCTTGTAAGGCGAGCTAGCGTTTGTTTCCCAGTCCTAAATGGAGTTGAATCTCATGCAGTTTCTGGTCCTACGAGCAAGAGTTTTTTCTGGTAATAAGAGTCACTATTGCGCTCCCATTGTCATACTCAGGGCAAATAGCACTGGCCTCTGTTCCCAGCATGTACAGTGTATTGGACTGAAGAGGATCTACTGTTCTTGTCAGTTTCCTAAGCAGAGTTGAACTAGATATGGCCCATGTGTGTAGGAAGCACAGTTCTTTGGTACTCAGCAAGCTCACTGTTCTGGCCCTATAAGAAATACAGTAGAGTAGAAGAGTGCTCTTTCCTCAAAAGCAGAGTGTGTTTCTTGTAAGGCGAGCTAGGGTTTGTTTCCCAGTCTTAAATGGAGTTGAATCACATGCAGTTTCTCGTCCTATGAGCAAGAGTTGTTTTCTGGTAAGAAGAGTCACTATTGCGCTCCGATTGCCATACACAGTGCAAATACAACTGGCATCTGTACCCAGCATGTACAGTGTATTGGACTGAACAGGATCTACTGTTCTTGTCAGTTTCATAAGCAGAATTGAACTAGATATGGCCCGTGTGTGTAGGAAGCACAGTTCTTTTGTTCTGAGCAAGCTCACTGTTCTGGCCCTATGGGAAACACAGTAGAGTAGTAGAGTGCTCTTTTCTCAAAAGCAGAGTGTGTTTCTTGTAAGGCGTGCTAGCGTTTGTTTCCCAGTCCTAAATGGAGTTGAATCACATGCATTTTCTGGTCCTACGAGCAAGAGTTGTTTTCTGGTAAGAAGAGTCACTATTGTGCTCCCATTGCCATACATAGTACAAAAAAACACTCGCGTCTGTTTTCAGCAAGTACAGTGTATTGGACTGAAGAGGAGCTACTGTTCTTGTCAGTTTCCTAAGCAGAGTTGAACTAGATATGGCCTGTGTGTGTAGGAAGCACAGTTCTTTTGTTCTGAGCAAGCTCACTGTTCGGACACCATAGGAAACACAGTAGAGTAGAAGAGTGCTCATTTCTCAAAAGCAGAGTGTGTTTCTTGTA
Organism: Peromyscus eremicus; assembly: GCF_949786415.1. Taxonomy (NCBI): domain Eukaryota; kingdom Metazoa; phylum Chordata; class Mammalia; order Rodentia; family Cricetidae; genus Peromyscus; species Peromyscus eremicus. The sequence continues at coordinate 557,594 of NW_026734329.1, read as the reverse complement.
AGGCGAGCTAATGTTTGTTTCCCAGTCCTAAAAGGAGTTGAATGACATGCAGTTTTTGGTTTTACGAGCAAGAGTTGTTTTCTGGTAAGAAGAGTCACTATTGTGCTCCCATTGCCATACACAGTGCAAATAGCACTCGATTCTGTTCCCAGCTAGTACAGTGTATTGGACTGAAGAAGAGCTACTGTTCTTGTCAGTTTCCTAATCAGAGTTGAACTAGATATGACCCGTGTGTGTAGGAAGCACAGTTCTTTTGTTCTGAGCAAGCTCACTGTTCGGACACCATAGGAAACACAGTAGAGTAGAAGAGTGCTCATTTCTCAAAAGCAGAGTGTGTTTCTTGTAAGGCGAGCTAATGTTTGTTTCCCAGTCCTAAAAGGAGTTGAATGACATGCAGTTTTTGGTTCTACGAGCAAGAGTTGTTTTCTGGTAAGGAAAGTCACTATTGCGATCCCATTGTCATACACAGGGCAAATAGCACTGGCGTCTGTTCCCAGCATGTACAGTGTATTGGACTGAAAAAGATCTACTGTTCTTGTCAGTTTCCTAAGCAGAATTGAACTAGATACGGCCATGTGTGTAGGAAGCACAGTTCTTTTGTTCTGAGCAAGCTCACTGTTCTGGCCCTATAGGAAACACAGTAGAGTAGAAGAGTGCTCTTTTCTCAAAAGCAGAGTGTGTTTCTTTTAAGGTGAGCTAGCGTTTGTTTCCCACCCCTAAATGGAGTTGAATCACATGCAGTTTTTGGTCATACGAGCAAGAGTTGTTTTCTGGTAAGGAAAGTCACTATTGCGCTCCCTTTGCCATACACAGCACAAATAGCACTCACGTCTGTTCCCAGCAAGTACAGTGTATTGGAATGAAGAGGAGCTACTGTTCTTGTCGGTTTCCTAAGCAGAGTTGAACTAGATATGGCCCGTGTGTATAGGAAGCCCAGTTCTTTTGTTCTGAGCAAGCTCACTGTGTGGACCCCATAGGAAACTCAGTGCTCTTTTCTCAAAAGCAGAGTGTGTTTCTTGTAAGGCGAGATAGCGTTTGCTTCCCAGACCAAAATGGAGATGAATCACATGCAGTTTCTGGTCCTACAAGCAAGAGTTGTTTTCTGGTAAGAAGAGTCACTATTGCGCTCCCATTGTCATACACAGGGCAAATAGCACTGGTGTCTGTTCCCAGCATGTACACAGTATTGGACTGAAGAGGAGCTACTGTTCTTGTCAGTTTCCTAGGCAGAGTTGAACTAGATATGGCCCCTGTGTGTAGGAAGCACAGTTCTTTTGTTCTGAGCAAGTTCACTGTTCTGGCCCTATAGGAAACACAGTAGAGTAGAAGAGTGCTCTTTTCTGAAAAGCAGAGTGTGTTTCTTGTAAGGCGAGCTAGCGTTTGTTTCCCAGTCCTAAATGGAGTTGAATTACATGCAGTTTTTGGTCCTACGAGCAAGAGTTGTTTTCTGGTAAGGAAAGTCACTATTGTGCTCCCTTTGCCATACACAGTGCAAATAGCACTCGCGTCTGTTTCCAGCAAGTACAGTGTATTGGACTGAAGAGGAGCTACTGTTCTTGTCAGTTTCGTAAGCAGAGTTGAACTAGATATGGCCCGTGTGTGTAGGAAGCACAGTTCTTTTGTTCTGAGCAAGCTCACTGTTCTGACACCATATGAAACACAGTAGAGTAGAAGAGTGCTCTTTTCTCAAAAGCAGAGTGTGTTTCTTGCAAGGTGAGCTAGCGTTTGTTTCCCAGTCCTAAATGGAGTTGAATCACATTCAGTTTCTGGTCCTACGAGCAAGAGTTTTTTCTGGTAAGAAGAGTCACTATTGCGCTCCCATTGCCATACACAGTGCAAATAGCACTGGCATCTGTACCCAGCATGTACAGTGTATTGGACTGAAGAGGAGCTTCTGTTCTTGTCAGTTTTGTAAGCAGAATTGAACTAGATATTGCCCGTGTGTGTAGGAAGCACAGTTCTTTTGTTCTGAGCAAGCTCACTGTTCTGCCCCTATAGGAAACACAGTAGAGTAGAAGAGTGCTCTTTTCTCAAAAGCAGATTGGGTTTCTTGTAAGGCGTGCTAGCGTTTGTTTCCCAGTCCTAAATGGAGTTGAATCACAGGCAGTTTCTGGTCCTACGAGCAAGAGTTGTTTTCTGTTAAGAAGAGTCACCATTGCGCTCCCATTGCCATACATAGTACAAATAACACTCGCGTCTGTTTCCAGCAAGTACAGTGTATTGGTCTGAAGAGGAGCTACTGTTCTTGTCAGTTTCCTAAGCAGAGTTGAACTAGATATGGCCCGTGTGTGTAGGAAGCCCAGTTCTTTTGTTCTGAGCAAGCTCACGGTTCGGACACCATAGGAAATACAGTAGAGTAGAAGAGTGCTCTTTTCTCAAAAGCAGAGTGTGTTTCTTGTAAGGCGAGCTAGCGTTTGTTTCCCAGTCCTAAATGGAGTTGAATCACATGCAGTTTCTGGTCCTACGAGCAAGATATTTTTCTGGTAATAAGAGTCACTATTGCGCTCCCATTGTCATACTCAGGGCAAATAGCACTGGCCTCTGTTCCCAGCATGTACAGTGTATTGGACTGAAGAGGAGCTACTGTTCTTGTCAGTTTCCTAAGCAGAGTTGAACTAGATATGGCCCATGAGTGTAGAAAGCACAGTTCTTTGGTAATCAGCAAGCTCACTGTTCTGGCCCTATAAGAAATACAATAGAGTAGAAGAGTGCTCTTTCCTCAAAAGCAGAGTGTGTTTCTTGTAAGGCGAGCTAGCGTTTGTTTCCCAGTCCTAAATGGAGTTGAATCACATGCAGTTTCTGGTCCTATGAGCAAGAGTTGTTTTCTGGTAAGAAGAGTCACTATTGCGCTCCCATTGCCATACACAGTGCAAATACCACTGGCATCTGTACCCAGCATGTACAGTGTATTGGACTGAACAGGATCTACTGTTCTTGTCAGTTTCATAAGCAGAGTTGAACTAGATATGGCCCGTGTGTGTAGGAAGCACAGTTCTTTTGTTCTGAGCAAGCTCACTGTTCAGACACCATAGGAAACACAGTAGAGTAGAAGAGTGCTCATTTCTGAAAAGCAGAGTGTGTTTCTTGTAAGGCGAGCTAACGTTTGTTTCCCAGTCCTAAAAGGAGTTGAATGACATGCAGTTTTTGGTTCTACGAGCAAGAGTTGTTTTCTGGTAAGAAGAGTCACTATTGTTCTCCCATTGCCATACACAGTGCAAATAGCACTCGATTCTGTTCCCAGCAAGTACAGTGTATTGGACTGAAGAGGAGCTACTGTTCTTGTCAGTTTCCTAATCAAAGTTGAACTAGATATGGCCCGTGTGTGTAGGAAGCGCAGTTCTTTTGTTCTGAGAAACCTCACTTTTTGGACCCCATAGGAAACACAGTAGAGTAGAAAAGTGCTCTTTTCTCAAAAGCAGAGTGTGTTTCTTGTAAGGCTAGCTGGCATTTGTTTCCAAGTACTAAATGGAGTTGAATAACATGCAGTTTCTGGTCCCACAAGCAAGAGTTGTTTTCTGGTAAGAAGAGTCACTATTGCCCTCCCATTGTCATACACAGGGCAAATAGCACTGGCGTCTGTTCCCAGCATGTACAGTGTATTGGACTGAAGAGGATCTACTGTTCTTGTCAGTTTCCTAAGCAGAGTTGAACTAGATATGGCCCGTGTGTATAGAAAGCCCAGTTCTTTTGTTCTGAGCAAGCTCACTGTTCTGGCCCTATAAGGAAACACAGTAGAGTAGAAGAGTGCTCTTTTCTCAAAAGCAGAGTGTTTTTCTTGTAAGGTGAGCTAGCGTTTGTTTCCCACCCCTAAATGGAGTTGAATGACATGCAGGTTTTTGTCATACGAGCAAGAGTTGTTTTCTGGTAAGGAAAGTCACTATTGCGCTCCCTTTGCCATACACAGCATAAATAGCACTCACGTCTGTTCCCAGCAAGTACAGTGTATTGGACTGAAGAGGAGCTACTGTTCTTGTCAGTTTCCTAAGCAGAGTTGAACTAGATATGGCCCGTGTGTATAGGAAGCACAGTTCTTTTGTTCTGAGCCAGCTCACTGTGCGGACCCCATTGGAAACTCAGTGCTCTTTTCTCAAAAGCAGAGTGTGTTTCTTGTAAGGCGAGATAGCGTTTGCTTCTTAGACCTAAATGGAGATGAATCACTTGCAGTTTCTGGTCCTACAAGCAAGAGTTGTTTTCTGGTAAGAAGAGTCACTATTGCGCTCCCATTGCCATACACAGGGCAAATAGCACTGGTGTTTGTTCCCAGCATGTGCAGTGTATTTGACTGAAGAGGGTATACTGTTCTTGTCAGTTTCCTAAGCTGAATTGAACTAGATATGGCCGTGTGTGTAGGAAGCACAGTTCTTTTGTTCTGAGCAAGCTCACTGTTCTGGCCCTGTAGGAAACACAGTAGAGTAGAAGAGTGCTCTTTTCTCAAAAGCAGAGTGTGTTTCTTGTAAGGCGAGCTAGCGTTTTTTTCCCAGTCTTAAATGGAGTTGAGTCACATGCAGTTGCTGGTCCTACCAGCAAGAGTTGTTTTCTGGTAAGGAAAGTCACTATTGCCCTCCCTTTGCCATAAACAGTGCAAATAGCACTCGCGTCTGCTTCCAGCATGTACAGTGTATTGGACTGAAGAGGAGCTACTGTTCTTGTCAGTTTCCTAAGCAGAGTTGAACTAGATATGGCCCGTGTGTATAGGAAGCCCAGTTCTTTTGTTCTGAGCAAGCTCACTGTGCGGACCCCATAGGAAACTCAGTGCTCTTTCTCAAAAGCAGAGTGTGTTTCTTGTAAGGCGAGAGAGCGTTTGCTTCCCAGACATAAATGGAGATGAATCACATGCAGTTTCTGGTCCTACAAGCAAGAGTTGTTTTCTGGTAAGAAGAGTCACTATTGTGCTCCCATTGCTGTACACAGTGCAAATAGCACTCACGTCTGTTCCCAAGAAGTACAGTGTATTGGACTGAGAGGAGATACTGTTCTCGTCAGTTTCCTAATCAGAGTTGAACTAGATATGGCCCATGTGTGTAGGAAGCAAGTTCTTTCGTTCTGAGCAAGCTCACTGTTCTGGCCCTATAGGAAACACAGTAGAGTAGAAGTGAGCCCTTTTCTCAAAAGCAGAGTATGTTTCTTGTAAGGCGAGCTAGCGTTTGTTTCCCACTCCTATATGGAGTTGAATCACATGCAGTTTCTGGTATTAAGAGCAAGAGTTGTTTTCTGGTAAGAAGAGTCACTATTGCGCTCCCATTGTCATACACAGGGCAAAAAGCACTGGCGTCTATTCCTAGCAAGTACAGTGTATTGGACTGAAGAGGAGCTACTGTTCTTGTCAGTTTCCTAAGCAGAGTTGTACCAGATATGGCCCGTGTGTGTAGGAAGCACAGTTCTTGTGTTCTGAGCAAGCTCACTGTTTGGACCCCATAAGAAACAGAGTAGAGTAGAAGAGTGCTCTTTTCTCAAAAGCAGAGTGTGTTTCTTGTAAGGCGAGCTATCGTTTGTTTCCCAGTCCTAAATGGAGTTGAATCACATGCAGTTTCTGGTCATATGAACAAGAGTTGTTTTCTAGTAAGAAGAGTCACTATTGCGCTCCCATTTTCTCGCACAGGGCAAATAGCACTGGCGTCTGTTGCCAGCATGTACAGTGTATTGGACTGAAGAGGTTCTAATGTTCTTGTCAGTTTCCTAAGCAGAATTGAACAAGATATGGCCCGTGTTTGTAGGAAGCACTGTTCTTTGTTCTGAGCAAGGTCACTTTTCTGGCCCTATAGGAAACACAGTAGAGTAGAAGAGTGCTCTTTTCTCAAAAGCAGAGTGTGTTTCTTGTAAGGCGAGCTAGCGTTTGTTTCCCAGTCCTAAAAGGAGTTGAGTCACATGCAGTTTTTGGTCCTACGAGCAAGAGTAGTTTTCCTGTAAGAGGAGTCACTATTGGGCTCCTATTGCCATACACAGTACAAACAGCACTCGCGTCTCTTTCCAGCAAGTAGAGTGTAATGGACTGAAGAGGAGCTACTGTTCTTGTCAGTTTGCTAAGCAGAGTTGAACTAGATATGGCCCATGTGTATAGGAAGCACAGTTCTTTTGTTCTGAGCAAGCTCACTGTTCGGACCCCATAGGAAACACAGTAGAGTAGAAGAGTGCTCTTTTCTCAAAAGCAGAGTGTGTGTCTTGTAAGGAGAGCTAGCGTTTTTTTCCCAGTCATAAATGGAGTTGAATCACATGCACTTTCTGGTCCTACGAGCAAGAGTTATTTTCTGGTAAGGAAAGTCATTATTGCGCTCCCATTGCCATACATAGTGCACATAGCACTCGCGTCTGTTCCCAGCAAGTACAGTGTATTGGACTGAAGAGGAGCGACTGTTCTTGTCAGTTTCCTAAGCAGAGTTGAACTAGATATGGCCCATGTGTGTAGGAAGCACAGTTCTTTTGTACTCACCAAGCTCACTGTTCTGGCCCTATAGGAAACACAGTAGAGTAGAAGAGTGCTCTTTCCTCAAAAGCAGAGTGTGTTTCTTGTAAGGCGAGCTAGCGTTTGTTTCCCAGTCCTAAATGGAGTTGAATCACATGCAGTTTCTGGTCCTATGAGCAAGAGTTTTTTTCTGGTAAGAAGAGTCACTATTGCGCTCCCATTGCTATACACAGTGCAAATAACACTGGCATCTGTACCCAGCATGTACAGTGTATTGGACTGAAGAGGATCTACTGTTTTTGTCAGTTTCGTAAGCAGAATTGAACTAGATATGGCCCGTGTGTGTAGGAAGCACAGTTCCTTTGTTCTGAGCAAGCTCACTGTGCGAACCCCATAGGAAACTCAGTGCTCTTTCTCAAAAGCAGAGTGTTTTTCTTGTAAGGCGAGCTAGCGTTTGTTTCCCAGTCCTAAATGGAGTTGAGTCACATGCAGTTTTTGGTCCTACGAGCAAGAGTAGTTTTCTGGTAAGAGGAGTCACTATTGGGCACCCATTGCCATACACAGTACAAACAGCACTCGCGTCTGTTCCCAGCATGTACAGTGTATTGGACTGAAAAGGATCTATTGTTCTTGTCATTTTCTTAAGCAGAATTGAACTAGATATGGCCGTGTATGCAGGAAGCACAGTTCTTTTGTTCTGAGCAAGCTCTCTGTTCTGGCACTATAGGAAAAACAGTAGAGTAGAAGAGTGCTATTTTCTCAAAAGCAGAGTGTGTTTCTTGTAAGGCGAGCTAGCGTTTGTTTCCCAGTCCTAAATGGAGTTGAATTACATGCAGTTTTTGGTCCTACCAGCAAGAGTTGTTTTCTGGTAATGAAAGTCACTATTGTGCTCCCTTTGCCATACACAGTGCAAATAGCACTCGCGTCTCTTTCCAGCAAGTACAGTGTATTGGACTGAAGAGGAGCTACTGTTCTTGTCAGTTTCCTAAGCAGAGTTGAACTAGATATGGCCCGTGTGTGTAGGAAGCACAGTTGTTTTGTTCTGAGCAAGCTCACTGTTCGGACCCCATAGGAAACACAGTAGAGTAGAAGAGTGCTCTTTTCTCAAAAGCAGAGTGTGTTTCTTGAAAGGAGAGCTAGCGTTTGTTTCCCAGTCCTAAATGGAGTTGAATCACATGCAGTTTCTGGTCCTACGAGCAAGAGTTGTTTTCTGGTAAGGAAAGTCATTATTTTGCTCCCATTGCCATTCAGAGTGCAAATAGCACTCGCGTCTGTTCCCAGCAAGTACAGTGTATTGGACTGAAGAGGAGCTACTGTTCTTGTCAGTTTCCTAAGCAGAGTTGAACTAGATATGGCCCATGTGTGTAAAAAGCACAGTTCTTTTGTTTTGAGCAAGCTCACTGTTCGGATCCCAAAGTTAACACAGTAGAGTAGAAGAGTGCTCTTTTCTCAAAAGCAGAGTGTGTTTCTTGTAAGGTGAGCTAGCGTTTGTTTCCCACTCCTAAATGAAGTTGAATCACATGCAATTTTTGGTCATACGAACAAGAGTTGTTTTCTGGTAAGAAGAGTCACTATTGTGCTCCCATTGCCATACACAGTGAAAATAGCACTAGCATCTGTTCCCAGCACGTGCAGTGTATTGGACTGAAGAGGATCTACTGTTCTTGTCAGTTTCCTAAGCAGAATTGAACTGGATATGGCCATTTGTGTAGGAAGCACAGTTCTTTTGTTCTGAGCAAGCTCACTGTACTGCCCCTATAGGAAAAACAGTAGAGTAGAAGAGTGCTCTTTTCTCAAAAGCAGAGTGTGTTTCTTGTAAGGCGAGCTAGCGTTTGTTTCCCAGTCCTAAATGGAGTTGAATCACATGCAGTTTTTGGTCCTACGAGCAAGAGTTGTTTTCTGGTAAGGAAAGTCACTATTGTGCTCCCATTGACGTACACAGTGCAAATAGCACTCGCGTCTGTTCCCAGCAAGTACAGTGTATTGGACTGAAGAGGAGATACTGTTCTTGTCAGTTTCCTAAGCAGAGTTGAACTAGATATGGCCCATGTGTGTAGGAAGCACAGTTCATTTGTTCTGAGCAAGCTCACTGTTCGGACCTCATAGGAAACACAGTAGAGTAGAAGAGTACTCTTTCTCAAAAGCAGAGTGTGTTTCTTGTATGGCGAGCTAGCTTTTGTTTCCCAGTCGTAAATGAAGTTGAATCACATGCAGATTCTGGTCCTACTAGTAGAGTTGTTTTTTGGTAAGAAGAGTCACTATTGCGCTCCCATTGTCATACACAGGGCAAATAGCACTGGCGTCTGTTCCCAGCATGTACAGTGTATTGGACTGAAGAGGATCTACTGTTCTTGTCAGTTTCCTAAGCAGAATTGAACTAGATACGGCCATGTGTGTAGGAAGCACATTTCTTTTGTTCTCAGCAAGCTCACTGTTCTGGCCCTATAGGAAACACAGTAGAGTAGAAGAGTGCTCTTTTCTCAAAAGCATATTGTGTTTCTAGTAAGGTGAGCTGGCGTTTGTTTCCCACCCCTAAATGGAGTTGAATCACATGCAGTTTTTGGTCATAGGAGCAAGAGTTGTTTTCTGGTAAGGAAAGTCAATATTGCGCTCCCTTTGCCATACACAGCACAAATAGCACTCACGTCTGTTCCCAGCAAGTACAGTGTATTGGACTGAAGAGGAGCTACTGTTCTTGTCAGTTTCCTAAGCAGAGTTGAACTAGATATGGCCCGTGTGTATAGGAAGCACAGTTCTTTTTTTCTGAGCAAGCTCACTGTGCGGACCCCATAGGTAACTCAGTGCTCTTTCTCAAAAGCATAGTGTGTTTCTTGTAAGGCGAGCTAGCGTTTGGTTCGCACTTCTAAATGGAATTGAATCACATGCAGTTTTTGGTCCTACGCGCAAGAGTTGTTTTCTGGTAAGGAAAGTCACTATTGCGCTCCCATTGCCAAACACAGTGCAAATAGCACTCGCATTTGTTTCCAGCAAGTACAGTGTATTGGACTGAAGAGGAGCTACTGTTCTTGTCAGTTTCCTAAGCAGAATTGAACTGGATATGGCCATTTGTGTAGGAAGCACAGTTCTTTTGTTCTGAGCAAGCTCACTGTACTGGCCCTATAGGAAACAGAGTAGAGTAGAAGAGTGCTCTTTTCTCAAAAGCAGAGTGTGTTTCTTGTAAGGCGAGCTAGCTTTTGTTTCCCAGTCCTAAATGAATTTGAATCACATGCAGTTTCTGGTCCTACCAGTAGAGTTATTTTTTGGTAAGAAGAGTCACTATTGTGCTCCCATTGACATACACAGTACAAATAGCACTTGCGTCTGTTCCAATCAAGTGCAGTGTTTTGGACTGAAGAGGAGCTACTCTTCTTGTCAGTTTCCTAAGCAGAGTTGAACTAGATATGGCCCATGTGTATAGGAAGCACAGTTCTTTTGTTCTTAGCAAGCTCACTGTTTGGACCCCATAGGAAACACAGTAGAGTAGAAGAGTGCTCTTTTCTCAAAAGCAGAGTGTGTTTCTTGTAAGGCAAGCTAGCGTTTGTTTCACAATCATAAATGGAGATGAATCACATGCAGTTTCTGGTCCTACGAGCAAGAGTTGTTTTCTGGTAAGAAGAGTCACTATTGTGCTCCCATTGCCGTACACAGTGCAAATAGCACTCGCATCTGTTCCCAGTAAGTACAGTGTATTGGACTGAAGAGGAGCTACTGTTCTTGTCACTTTCCTAAGCAGAGTTGAACTAGATATGGACCGTGTGTTTAGGAAGCACAGTTCTTTTGTTCTGAGCAAGCTCACTGTTTTGGACCAATAGGAAACACAGTAGAGTAGAAGAGTGCTTATATCTAAAAAGCAGATTGTGTTTCTTGAAAGGCGAGCTAGCGTTTGTTTCCCAGTCCTAAATGGAGTTGAATCAAATGCAGTTTTTGGTCCTACGAGCAAGAGTTGTTTTCTGGTAAGAAGAGTCATTATTGTGCTCCAATTGCCGTACACAGTGCAAATAACACTCGTGTCTGTTCCCAGCAAGTACAGTGTATTGGAGTGAAGAGGAGCAACTGTTCTTGTCATTTTCCTAAGCAGAGTTGAACTAGATATGGCCTGTGTGTGTACAAAGCACAGTTCTTTTGTTCTGAGCAAGCTCACTGTTCGAACCCCATAGGAAACACAGTAGAGTAGAATAGTGCTCTTTTCTCAAAAGCAGAGTGTGTTGTTTCTTGTAAGGCGAGCTAGCATTTGTTTCCCAGTCCTAAATGGAGTTCAAATACACATGCAGTTTCTGGTCCTATGAGCTCGAGTTGTTTTCTGGTAAGAAGAGTCATTATTGTGCTCCAATTGCCGTACACAGTGCAAATAACACTCGTGTCTGTTCCCAGCAAGTACAGTGTATTGGAGTGAAGAGGAGCTACTGTTCTTGTCATTTTCCTAAGCAGAATTGAACTAGATATGGCACGTGTGTGTAGGAAGCACAGTTCTTTTGTTCTGAGCAAGCTCACTGTTCTGGCCCTATAGTAAACACAGTAGAGTAGAAGAGTGCTCTTTTCTCAAAAGCAGAGTGTGTTTCTTGTAAGGCGAGCTAGCGTTTGTTTCCCAGTCCTAAATGGAGTTGAATCACATGCAGTTTCTGGTCCTACGAGCAAGAGATTTTTCTGGTAATAAGAGTAACTGTTGTGCTCCCTTTTCATACACAGGGCAAATAGCACTTGCGTCTGTTCCCAGCATGTACAGTGTATTGGACTGAAGAGGAGCTACTGTTCTTGTCAGTTTCCTAAGCAGAGTTGAACGAGATATGGCCCGTGTGTGTAGGAAGCACAGTTCTTTTGTTGTGAGCAAGCTCACTGTTCGAACCCCATTGGAAACACTGTAGAGTAGACGGGTGCTCTTTTCTCAAAAGCAGAGTGTGTTACTTGTAAGGCGAGCTTGCATTTGTTTCCCAGTCCTAAATGGAATTCAAATACACATGCAGTTTCTGGTCCTACGAGCAAGTGATTTTTCTGGTAATAAGAGTAACTGTTGTGCTCCCATTTCATACACAGGGCAAATAGCACTGGCGTCTGTTCCCAGCATGTACAGTGTATTGGACTGAAGAGGAGCTACTGTTCTTGTCAGTTTCCTAAGCAGAGTTGAACTAGATATGGCCCGTGTGTGTAGGAAGCACAGTTCTTTTGTTGTGAGCAAGCTCACTGTTCGAACCCCATTGGAAACACTGTAGAGTAGACGGGTGCTCTTTTCTCAAAAGCAGAGTGTGTTTCTTGTAAGGCGAGCTTGCATTTGTTTCCCAGTCCTAAATGGAATTCAAATACACATGCAGTTTCTGGTCCTACGAGCAAGAGTTGTTTTCTGGTTAGAAGAGTCACTATTGTGTTCCCTTTGCCATACACAGTGCAAACAGCCCTTGCGTCTGTTCCCAGCAAGTACAGTGTATAGGACTGAAGAGGAGCTACTGTTCTTGTCAGTTTCCTAAGCAGAGTTGAACTAGATATGGCCCGTGTGTGTAGGAAGCACAGTTCTTTTGTTCTCAGCAAGCTCTCTGTTCGGACCCCATAGAAAACACAGTAGAGTACAAGAGTGCTCTTTTCTCAAAAGCAGAGTGTGTTTCTTGTAAGACGAGCTAGCGTTTGTTTCCCAGTCCTAAATGGAGTTGAATCACATGCAGTTTCTGGTCCTACGAGCAAGAGATTTTTCTGGTAATAAGAGTAACTGTTGTGCTCCCATTTCATACACAGGGCAAATAGCACTGGCGTCTGTTCCCAGCATGTACAGTGTATTGGACTGAAGAGGATCTACTGTTCTTGTCAGGAATCTAAGCAGAGTTGAACTAGATATGGCCCATGTGTATAGGAAGCACAGTTCTTTTGTACTCAGCAAGCTCACTGTTCTGGCCCTATAGGAAACACATTAGAGTAGAAGAGTGCTCTTTCCACAAAACGAGAGTTTGTTTCTTGTAAGGCGAGCTAGCTTTGTTTCCCAGTCCTAAATGGAGTTGAATCACATGCAGTTTCTGGTCCTACGAGCAAGAATTGTTTTGTGGTAAGAAGAGTCACTATTGCGCTCCCATTGTCATACACAGTGCAAATAGCACTGGCGTCTGTTCTCAGCAAGTACAGTGTATTGGACTGAAGAGGATCTACTATTCTTCGCAGTTTCCTAAACAGAATTGAACTAGGTATGGCCCGTGTGTGTAGGAAGCACAGTTCTTTTGTTCTGAGCAAACTCACTGTTCTTGCGCTATAGGAAACACAGTAGAATAGAAGAGTGCTCTTTCCTCAAAAGCAGAGCGTGTTTCTTGTAAGGCGAGCTAGCGTTTGTTTCCCAGTCTTAATTGGATTGAATCAAAAGCAGTTTCTGTTCCTAAAAGCAAGAGTTGTTTTCTGGTAAGAAGAGTCACTATTGTGCTCCCATTGCCGTACACAGTGCAAATAGCACTCGCGTCTGTTCCCAGTAAGTACAGTGTATTGGACTGAAGAGGAGCTACTGTTCTTGTCAGTTTCCTAAGCAGAGTTGAACTAGATATGGACCGTGTGTGTAGGAAGCACAGTTCTTTTGTTCTGAGCAAGCTCACTGTTTTGGACCTATAGGAAACACAGTAGAGTAGAAGAGTGCTTATATCTAAAAAGCAGAGTGTGTTTCTTCAAAGGCGAGCTAGCGTTTGTTTCCCAGTCCTACATGGAGTTGAATCAAATGCAGTTTTTGGTCCTAGGAGCAAGAGTTGTTTTCTGGTAAGAAGAGTCACTATTGTGCTCCAATTGCCGTACACAGTGCAAATAACACTCGTGTCTGTTCCCAGCAAGTACAGTGTATTGGAATGAAGAGGAGCTACTGTTCTTGTCAGTTTCCTAAGCAGAGTTGAACTAGATATGACCCGTGTGTGTAGGAAGCACAGTTTTTTTGTTCTGAGCAAGCAGACTGTTTGGACCCCATAGGCAACACAGTAGAGTAGATGTGTGCCCTATTCTCAAAAGCAGAGTGTGTTTCTTGTAAGACGAGCTAGCGTTTGTTTCCCAATCATAAATGGAGTTGAGTCACATGCAGATTCTGGTCCTATGAGCTAGAGTTGTTTTCTGGTAAAGAAGAGTCACTGTTGCGCTCCCATTGCCATACACAGTACAAATAGCACTCGCGTCTGTTTCCAGCAAGTACAGTGTATTGGTCTGAAGAGGAGCTACTGTTCTTGTCAGTTTCCAAAACAGAGTTGAACTAGATATGGCCCGTGTGTGTAGGAAGCACGGTTCTTTTGTTCTGAGCAAACTCACTGTTTGGACCCCATAGAAAACACAGTAGAGTAGATGTGTGCCCTATTCCCAAAAGCAGAGCATGTTTCTTGAAAGGCGAGCGAGCGTTTGTTTCCCTGTCCTTAGTGGATTGAATCAAATGCAGTTTCTGGTCCTAAGAGCAAGAGTTGTTTTCTGGTAAGGAAAGTCACTATTGTGCTCCCAGTGCCGTACACAGTGCAAATAGCACTCACGTCTGTTCTCAGTAAGTACAGTGTATTGGACTGAAGAGGAGCTACTGTTCTTGTCAGTTTCCTAAGCAGAGTTGAACTAGATATGGACCGTGTGTAGGAAGCACAGTTCTTTTGTTCTGAGCAAGCTCACTCTTCGAACTCCATAGGAAACACAGTAGAGTAGAAGAGTGCTCTTTTCTCAAAATCAGAGTGTGTTTCTTGTATGGCGAGCTAGCGTTTGTTTCCCAGTCCTAAATGGAGTTGAATCAAATGCAGTTTTTGGTCCTACGAGCAGGAGTTGTTTTCTGGTAAGAAGAGTCACTATTGTCCTCCCATTGCCACACACAGTACAAATAGCACTCGCGTCTGTTCCCAGCAAGTACAGTCTATTGGACTGCAGAGGAGCTACTGTTCTTGTCAGTTTCCTAAGCAGAGATGAACTAGATATGGCCCGTGTGTGTACAAAGCACATTTCTTTTGTTCTGAGCAAGCTCACTGTTGGAACCCCATAGGAAATACAGTAGAGTAGAAGAGTGCTCTTTTCTCAAAAGCAGAATGTGTTTCTTGTAAGGCGAGCTAGCATTTGTTTCCCAGTCCTAAATGGAGTTGAAATACACATGCAGTTTCTGTTCCTATGAGCTAGAGTTGTTTTCTGGTAAGAAGAGTCGCTACTGCGCTCCCTTTGACATACACAGGGCAAATAGCACTGGCGTCTGTTCTCAGCAAGTACAGTGTATTGGACTGAAGAGGATCTACTGTTCTTGTCAGTTTCCTAAGCAGAATTGAACTAGATATGGCCGGTTTTTGTAGGAAGCAAAGTTCTTTTTTTCTGAGCAAGCTCACTGTTCTGGCCCTATAGGAAACACAGTAGAGTAGAAGAGTGCTCTTTTCTCAAAAGCAGAGTGTGTTTCTTGTAAGGCGAGCTAGCGTTTGTTTCCCAGTCCTAAATGGAGTTGAATCACATGCAGTTTCTGGTCCTACGAGCAAGAGATTTTTCTGGTAATAAGAGTAACTGTTGTGCTCCCTTTTCATACACAGGGCAAATAGCACTTGCGTCTGTTCCCAGCATGTACAGTGTATTGTACTGAAGAGGAGCTACTGTTCTTGTCAGTTTCCTAAGCAGAGTTGAACTAGATATGGCCCGTGTGTGTAGGAAGCACAGTTCTTTTGTTGTGAGCAAGCTCACTGTTCGAACCCCATTGGAAACACTGTAGAGTAGACGGGTGCTCTTTTCTCAAAAGCAGAGTGTGTTTCTTGTAAGGCGAGCTTGCATTTGTTTCCCAGTCCTAAATGGAATTCAAATACACATGCAGTTTCTGGTCCTACGAGCAAGTGATTTTTCTGGTAATAAGAGTAACTGTTGTGCTCCCATTTCATACACAGGGCAAATAGCACTGGCGTCTGTTCCCAGCATGTACAGTGTATTGGACTGAAGAGGAGCTACTGTTCTTGTCAGTTTCCTAAGCAGAGTTGAACTAGATATGGCCCGTGTGTGTAGGAAGCACAGTTCTTTTGTTGTGAGCAAGCTCACTGTTCGAACCCCATTGGAAACACTGTAGAGTAGACGGGTGCTCTTTTCTCAAAAGCAGAGTGTGTTTCTTGTAAGGCGAGCTTGCATTTGTTTCCCAGTCCTAAATGGAATTCAAATACACATGCAGTTTCTGGTCCTACGAGCAAGAGTTGTTTTCTGGTTAGAAGAGTCACTATTGTGTTCCCTTTGCCATACACAGTGCAAACAGCCCTTGCGTCTGTTCCCAGCAAGTACAGTGTATAGGACTGAAGAGGAGCTACTGTTCTTGTCAGTTTCCTAAGCAGAGTTGAACTAGATATGGCCCGTGTGTGTAGGAAGCACAGTTCTTTTGTTCTCAGCAAGCTCTCTGTTCGGACCCCATAGAAAACACAGTAGAGTACAAGAGTGCTCTTTTCTCAAAAGCAGAGTGTGTTTCTTGTAAGACGAGCTAGCGTTTGTTTCCCAGTCCTAAATGGAGTTGAATCACATGCAGTTTCTGGTCCTACGAGCAAGAGATTTTTCTGGTAATAAGAGTAACTGTTGTGCTCCCATTTCATACACAGGGCAAATAGCACTGGCGTCTGTTCCCAGCATGTACAGTGTATTAGACTGAAGAGGATCTACTGTTCTTGTCAGGAATCTAAGCAGAGTTGAACTAGATATGGCCCATGTGTATAGGAAGCACAGTTCTTTTGTACTCAGCAAGCTCACTGTTCTGGCCCTATAGGAAACACAGTAGAGTAGAAGAGTGCTCTTTCCACAAAACGAGAGTTTGTTTCTTGTAAGGCGAGCTAGCTTTGTTTCCCAGTCCTAAATGGAGTTGAATCACATGCAGTTTCTGGTCCTACGAGCAAGAATTGTTTTGTGGTAAGAAGAGTCACTATTGCGCTCCCATTGTCATACACAGTGCAAATAGCACTGGCGTCTGTTCTCAGCAAGTACAGTGTATTGGACTGAAGAGGATCTACTATTCTTCGCAGTTTCCTAAACAGAATTGAACTAGGTATGGCCCGTGTGTGTAGGAAGCACAGTTCTTTTGTTCTGAGCAAACTCACTGTTCTTGCGCTATAGGAAACACAGTAGAATAGAAGAGTGCTCTTTCCTCAAAAGCAGAGCGTGTTTCTTGTAAGGCGAGCTAGCGTTTGTTTCCCAGTCTTAATTGGATTGAATCAAAAGCAGTTTCTGTTCCTAAAAGCAAGAGTTGTTTTCTGGTAAGAAGAGTCACTATTGTGCTCCCATTGCCGTACACAGTGCAAATAGCACTCGCGTCTGTTCCCAGTAAGTACAGTGTATTGGACTGAAGAGGAGCTACTGTTCTTGTCAGTTTCCTAAGCAGAGTTGAACTAGATATGGACCGTGTGTGTAGGAAGCACAGTTCTTTTGTTCTGAGCAAGCTCACTGTTTTGGACCTATAGGAAACACAGTAGAGTAGAAGAGTGCTTATATCTAAAAAGCAGAGTGTGTTTCTTCAAAGGCGAGCTAGCGTTTGTTTCCCAGTCCTACATGGAGTTGAATCAAATGCAGTTTTTGGTCCTAGGAGCAAGAGTTGTTTTCTGGTAAGAAGAGTCACTATTGTGCTCCAATTGCCGTACACAGTGCAAATAACACTCGTGTCTGTTCCCAGCAAGTACAGTGTATTGGAATGAAGAGGAGCTACTGTTCTTGTCAGTTTCCTAAGCAGAGTTGAACTAGATATGACCCGTGTGTGTAGGAAACACAGTTTTTTTGTTCTGAGCAAGCAGACTGTTTGGACCCCATAGGCAACACAGTAGAGTAGATGTGTGCCCTATTCTCAAAAGCAGAGTGTGTTTCTTGTAAGACGAGCTAGCGTTTGTTTCCCAATCATAAATGGAGTTGAGTCACATGCAGATTCTGGTCCTATGAGCTAGAGTTGTTTTCTGGTAAAGAAGAGTCACTATTGCGCTCCCATTGCCATACACAGTACAAATAGCACTCGCGTCTGTTTCCAGCAAGTACAGTGTATTGGTCTGAAGAGGAGCTACTGTTCTTGTCAGTTTCCAAAACAGAGTTGAACTAGATATGGCCCGTGTGTGTAGGAAGCACGGTTCTTTTGTTCTGAGCAAACTCACTGTTTGGACCCCATAGAAAACACAGTAGAGTAGATGTGTGCCCTATTCCCAAAAGCAGAGCATGTTTCTTGAAAGGCGAGCGAGCGTTTGTTTCCCTGTCCTTAGTGGATTGAATCAAATGCAGTTTCTGGTCCTAAGAGCAAGAGTTGTTTTCTGGTAAGGAAAGTCACTATTGTGCTCCCAGTGCCGTACACAGTGCAAATAGCACTCACGTCTGTTCTCAGTAAGTACAGTGTATTGGACTGAAGAGGAGCTACTGTTCTTGTCAGTTTCCTAAGCAGAGTTGAACTAGATATGGACCGTGTGTAGGAAGCACAGTTCTTTTGTTCTGAGCAAGCTCACTCTTCGAACTCCATAGGAAACACAGTAGAGTAGAAGAGTGCTCTTTTCTCAAAATCAGAGTGTGTTTCTTGTATGGCGAGCTAGCGTTTGTTTCCCAGTCCTAAATGGAGTTGAATCAAATGCAGTTTTTGGTCCTACGAGCAGGAGTTGTTTTCTGGTAAGAAGAGTCACTATTGTCCTCCCATTGCCACACACAGTACAAATAGCACTCGCGTCTGTTCCCAGCAAGTACAGTCTATTGGACTGCAGAGGAGCTACTGTTCTTGTCAGTTTCCTAAGCAGAGATGAACTAGATATGGCCCGTGTGTGTACAAAGCACATTTCTTTTGTTCTGAGCAAGCTCACTGTTGGAACCCCATAGGAAATACAGTAGAGTAGAAGAGTGCTCTTTTCTCAAAAGCAGAATGTGTTTCTTGTAAGGCGAGCTAGCATTTGTTTCCCAGTCCTAAATGGAGTTGAAATACACATGCAGTTTCTGTTCCTATGAGCTAGAGTTGTTTTCTGGTAAGAAGAGTCGCTACTGCGCTCCCTTTGTCATACACAGGGCAAATAGCACTGGCGTCTGTTCTCAGCAAGTACAGTGTATTGGACTGAAGAGGATCTACTGTTCTTGTCAGTTTCCTAAGCAGAATTGAACTAGATATGGCCGGTTTTTGTAGGAAGCAAAGTTCTTTTTTTCTGAGCAAGCTCACTGTTCTGGCCCTATAGGAAACACAGTAGAGTAGAAGAGTGCTCTTTTCTCAAAAGCAGAGTGTGTTTCTTGTAAGGAGAGCTGGCATTTGTTTCCCACCCCTAAACGGAGTTGAATCACATGCAGTTTTTGGTCATAGGAGCAAAAGTTGTTTTCTGGTAAGGAAAGTCACTATTGCGCTCCGTTTGTCATACACAGCACAAATAGCACTCACGTCTGTTCCCAGCAAGTACAGTGTATTGGACCGAAGAGGAGCTACTGTTCTTGTCAGTTTCCTAAGCAGAGTTTAACTAGATATGGCCCGTGTGCGTAGGAAGCACAGTTCTTTTGTTCTGAGCAAGCACACTGTGCGGACCCCATAGGAAACTCAGTGCTCTTTCTCAAAAGCATAGTGTGTTTCTTGTAAGGCGAGCTAGCGTTTGGTTCCCATTTCTAAATGGAGTTGAATCACATGCAGTTTATGGTCCTACGCGCAAGAGTTGTTTTCTGGTAAGGAAAGTCACTATTGCGCTCCCATTGCCAAACACAGTGCAAATAGCACTCGCATTTGTCCCCAGCAAGTACAGTGTATTGGACTGAAGAGGAGCTACTGTTCTTGTCAGTTTCCTAAGCAGAGTTTAACTAGATATGGCCCGTGTGCGTAGGAAGCACAGTTCTTTTGTTCTGAGCAAGCTCACTGTTCGGAAACAATAGGACACATAGTAGAGAAGAAGAGTGCTCTTTTCTCAAAAGCAAAGTGTGTTTCTTGTAAGGCGAGCTAGCTTTTGTTTCCCAGTCCTAAATGAATTTGAATCACATGCAGTTTCTGGTCCTACGAGTAGAGTTATTTTTTGGTAAGAAGAGTCACTATTGTGCTCCCATTGCCATACACAGTACAAATAGCACTTGCGTCTGTTCCAATCAAGTACAGTGTATTGGACTGAGGAGGAGCTACTGTTCTTGTCAGTTTCCTAAGCAGAGTTGAACTAGATATGGCCCATGTGTACAGGAAGCACAGTTCTTTTGTTCTGAGCAAGCTCACTGTTTGGACCCCATAGGAAACACAGTAGAGTAGAAGAGTGCTCTTTTCTCAAAAGCAGAGTGTGTTTCTTGTAAGGCGAGCTAGCATTTGTTTCACAATCATAAATGGAGTTGAATCACATGCAGTTTCTGGTCCTATGAGCAAGAGTTGTTTTCTGGTAAGAAGAGTCACTATTGTCCTCCCATTGCCACACACAGTACAAATAGCACTCGCGTCTGTTCCCAGCAAGTACAGTCTATTGGACTGCAGAGGAGCTACTGTTCTTGTCAGTTTCCTAAGCAGAGATGAACTAGATATGGCCCGTGTGTGTACAAAGCACATTTCTTTTGTTCTGAGCAAGCTCACTGTTGGAACCCCATAGGAAATACAGTAGAGTAGAAGAGTGCTCTTTTCTCAAAAGCAGAGTGTGTTTCTTGTAAGGCGAGCTAGCATTTGTTTCCCAGTCCTAAATGGAGTTGAAATACACATGCAGTTTCTGTTCCTATGAGCTAGAGTTGTTTTCTGGTAAGAAGAGTCGCTACTGCGCTCCCTTTGTCATACACAGGGCAAATAGCACTGGCGTCTGTTCTCAGCAAGTACAGTGTATTGGACTGAAGAGGATCTACTGTTCTTGTCAGTTTCCTAAGCAGAATTGAACTAGATATGGCCGGTTTTTGTAGGAAGCAAAGTTCTTTTTTTCTGAGCAAGCTCACTGTTCTGGCCCTATAGGAAACACAGTAGAGTAGAAGAGTGCTCTTTTCACAAAAAGCAGAGTGTGTTTCTTGTAAGGAGAGCTGGCATTTGTTTCCCACCCCTAAACGGAGTTGAATCACATGCAGTTTTTGGTCATAGGAGCAAAAGTTGTTTTCTGGTAAGGAAAGTCACTATTGCGCTCCGTTTGTCATACACAGCACAAATAGCACTCACGTCTGTTCCCAGCAAGTACAGTGTATTGGACCGAAGAGGAGCTACTGTTCTTGTCAGTTTCCTAAGCAGAGTTTAACTAGATATGGCCCGTGTGCGTAGGAAGCACAGTTCTTTTGTTCTGAGCTAGCACACTGTGCGGACCCCATAGGAAACTCAGTGCTCTTTCTCAAAAGCATAGTGTGTTTCTTGTAAGGCGAGCTAGCGTTTGGTTCCCATTTCTAAATGGAGTTGAATCACATGCAGTTTATGGTCCTACGCGCAAGAGTTGTTTTCTGGTAAGGAAAGTCACTATTGCGCTCCCATTGCCAAACACAGTGCAAATAGCACTCGCATTTGTCCCCAGCAAGTACAGTGTATTGGACTGAAGAGGAGCTACTGTTCTTGTCAGTTTCCTAAGCAGAGTTTAACTAGATATGGCCCGTGTGCGTAGGAAGCACAGTTCTTTTGTTCTGAGCAAGCTCACTGTTCGGAAACAATAGGACACATAGTAGAGAAGAAGAGTGCTCTTTTCTCAAAAGCAAAGTGTGTTTCTTGTAAGGCGAGCTAGCTTTTGTTTCCCAGTCCTAAATGAATTTGAATCACATTCAGTTTCTGGTCCTACGAGTAGAGTTATTTTTTGGTAAGAAGAGTCACTATTGTGCTCCCATTGCCATACACAGTACAAATAGCACTTGCGTCTGTTCCAATAAAGTACAGTGTATTGGACTGAGGAGGAGCTACTGTTCTTGTCAGTTTCCTAAGCAGAGTTGAACTAGATATGGCCCATGTGTACAGGAAGCACAGTTCTTTTGTTCTGAGCAAGCTCACTGTTTGGACCCCATAGGAAACACAGTAGAGTAGAAGAGTGCTCTTTTCTCAAAAGCAGAGTGTGTTTCTTGTAAGGCGAGCTAGCGTTTGTTTCACAATCATAAATGGAGTTGAATCACATGCAGTTTCTGGTCCTATGAGCAAGAGTTGTTTTCTGGTAAGAAGAGTCACTATTGTGCTCCCATTGCCGTACACAGTGCAAATAGCACTCGCATCTGTTCCCAGTAAGTACAGTGTATTGGACTGAAGAGGAGCTACTGTTCTTGTCACTTTCCTAAGCAGAGTTGAACTAGATATGGACCGTGTGTTTAGGAAGCACAGTTCTTTTGTTCTGAGCAAGCTCACTGTTTTGGACCTATAGGAAACACAGTAGAGTAGAAGAGTGCTTATATCTAAAAAGCAGATTGTGTTTCTTGAAAGGCAAGCTAGCGTTTGTTTCCCAGTCCTAAATGGAGTTGAATCAAATGCAGTTTTTGGTCCTACGAGCAAGAGTTGTTTTCTGGTAAGAAGAGTCATTATTGTGCTCCAATTGCCGTACACAGTGCAAATAACACTCGTGTCTGTTCCCAGCAAGTACAGTGTATTGGACTAAAGAGGATCTACTGTTCTTGTCATTTTCCTAAGCAGAGTTGAACTAGATATGGCCTGTGTGTGTACAAAGCACAGTTCTTTTGTTCTGAGCAAGCTCACTGTTCGAACCCCATAGGAAACACAGTAGAGTAGAATAGTGCTCTTTTCTCAAAAGCAGAGTGTGTTGTTTCTTGTAAGGCGAGCTAGCATTTGTTTCCCAGTCCTAAATGGAGTTCAAATACACATGCAGTTTCTGGTCCTATGAGCTAGAGTTGTTTTCTGGTAAGAAGAGTCACTATTGCGCTCCATTTGACATACACAGTGCAAATAGCACTCGCGTCTGTTCCCAGAAAGTACAGTGTATTGGACTTAAGAGGAGCTACTGTTCTTGTCAGTTTCCTAAGCAGAATTGAACTAGATATGGCCCGTGTGTGTAGGAAGCACAGTTCTTTTGTTCTGAGCAAGCTCACTGTTCTGGCCCTATAGGAAACACAGTAGAGTAGAAGAGTGCTCTTTTCTCAAAACCAGAGTGTGTTTCTTGTAAGGCGAGCTAGCGTTTGTTTCCCAGTCCTAAATGGAGTTGAATCAAATGCAGTTTTTGGTCCTACGAGCAAGACTTGATTTCTGGTAAGAAGAGTCATAATTGCGATCCCATTGCCATACACAGTACAAATAGCACTCGCTTCTGTTTCCAGCAAGTACAGTGTATTGGACTGAAGAGGAGCTACTGTTCTTGTCACTTTCCTAAGCAGAGTTGAACTAGATATGGCCCGTGTGTGTAGGAAGCACAGTTCTTTTGTTGTGAGCAAGCTCACTGTTCGAACCCCATTGGAAACACAGTAGAGTAGACGGGTGCTCTTTTCTCAAAAGCAGAGTGTGTTTCTTGTAAGGCGAGCTAGCATTTGTTTCCCAGTCCTAAATGGAATTCAAATACACATGCAGCTTCTGGTCCTACGAGCAAGAGTTGTTTTCTGGTTAGAAGAGTCACTATTGTGTTCCCTTTGCCATACACAGTGCAAACAGCCCTTGTTTCTGTTCCCAGCAAGTACAGTGTATAGGACTGAAGAGGAGCTACTGTTCTTGTCAGTTTCCTAAGCAGAGTTGAACTAGATATGGCCCGTGTGTGTAGGAAGCACAGTTCTTTTGTTCTCAGCAAGCTCTCTTTTCGGACCCCATAGAAAACACAGTAGAGTAGAAGAGTGCTCTTTTCTCAAAAGCAGAGTGTGTTTCTTGTAAGACGAGCTAGCGTTTGTTTCCCAGTCCTTAGTGGATTGATTCAAATGCAGTTTCTGGTCCTAAGAGCAAGAGTTGTTTTCTGGTAAGAAGAGTCACTATTGCGCTCCTATTGTCATACACAGGGCAAATAGCACTGGTGTCTCTTCCCAGCATGTACAGTGTATTGGACTGAAGAGGATCTACTGTTCTTGTCAGGTTCCTAAGCAGAGTTGAACTAGATATGGCACATGTGTGTAGGAAGCACAGTTCTTTGTACTCAGCAAGCTCACTGTTCTAGCCCTATAGGAAACACAGTAGAGTAGTTGTGTGCCCTATTCTCAAAAGCAGAGTGTGTTTCTTGTAAGGCGAACTAGCGTTTGTTTCCCAGTCCTAAATGGAGTTGAATCACATGCATTTTCTGGTACTAAGATCAAGAGTTGTTTTCTGGTAAGAAGAATCACTATTGCGCTCCCATTGTCATACACAGGGCAAATAGCACTGGCGTCCGTTCCTAGCAAGTACAGTGTATTGGTCTGAAGAGGAGCTACTGTTCTTGTCAGTTTCCTAAGCAGGGATAAACTAGATATGGCCCATGTGTGTACAAAGCACAGTTCTTTTGTTCTGAGCAAGCTCACTGTTGGAACCCCATAGGAAATACAGCAGAGTAGAAGAGTGCACTTTTCTCAAAAGCAGAGTGTGTTTCTTGTAAGGCGAGCTAGCGTTTTTTTTTCCAGTCCTAAATGGAGTTGAAATACACATGCAGTTTCTGTTCCTATGAGCTAGAGTTGTTTTCTGGTAAGAAGATTCACTATTGCGCTCCATTTGCCGTACACAGTGCAAATAGCACTCGCGTCTGTTCCCAGCAAGTACAGTGTATTGGACTGAAGAGGAGCTACTGTTCTTGTCAGTTTTCGAAGCAGGGTTGAACTAGATATGGCCCATGTGTGTAGGAAGCACAGTTCTTTTGTTCTGAGCAAGCTCACTGTTCTGGCCCTATAGTAAAAACAGTAGAGTAGAAAAGTGCTCTTTTCTCAAAAGCAGAGTGTGTTTCTTGTAAGGCGAGCTAGCATTTGTTTCCCAGTCCTAAATGGAGTTGAATCAAACACAGTTTTTGGTCCTAAGAGCAAGAGATGTTTTCTGGTAAAGAAGAGTCACTATTGCGCACCCATTGCCATACACAGTACAAATAGCACTCGTTTCTGTTCCCAGCAAGTACAGTGTATTGGACTGAAGAGGAGCTACTGTTCTTGTCAGTTTCCTAAGCAGAGTTGAACTAGATATGGCCCGTTTGTGTAAGAAGCTCAATTCTTTTGTTCTGAGCAAGCTCACAGTTTGGACCCCATAGGAAACACAGTAGAGAAGATGTGTGCCCTATTCTCAAAAGCAGAGCGTTTTTCTTGTAAGGCGAGCTAGCGTTTGTTTCCCAGTCCTAAGTGGATTGAATCAAATGCAGTTTCTGGTCCTAAGAGCAAGAGTTGTTTTCTGGTAAGAAGAGTCACTATTGTGCTCCCTTTGCCGTACACAGTGCAAATAGCACTGGCGTCTGTTCCCAGTAAGTACAGTGTATTGCACTGAAGAGGAGCTACTGTTCTCGTCAGTTTCCTAAACAGAGTTGAACTAGATATGGACCGTGTGTGTAGGAAGCACAGTTCTTTTGTTCTGAGCAAGCTCACTGTTCGAACCCCATAGGAAACACATTAGAGTAGAAGTGTGCTCTTTTCTCAAAAGCAGAGTGTGTTTCTTGTAAGGCGAGCTAGCGTTTGTTTCCCAGTCCTAAATGGAGTTGAATCAAATGCAGTTTTTGTTCCTACGAGCAAGACTTGTTTTCTGGTAAGAAGAGTCACTATTGCGCTCCCATTGCCACACACAGTACAAATAGCACTCGCGTCTGTTCCCAGCAAGTACAGTCTATTGGACTGCAGAGGAGCTACTGTTCTTGTCAGTTTCATAAGCAGAGATGAACTAGATATGGCCCGTGTGTGTAGGAAGCACAGTTCTTTTGTTCTGACCATGCTCACTGTTCTCGCCCTACAGTAAACACTGTAGAGTAGAAGAGCGCTATATTCTCAAAAGCAGAGTGTGTTTCTTGTAAGGCAAGCTAGCGATTGTTTCCCAGTCCTATATTGAGTTGATTCACATGTAGTTTCTGGTCCTAGGAGCAAGAGATTTTTCTGGTAAGAAGAGTCACTATTGTGCTCCTATTGTCATACACAGCACAAAGAGCACTGGTGTCTCTTCCCAGCATGTACAGTGTATTGGACTGAAGAGGATCTACTGTTCTTGTCAGGTTCCGAAGCAGAGTTGAAATAGATATGGCCCATGTGTGTAGGAAGCACAGTTCTTTTGTACTCAGCAAGCTCACTGTTCTGACCCTATAGGAAACACAGTAGAGTAGAAGAGTGCTCTTTCCTCAAAAGCAGAGTGTGTTTCTTGTAAGGCGAGCTAGCGTTTGTTTCCAGTCCTAAATGGAGTTGAATCACATGCAGTGTCAGGTCCTACGAGCAAGAGTTGTTTTCTGGTGAGGAAAGTCACTATTGTGCTCCCATTGCCATACACAGTGCAAATAGCACTCGCGTCTGTTCCCAGCAAGTACAGTGTATTTGACTGAAGAGGAGCTACAGTTCTTGTCAGTTTCCTAAGCAGAGTTGAACTAGATATGACCCGTGTGTGTAGGAAGCACAGTTCTTTTGTTCTGAGCAAGCTCACTGTTTGGACCCCATAGGAAACACAGTAGAGTAGATGTGTGCCCTATTCTCAAAAGCAGAGTGTGTTTCTTGTAAGGCGAGCTAGCGTTTGTTTACCAATCCTAAATGGAGTTGAATCACATGCAGGTTCTGTTCCTACAAACAAGAGTTGTTTTCTGGTAAGAAGAGTCACTATTGTGCTCCCATTGCCATATGCAGTACAAATAGCACTCGCGTCTGTTTCCAGCAAGTACAGTGTATTGGTCTGAAGAGGAGCTACTGTTCTTGTCAGTTTCCTAAGCAGAGATAAGCTACATATGGCCCGTGTGTGTACAAAGCACAATTCTTTTTTCTTTTGAGCAAGCTCACTGTTGGAACCCCATAGGAAACACAGTAGAGTATAAGAGTGCACTTTTCTCAAAAGCAGAGTGTATTTCTTGTAAGGCGAGCTAGCGTTTGTTTCCCAGTCCTAAATGGAGTTGAAATACACATGCAGATTCTGGTCCTATGAGCTAGAGTTGTTTTCTGGTAAGAAGAGTCACTATTGCGCTCCATTTTCCGTACACAGTGCAAATAGCACTCGTGTCTGTTCCCAGCAAGTACAGTGTATTGGACTGAAGAGGAGCTACTGTTCTTGTCAGTTTTCTAAGCAGGGTTGAACTAGATATGGACCTTGTGTGTAGGAAGCACAGTTCTTTTGTTCTGAGCAAGCTCACTGTTCTGGCCCTATAGGAAACACAGTAGAGTAGAAGAGTGCTCTTTTCTCAAAACCAGAGTGTGTTTCTTGTAAGGCGAGCTAGCGTTTGTTTCCCAGTCCTAAATGGAGTTGAATCAAATGCAGTTTTTGGTCATACGAGCAAGAGATGTTTTCTGGTAAGAAGAGTCACTATTGCGCTCCCATTGTCATACACAGTGCAAATAGCACTGGAGTCTGTTCCCAGCAAGTAAAGTTTATTAGACTGTAGAGGAGCTACTGTTCTCGTAAGTTTCCTAAGCAGAGTTGAACTAGATATGTCCCGTTTGTGTAGGAAGCACAGTTCTTTTGTTCTGAGCAAGCTCACTGTTCTCGCCCTGTAGGAAACACTGTAGAGTAGAAGAGTGCTCTATTCCCAAAAGCAGAGTGTGTTTCTTGTAAGGCGAGCTAGCGATTGTTTCCCAGTCCTAAATTGAGTTGAATCACATGTAGTTTCTAGTCCTACGAGCAAGAGTTGTTTTCTGGTAAGAAGAGTCACTATTGTGCTCCCTTTGCTGTACACAGTGCAAATAGCACTCGCGTCTGTTCCCAGTAAGTACAGTGTATTGGACTGAAAAGGAGCTACTGTTCTCGTCATTTTCCTAAGCAGAGTTGAACTAGATGTGGACCGTGTGTATAGGAAGCACAGTTCTTTTGTTCTGAGCAAGCTCACTGTTCGAACCCAATAGGAAACACAGTAGAGTAGAGGAGTGCTCTTTTCTCAAAAGCAGAGTGTGTTTCTTGTAAGGCGAGCTAGCGTTTTTTTCCCAGTCTTAAATGGAGTTGAATCACATGCAGTTTCAGGTCCTACAATCAAGAGCTGTTTTCTGGTAAGGAAAGTCACTATTGCGCTCCCATTGCAATATACAGTGCAAATAGCACTCGCGTCTGTTCCCAGCAAATACAGTGTATTGGAATGAAGAGGAGCTACTGTTCTTGTCAGTTTCCTAAGCAGAGTTGAACTAGATATGACCCGTGTGTGTAGGATGCACAATTTTTTTGTTCTGAGCAAGCACACTGTTTGGTCCCCATAGGAAACACAGTAGAGTAGATGTGTGCCATATTCTCAAAAGCAGAGTGTGTTTCTTGTAAGACGAGCTAGCGTTTGTTTCCCAATCCTAAATGGAGTTGAGTCACATGCAGTTTTTGGTCCTATGAGCTAGAGTTGTTTTCTGGTAAGAAGAGTTACTATTGAGCTCCCATTGTCATACACAGGGCAAATAGCACTGGCGTCTGTTCCCAGCAAGTACAGTGTATTGGACTGAAGAGGATCTACTGTTCTTGTCAGTTTCCTAAGCAGAATTGAACTGGATATGGCCCGTTTGTGTAGGAAGCAAAGTTCTTTTTTTCTGAGCAAGCTCACTGTTCTGGCCATATAGGAAAAACAGTAGAGTAGAAAAGTGCTCTTTTCTCAAAAGCAGAGTGTGTTTCTTGTAAGGCGAGCTAGCGTTTGTTTCCCAGTCCTAAATGGAGTTGAATCAAATGCAGTTTTTGGTCCTAAGAGCAAGAGTTGTTTTCTGGTAAAGAAGAGTCACTATTGCGCACCCATTGCCATACACAGTACAAATAGCCCTCGTGTCTGTTCCCAGCAAGTACAGTGTATTGGACTAAAGAGGAGCTACTGTTCTTGTCAGTTTCCTAAGCAGAGTTGAACTAGATATGGCCCGTTTGTGTAGGAAGCACAGTTCTTTTGTTCTGAGCAAGCTCACTGTTCTCGCCCTATAGGAAACACTGTAGTGTAGAAGAGTGCTCTATTATCAAAAGCAGAGTGTGTTTTTTGTAAGGCGAGCTAGCAATTGTTTCCCAGTCCTAAATTGAGTTGAATCACATGTAGTTTCTGGTCCTACGAGCAAGAGTTTTTTTCTGGTAAGAACAGTCACTATTGCGCTTTTATTGTCATACACAGGGCAAATAGCACTGGTGTCTCTTCCCAGCATGTACACTGTATTGGACTGAAGAGGATCTACTGTTCTTGTCAGTTTCCTAAGCAGAGTTGAACTAGATATGGCCCATGTTTGTAGGAAGCACAGTTCTTTGTACTCAGCAAGCTCACTGTTCTGGCTCTATAGGAAACACAGAAGAGTAGAAGAGTGCTCTTTCCTCAAAAGCAGAGTGTGTTTCTTGTAAGGCGATCTAGTGTTTGTTTCCCATTCCTAAATGGAGTTGAATCACATGCAGTTTCAGGTCCTACGAGCAAGAGTTGTTTTCTGGTAAGGAAAGTCACTATTGTGCTCCCATTGCCATACACAGTGCAAAGAGCACTCGCGTCTGTTCCCAGCAAGTATAGTGTATTGGACTGAAGAGGAGCTACTGTTCTTGTCAGTTTCCTAAGCAGAGTTGAACTAGATATGACCCGTGTGTGCAGGAAGCACAATTCTTTTGTTCTGAGCAAGCTCCCAGTTTGGACCCCATAGGAAACACAGTAGAGAAGATGTGTGCCCTATTCTCAAAAGCAGAGCGTTTTTCTTGTAAGGCGAGCTAGCGTTTGTTTTCCAGTCCTAAGTGGATTGAATCAAATGCAGTTTCTGGTCCTAAGAGCAAGAGTTGTTTTCTGGTAAGAAGAGTCACTATTGTGCTCCCTTTGCCGTACACAGTGCAAATAGCACTCGCGTCTGTTCTCAGTAAGTACAGTGTATTGGACTGAAGAGGAGCTACTGTTCTCATCAGTTTCCTAAGCAGAGTTGAACTAGATATGGACCGTGTGTGTAGGAAGCACAGTTCTTTTGTTCTGAGCAAGCTCACTGTTCGAACCCCATAGGAAACACAGTAGAGTAGAAGAGTGCTCTTTTCTCAAAAGCAGAGTGTGTTTCTTGTAAGGCGAGCTAGCGTTTGTTTCCCAGTCCTAAATGGAGTTGAAATACATGCAGTATCAGGTCCTATGAGCAAGAGTTGTTTTCTGGTAAGGAAAGTCACTATTGCGCTCCCATTGCCATACACAGTGCAAATAGCACTCGCGTCTGTTACCAGCAAGTACAGTGTATTGGACTGAAGAGGAGCTACTGTTCTTGTAAGTTTCCTAAGCAGAGTTGAACTAGATATGACCCGTGTGTGTAGGAATCACAGTTCTTTTGTTCTGAGCAAGCTCACTGTTTGGACCAAATAGGAAACACAGTAGAGGAGATGTGTGCCCCATTCTAAAAAGCAGAGCGTGTTTCTTGTAAGGCGAGCTAGCGTTTGTTTCCCAGTCCTAAATGGAGTTGAATCCCATGCAGTTTCTGGTCCTACGAGCAAGAATTGTTTTGTGGTAAGAAGAGTCACTATTGCGCTCCCATTGTCATACACAGTGCAAATAGCACTGGCGTCTGTTCCCAGCAAGTACAGTGTATTGGACTGAAGAGGATCTACTGTTCTTGTCAGTTTCCTAAGCAGAATTGAACTAGATATGGCCGTGTGTAGGAAGCACAGTTCTTTTGTTCTGAGCAAGCTCACTGTTCTGGCGCTATAGGAAACACAGTAGAGTAGAAGAGTGCTGTTTTCTCAAAAGCAGAGTGTGTTTCTTGTAAGGCGAGCTAGCATTTCTTTCCCAGTAATAAATGGAGTTGAATCACATGCAGTTTCAGGTCCTACGAGCAAGAGTTGTTTTCTGGTAAGGAAAGTCACTATTGCGCTCCCATTGCCATACACAGTGCAAATAGCACTCGCGTCTGTTCCCAGCAAGTACAGTGTATTGGACTGAAGAGAAGCTACTGTTCTTGTCAGTTTCCTAAGCAGAGTTGAACTAGATATGACCCCTGAGTGTAGGAAGCACAAATCTTTTGTTCTGAGCAAGCTCACTGATTGGACCCCATAGGAAACACAGTAGAGAAGATGTGTGCCCTATTCTCAAAAGCAGAGTGTGTTTCTTGTAAGGCGAGCTAGCGTTTGTTTCCCACCTGAGTGGATTGAATCAAATGCAGTTTCTGGTCCTAAGAGCAAGAGTTGTTTTCTGGCAAGAAGAGTCACTATTGTGCCCCTTTGCCGTACACAGTGCAAATAGCACTCGCGTCTGTTCCCAGTATGTACAGTGTATTGGACTGAAGAGGAGCTACTGTTCTCGTCAGTTTCCCAAGCAGTGTTGAACTAGATATGGACCGTGTGTGTAGGAACCACATTTCTTTTGTTCTGAGTAAGCTCACTGTTCTGGCCCTATAGGAAACACATTAGAGTAGAAGAGTGCTCTTTTCTCAAAAGCTGAGTGTGTTTCTTGTAAGGCGAGCTAGCGTTAGTTTCCCAGTCGTAAATGGAGTTGAATCAATTGCAGTTTTTGGTCCTACGAGCAAGAGTTGTTTTCTGGTAAGAAGAATCACTATTGCGCTCCCATTTCCATACACAGTACAAATAGCACTCGCGTCTTTTCCCAGCAAGTACAGAGTATTGGACTGAAGGGGAGCTACTGTTCTTGTCAGTTTCCTAGGCAGAGTTGAACTAGATATGGCCCGTGTGGATAGGAAGCACAGTTCTTTTGTTCTGAGCAAGCTCACTGTTCGAAACCCATAGGAAACACAGTACAGTAGAAGAGTGCTCTTTTCTCAAAAGCAGAGTGTGTTTCTTGTAAGGTGAGCTAGCGTTTTTTTCCCAGTCGTAAATGGAGTTGAATCACATGCAGTTTCAGGTCCTATGAGCAAGAGCTGTTTTCTGGTAAGGAAAGTCACTATTGCGCTCCCATTGCAATATACAGTGCAAATAGCACTCGCATCTGTTCCCAGCAAGTACAGTGTATTGGACTGAAGAGGAGCTACTGTTCTTGTCAGTTTCCTAAGCAGAGTTGAACTAGATATGGCCCGTGTGTGTAGGAAGCACAGTTCTTTTGTTCTGTGAAGCTCACTGTTCGAACCCCATAGGAAACACAGTAGAGTAGAAGAGTGCTCTTTTCTCAAAAGCAGAGTGTGTTTCTTGTAAGGCGAGCTAGCGTTTGTTTCCCAGTCCTTAATGGAGTTGAATCACATGCAGTTTCTGGTCCTACGAGCAAGAGTTTTTTCTGGTAATAAAAGTAACTGTTGCGCTCCCATTGTCATACACAAGGCAAATAGCACTGGCGTCTGTTCCCAGCATGTACAGTGTATTGGACTGAGGAGAAGCTACTGTTCTTGTCAGTTTCCTAAGCAGAGTTGAAGTAGATATGGCCCATGTGTATAGGAAGCACAGTTTTTTTGTACTCAGCAAGTTCACTGTTCTGGCCCTATAGGACACAGAGTAGAGTAGAAGAGTGCTCTTTTCTCAAAAGCAGAGTGATTTTCCTGTAAGGCGAGCTAGCGTTTGTTTTTCAGTCCTAAATGGAGTTGAATGACATTCAGTTTCAGGTCCTACGAGCAAGAGTTGTTTTCTGGTAAGAAGAGTAACTATTGCGCTCCTATTGCTGTACACAGTGCAAATAGCACTCGCATATATTCCTAGCAAGTACAGTGTATTGGACTGAAGAGGAGCTACTGTTCTCATCAGTTTCCTAAGCAGAGTTGAACTAGATATGGCCCGTGTGTGTAGGAAGCACAGTTCTTTTCTTCTGAGCAAGCTCACTGTTCTGGCCCTATAGGACATAGAGTAGAGTAGAAGAGTGCTCTTTTCTCAAAAGCAGAGTGATTTTCTTGTAAGGCGAGCTAGCGTTTGTTTCCCAGTCCTAAATGGAGTTGAATCACATGCAGTTTATGGTCCTTCAAGCAAGAGTTGTTTTCTGGTAAGAAGAGTCACTATTGTGCTCCCATTGTCATACACAGGGCAAATAGCACTGGCTTCTGTTCCCAGCATGTACAGTGTATTGGACTGAAGACGATCTACTGTTCTTGTCAGGTTCCTAAGCAGAGTTGAACTAGATATGGCCCATTGTGTAGGAAGCACAGTTCTTCTGTTCTGAGCAAGCTCACTGTTCCGGCCTTATAGGAAACACAGTAGAGTAGAAAAGTGCTCTTTTCTCAAAAGCAGAGTGTGTTTCTTGTAAGACAAGCTAGCATTTTTTTCCCAGTCCTAAATGGAGTTGAAATACACATGCAGTTTCTGGTCTTACGAGCAAGCGTTGTTTTCTGGTAAGAAGAGTCACTATTGTGCTCCCTTTGCCATACACAGTGCAAATAGCACTCGCGTCTGTTCCCAACAAGTACAGTGTATTGGACTGAAGAGGAGCTACTGTTCTTGTCAGTTTCCTAAGGAGAATTGAACTAGATATGGCCCGTGTGTGTAGGAAGCACAGTTCTTTTGTACTCAGCAAGCTCACTGTTCTTAACCTATAGGAAACACAGGAGAGTAGAAGAGTGCTCTTTCCACAAAAGCAGAGTGTGTTTCTTGTAAGTCGAGCTAGGGTTTGTTTCCCAGTCCTAAATGTAGTTGAATCACATGCAGTTTCTGGTCCTAGGAGCAAGAGTTGTTTTCTGGTAAGAAGAGTAACTATTGCGCTCCCATTGCTGTACACAGTGCAAATAGCACTTGCATATGTTCCCAGCAAGTACAGTGTATTGGACTGAAGAGGAGCTACTGTTCTCATCAGTTTCCTAAGCATAGTTTAACTAGATATGGCCCGTGTGTGTAGGATGCACAGTTCTTTTCTTCTGAGCAAGCTCACTGTTCTGGCCCTATTGAAACACAGTAGAGTAGAAGAGTGCTCTTTTCTCAAAAGCAGAGTGATTTTCTTGTAAGGCGAGCTAGCTTTTGTTTCCCAGTCCTAAATGGATTTGAATCACATGCAGTTTTGGTCCTTCGATCACGAGTTGTTTTCTGGTAAGAAGAGTCACTATTGTGCTCCCATTGCCATACACAGTACAAATAGCACTCGCGTTTGTTTAACGCAAGTACAGTGTATTGGTCTGAAGAGGAGCTACTGTTCTTGTCAGTTTCCTGAGCAGAGTTGAATTAGATATGGCCCGTGTGTGTAGGAAGCACAGTTCTTTTGTTCTGAGCAAGCTCACTGTTTGAACCCCATAGGAAACACAGTAGAGTAGAAGAGTGCTCTTTTCTCAAAAGCAGAGTGTGTTTCTTGTAAGGCGAGCTAGCATTTGTTTCCCAGTCCTAAATGGAGTTGAAATACACATGCAGATTCTGGTCTTACGAGCTAGAGTTGTTTTCTGGTAAGCAGAGTCACTGTTGCGCTCCCTTTGCCATACACAGTGCAAATAGCACTCGCGTCTGTTCCCAGCAAGTACAGTGTATTGGACTGAAGAGGAGCTACTGTTCTTGTCAGTTTCCTAAGCAGAATTGAATTAGATATGGCCCGTGTGTGTAGGAAGCACAGTTCTTTTGTTCTGAGAAAGCTCACTGTTCTGGCCCTATAGTAAACACAGTAGTGTAGAAGAGTGCTCTTTTCTCAAAAGCATAGTGTGTTTCTTGTAAGGCGAGCTAGTGTTTTTTTCCCAGTCCTAAATGGAGTTCAAATACACATGCAGTTTCTGGTCCTACGAGCAAGAGTTGTTTTCTGGTAAGAAGAGTCACTATTGCGCTCCCATTGTCATTCGCAGTGCAAATAGCACTGGCGTCTGTTCCCAGCAAGTACAGTGTATTGGACTGAAGAGGATCTACTGTTGTTGTCAGGTTCCTAAGCAGAGTTGAACTAGATATGGCCCGTGTGTGTAGGAAGCACGGTTCTTTTGTTCTGAGCAAGCTCACTGTTAGGACCCCATAGGAAACACAGTCGTGTAGAAGTGTGCCCTTTTCTCAAAGCGGAGCGTGTTTCTTGTAAGGCGAGTTAGCGTTTGTTTCCCAGACCTAAGTGGAGTTGAATCACATGCAGTTTCTGGTCCTAAGAGCAAGCGTTGTTTTCGGATAAGAAGAGTCACTATTGTGCTCCCTTTGCCATACACAGTGCAAATAGCACTCGCGTCTGTTCCCAGCAAGTAGAGTGTATTGGACTGAAGAGAGGATACTGTTCTTGTCAGTTTCCTAAGCAGAGTTGAACTAGATATGGCACGTGTGTGTAGGAAGCACAGTTCTTTTGTTCTGAGCAAGCTCACTGTTCGGACACCATAGAAAACACAGTAGAGTAGATTAGTGCTCTTTCCTCAAAAGCAGATTTTGTTTCTTGTAAGGCGAGCTAGCGTTTGTTTCCCAGTCCTAAATGGAGTTGAATCACATGCAGTTTTGGGTCTTACACGCAAGAGTTGCTTTCAGGTAAGGAAAGTCACTATTGTGCTTCCATTGCCATACACAGTGCAAATAGCACTCGCATCTGTTCCCAGCAAGTACAGTGTATTGGACTGAAGAGGAGCTACTTCTCTTGTAGGTTTCCTAAGCAGAGTTGAACTAGATATGGCCCGGATGTAGGAAGCACAGTTCTTTTGTCTGAGCAAAATCTCTGTTCGGACCCCATAGGAAACACAGTAGAGTAGAAGAGTGCTCTTTTCTCAAAAGCAGAGTGTGTTTCTTGTAAGGCGAGCTAGCATTTGTTTCCCAGTCCTAAATGGAGTTGAAATACACATGCAGTTTCTGGTCTTACGAGCAAGAGTTGTTTTCTGGTAAGAAGAGTCACTATTGCGCTCCCTTTGCCATACACAGTGCAAATAGCACTCGCGTCTGTTCCCAGCAAGTACAGTGTATTGGACTGAAGAGGAGCTACTGTTCTTGTCAGTTTCCTAAGCAGAATTGAATTAGATATGGCCCGTGTGTGTAGGAAGCACAGTTCTTTTGTTCTGAGAAAGCTCACTGTTCTGGCCCTATAGTAAACACAGTAGTGTAGAAGAGTGCTCTTTTCTCAAAAGCATAGTGTGTTTCTTGTAAGGCGAGCTAGTGTTTTTTTCCCAGTCCTAAATGGAGTTCAAATACACATGCAGTTTCTGGTCCTACGAGCAAGAGTTGTTTTCTGGTTAGAAGAGTCACTATTGTGCTCCCTTTCCCATACACAGTGCAAATAGCCCTGGCGTCTGTTCCGAGCAAGTACAGTGTATTGGACTGAAGAGGAGCTACTGTTCTTGTCAGTTTCCTAAGCAGAGTTGAACTAGATATGGCCCGTGTGTGTAGGAAGCACAGTTCTTTTGTTCTGAGCAAGCTCACTGTTCTGGCCCTACAGAAAACACAGTAGAGTAGAAGAGTGCCCTTTTCTCAAAAGCAGAGTGTGTTTCTTGTAAGTCGAGCTAGCGTTTGCTTCCCAGTCCTAAATGGAGTTGAATCACATGCAGTTTCTGGTCCTACGAGCAAGAGTTGTTTTCTGGTAAGAAGAGTCACTATTGCGCTCCCATTGTCATTCGCAGTGCAAATAGCACTGGCGTCTGTTCCCAGCAAGTACAGTGTATTGGACTGAAGAGGATCTACTGTTGTTGTCAGGTTCCTAAGCAGAGTTGAACTAGATATGGCCCGTGTGTGTAGGAAGCACGGTTCTTTTGTTCTGAGCAAGCTCACTGTTAGGACCCCATAGGAAACACAGTAGTGTAGAAGTGGGCCCTTTTCTCAAAGCGGAGCGTGTTTCTTGTAAGGCGAGCTAGCGTTTGTTTCCCAGACCTAAGTGGAGTTGAATCACATGCAGTTTCTGGTCCTAAGTGCAAGCGTTGTTTTCGGATAAGAAGAGTCACTATTGTGCTCCCTTTGCCATACACAGTGCAAATAGCACTCGCGTCTGTTCCCAGCAAGTAGAGTGTATTGGACTGAAGAGAGGATACTGTTCTTGTCAGTTTCCTAAGCAGAGTTGAACTAGATATGGCACGTGTGTGTAGGAAGCACAGTTCTTTTGTTCTGAGCAAGCTCACTGTTCGGACACCATAGGAAACACAGTAGAGTAGATTAGTGCTCTTTCCTCAAAAGCAGATTTTGTTTCTTGTAAGGCGAGCTAGCGTTTGTTTCCCAGTCCTAAATGGAGTTGAATCACATGCAGTTTTGGGTCGTACACGCAAGAGTTGCTTTCAGGTAAGGAAAGTCACTATTGTGCTTCCATTGCCATACACAGTGCAAATAGCACTCGCATCTGTTCCCAGCAAGTACAGTGTATTGGACTGAAGAGGAGCTACTTCTCTTGTAGGTTTCCTAAGCAGAGTTGAACTAGATATGGCCCGGATGTAGGAAGCACAGTTCTTTTGTTCTGAGCAAAATCTCTGTTCGGACCCCATAGGAAACACAGTTGAGTAGAAGTGTGCTCTTTTCTCAAAAGCAGAGTGTGTTTCTTGTAAGGCGAGCTAGCATTTGTTTCCCAGTCCTAAATGGAGTTGAAATACACATGAAGTTTCTGGTCTTACGAGCAAGAGTTGTTTTCTGGTAAGAAGAGTCACTATTGTGCTCCCTTTGCCATACACAGTGCAAATAGCACTCGCGTCTGTTCCCAACAAGTACAGTGTATTGGACTGAAGAGGAGCTACTGTTCTTGTCAGTTTCCTAAGCAGAATTGAATTAGATATGGCCCGTGTGTGTAGGAAGCACAGTTCTTTTGTTCTGAGTAAGCTCACTGTTCTGGCCCTATAGTAAACACAGTAGTGTAGATGAGTGCTCTTTTCTCAAAAGCAGAGTGTGTTTCTTGTAAGGAGAGCTAGCGTTTTTTTCCCAGTCCTAAATGGAGTTCAAATACACATGCAGTTTCTGGTCCTACGAGCAAGAGTTGTTTTCTTGTTAGAAGAGTCACTATTGCGCTCCCTTTCCCATACACAGTGCAAATAGCCCTGGCGTCTGTTCCGAGCAAGTACAGTGTATTGGACTGAAGAGGAGCTACTGTTCTTGTCAGTTTCCTAAGCAGAGTTGAACTAGATATGGCCCGTGTGTGTAGGAAGCACAGTTCTTTTGTTCTGAGCAAGCTCAGTGTTCTGGCCCTACAGAAAACACAGTAGAGTAGAAGAGTGCTCTTTTCTCAAAAGCAGAGTGTATTTCTTGTAAGTCGAGCTAGCGTTTGCTTCCCAGTCCTAAATGGAGTTGAATCACATGCAGTTTCTGGTCCTGCGAGCAAGAGTTGTTTTCTGGTAAGAAGAGTCACTATTGCGCTCCCATTGTCATTCGCAGTGCAAATAGCACTGGCGTCTGTTCCCAGCAAGTACAGTGTATTGGACTGAAGAGGATCTACTGTTGTTGTCAGGTTCCTAAGCAGAGTTGAACTAGATATGGCCGGATGTAGGAAGCACAGTTCTTTGTTCTGAGCAAGCTCTCTGTTCGGACCCCATAGGAAACAAAGTAGAGTAGAAGAGTGCTCTTTTCTCAAAAGCAGAGTGTGTTTCTTGTAAGGCGAGCTAGCGTTTGCTTCCCAGTCCTAAATGGAGTTGAATCACATGCAGTTTCTGGTCCTACGAGCAAGAGTTGTTTTCTGGTAAGAAGAGTCACTATTGTGCTCCCATTGTCATTTGCAGTGCAAATAGCACTGGCGTCTGTTCCCAGCACGTACAGTGTATTGGACTGAAGAGGATCTACTGCTGTTGTCAGGTTCCTAAGCAGAGTTGAACTAGATATGGCCCGTGTGTGGAGGAAGCACGGTTCTTTTGTTCTGAGCAAGCTCACTGTTAGGACCCCATAGGAAACACAGTAGTGTAGAAGTGTGCCCTTTTCTCAAAGCGGAGCGTGTTTCTTGTAAGGCGAGCTAGCGTTTGTTTCCCAGACCTAAGTGGAGTTGAATCACATGCAGTTTCTGGTCCTAAGTGCAAGCGTTGTTTTCGGATAAGAAGAGTCACTATTGCGCTCCCTTTGCCATACACAGTGCAAATAGCACTCGCGTCTGTTCCCAGCAAGTAGAGTGTATTGGACTGAAGAGAGGATACTGTTCTTGTCAGTTTCCAAAGCAGAGTTGAACTAGATATGGCACGTGTGTAGGAAGCACAGTTCTTTTGTTCTGAGCAACTTCACTGTTCGGACACCATAGGAAACACAGTAGAGTAGATTAGTGCTCTTTCCTCAAAAGCAGATTTTGTTTCTTGTAAGGCGAGCTAGCGTTTGTTTCCCAGTCCTAAATGGATTTGAATCACATGCAGTTTTGGGTCCTACACGCAAGAGTTGCTTTCAGGTAAGGAAAGTCACTATTGTGCTTCCATTGCCATACACAGTGCAAATAGCACTCGCATCTGTTCCGAGCAAGTACAGTGTATTGGACTGAAGAGGAGCTACTTCTCTTGGAGGTCCTAAGCAGAGTTGAACTAGATATGGCCCGGATGTAGGAAGCACAGTTCTTTTGTTCTGAGCAAAATCTCTGTTCGGACCCCATAGGAAACACAGTAGAGTAGAAGAGTGCTCTTTTCTCAAAAGCAGAGTGTGTTTCTTGTAAGGCGAGCTAGCATTTGTTTCCCAGTCCTAAATGGAGTTGAAATACACATGCAGTTTCTGGTCTTACGAGCAAGAGTTGTTTTCTGGTAAGAAGAGTCACTATTGCGCTCCCTTTGCCATATACAGTGCAAATAGCACTCGCGTCTGTTCCCAACAAGTACAGTGTATTGGACTGAAGAGGAGCTACTGTTCTTGTCAGTTTCCTAAGCAGAATTGAATTAGATATGGCCCGTGTGTGTAGGAAGCACAGTTCTTTTGTTCTGAGAAAGCTCACTGTTCTGGCCCTACAGAAAACACAGTAGAGTAGAAGAGTGCTCTTTTCTCAAAAGCAGAGTGTGTTTCTTGTAAGTCGAGCTAGTGTTTGCTTCCCAGTCCTAAATGGAGTTGAATCACATGCAGTTTCTGGTCCTAGGAGCAAGAGTTGTTTTCTGGTAAGAAGAGTCACTATTGCGCTCCCATTGTCATTCGCAGTGCAAATAGCAGTGGCGTCTGTTCCCAGCAAGTACAGTGTATTGGACTGAAGAGGATCTAAGGTTGTTGTCAGGTTCCTAAGCAGAGTTGAACTAGATATGGCCCGTGTGTGTAGGAAGCACGGTTCTTTTGTTCTGAGCAAGCCTACTGTTAGGACCCCATATAAAACACAGTAGAGTAGAAGTGTGCCCTTTTCTCAAAGCGGAGCGTGTTTCTTGTAAGGCAAGCTAGCGTTTGCTTCCCAGACCTAAGTGGAGTTGAATCACATGCAGTTTCTGATCCTAAGAGCAAGCGTTGTTTTCTGATAAGAAGAGTCACTATTGCGCTCCCTTTGCCATACACATTGCAAATACCCCTCGCGTCTGTTCCCAGCAAGTAGAGTGTATTGGACTGAAGAGAGGACACTGTTCTTGTCAGTTTCCTAAGCAGAGTTGAACTAGATATGGCACGTGTGTGTAGGAAGCACAATTCTTTTGTTCTGAGCAAGCTCACTGTTCGGACACCATAGGAAACACAGTAGAGTAGATTAGTGCTCTTTCCTCAAAAGCAGATTTTGTTTCTTGTAAGGCGAGCTAGCGTTTGTTTCCCAGTCCTAAATGGAGTTGAATCACATGCAGTTTTGGGTCTTACACGCAAGAGTTGCTTTCAGGTAAGGAAAGTCACTATTGCGCTTCCATTGCCATACACAGTGCAAATAGCACTTGCATCTGTTCCCAGCAAGTACAGTGTATTGGACTGAAGAGGAGCTACTTCTCTTGTCAGTTTCCTAAGCAGAGTTGAACTAGATATGGCCCGGATGTAGGAAGCACAGTTCTTTTGTTCTGAGCAAGCTCTCTGTTCGGACACCATAGGAAACACAGTAGAGTAGAAGAGTGCTCTTTTCTCAAAAGCAGAGTGTGTTTCTTGTAAGGGGAGCTAGCGTTTGTTTCCCAGTTCTAAATGGAGTTGAATCTAATGCAGTTTCTGGTCCTATGAGCAAGAGTTGTTTTGTGGTATGAAGAGTCACAATTGTGATCCCATTGTAATACACAGTGCAAATATCACTCACGTCTTTTCCCAGCAAGTAGAGAGTATTGGACTGAAGAGGAGCTACTGTTCTTGTCAGTTTCCTAAGCAGAGTTTTACTAGTTATGGCCCGGGTGTAGGAAGCACAGTTTTTTTGTTCTGAGCAAGTTCTCTGTTTAGACCCCATAGGAAACACAGTAGAGAAGAAGAGTGCTTTTTTCTCAAAAGCAGAGTGTGTTTCTTGTAAGGCGAGCTAGCGTTTGTTTCCCAGTCCTAAATGGAGTTGAATCCCATGCAGTTTCTGGTCCTAAGAGCAAGATTTGTTTTCTGATAAGAAGAGTCACTATTGTGCTCCCATTGCCGTACTCAGTGCAAATAGCACTCGCGTCTGTTCCCAGCAAGTACAGTGTATTGGACTGAAGAGGTGCTACTGTTCTTGTCAGTTTCCTAAGCAGAGTTGAACTACATATGGCCCGTGTGTGTAGGAAGCACAGTTCTTTTGTTCTTAGCAAGCTCACTGTTTTGGCACTATAGGAAACACAGTAGAGTAGAAGAGTGCTCTTTTCTCAAAAGCAGAGTGTGTTTCTTGTAAGGCGAGCTAGCGTTTGTTTCCCAGTCCTAAATGGAGTTGAATCACATGCAGTTTCTGGTCCTACGAGCAAGAGTTGTTTTCTGGTAAGAAGAGTAACTATTGGGCTCCCATTGTCATTCACAGTGAAAAGAGCACTGGCGTCTGTTCCCAGCAAGTACAGTGTATTGGACTGAAGAGGATCTACTGTTCTTGTCAGGTTCCTAAGCAGAGTTGAACTAGATATGGCCCGTGTGTGTAGGAAGCACGGTTCATTGTTCTGAGCAAGCTCACTGTTAGGACACCATAGGAAACACAGTAGAGTAGATTAGTGCTCTTTCCTCAAAAGCAGATTTTGTTTCTTGTAAGGCAAGCTAGCGTTTGTTTCCCAGTCCTAAATGGAGTTGAATCACATGCAGTTTTTGGTCTTACACGCAAGAATTGCTTTCAGGTAAGGAAAGTCACTATTGCGCTCCCATTGCCATACACAGTGCAAATAGCACTCGCGTCTGTTCCCAGCAAGTACAGTGTATTGGACTGAAGAGGAGCTACTTCTCTTGTAGGTTTCCTAAGCAGAGTTGAACTAGATATGGCCCGGATGTAGGAAGCACAGTTCTTTTGTTCTGAGCAAGCTCTCTGTTCGGACCCCATAGGAAAAACAGTAGAGTAGAAGAGTGCTCTTTTCTCAAAAGCAGAGTGTGTTTTTTGTAAGGCGAGCTAGCATTTGTTTCCCATTCCTAAGTGGATTGAATCAAATGCAGTTTCAGGTCCTAAGAGCAAGAGTTGTTTTCTGGCAAGAAGAGTCACTATTGTGCATCCATTGCTGTACACAGTGCAAATAGCACTGGCGTCTGTTCCCAGCAAGTACAGTGTATTGGACTGAAGAGGATCTACTGTTCTCGTCAGTTTCCTAAGCAGAGTTGAACTAGATATGGCCCGTGCGTGTAGGAAGCACAGTTCTTTTGTTCTGAGCAAGCTCACTGTTCTGGCCCTATAGGAAACACAGTAGAGTAGAAGAGTGCTCTTTTTTCAAAAGCAGAGTGTGTTTCTTGTAAGGCGAGTAAGCGTTTGTTTCCCAGTCAGAAATGGAGTTGAATTACATGCAGTTTCTGGTCCTACGAGCAATAGTTGTTTTCTGGTAAGAAGAGTCACTATTGCGCTTCCATTGCCATAGGCAGTGCAAATAGCACTCGCGTCTGTTCTCAGCAATTGCAGTGTATTGGACTGAAGAGGAGCTACTGTTCTTGTCAGTTTCCTAAGCAGAGTTTAACTAGATATGGCCCGTGTGTGTAGGAAGCACAGTTCTTTTGTTCTGACCAACCTCACTGTTCTGACCCCATAGGAAACACAGTAGAGTAGAAGAGTGCCGTTTTCTCAAAAGCAGAGTGTGTTTCTTGTAAGGCGAGCTAGCGTTTGTTTCCCAGTCAGAAATGGAGTTGTATCACATGCAGTTTCTGGTCCTACGAGCAAGAGTTTTTTTCTGGTAAGAAGAGTCACTATTGCGATCCCATTGCCATACACAGTGCAAATAGCACTTGCGTCTGTTCCCAGCAAGTGCAGTGTATTGGACTGAAGAGGAGCTACTGTTCTTGTCAGTGTCCTAAGCAGAGATGAACGAGATATGGCCCGTGTGTGTAGGAAGCACAGTTCTTTTGTTCTGAGCAAGCTCACTGTTCAGACACCATAAGAAACACAGTAGAGAAGAAGAGTGCTCATTTCTCAAAAGCGTAGTGTGTTTCTTGTAAGGCGAGCTATTGTTTG
Source organism: Peromyscus eremicus (assembly GCF_949786415.1). Taxonomy (NCBI): domain Eukaryota; kingdom Metazoa; phylum Chordata; class Mammalia; order Rodentia; family Cricetidae; genus Peromyscus; species Peromyscus eremicus. The sequence continues at coordinate 515,267 of NW_026734329.1, read as the reverse complement.
TTTCCCAGTACTAAATGGAGTTGAATCACATGCAGTTTCTTGTCCTACGAGCAAGAGTTTTTTTCTGGTAAGAAGAGTCAATATTGCGCTCCCATTTCCATACACAGTGCAAATAGCACTGGCGTCTGTTCCCAGCATGTACAGTGTATTGGACTGAAGAGGATCTACTGTTCTTGTCAGTTTCCTAAGCAGAAATGAACTAGATATGGCAGTGTGTGTAGGAAGCACAGTTCTTTTGTTCTGAGCAAGCTCTCTGTTCTGGCCCTATAGGAAACACAGTAGAGTAGAAGAGTGCTCTTTTCTCAAAAGCAGATTGTGTTTCTTGTAAGGCAAGCTAGCGTTTGTTTCCCAGTCCTAAATGTAGTTGAATCACATGCACTTTCTTGTCCTACGAACAAGAGTTGTTTTCTGGTAAGAAGAGTCACTATTGTGCTCCCATTGTCATACACAGGGTAAATGGCACTGGCGTCTGTTCCCAGAATGTACAGTGTATTGGAATGAAGCGGATTTACTGTTCTTGTCATTTTCCTCAGCAAAATTGAATTAGATATGGCCCTTGTGTGTAGGAAGCGCAGTTCTTTTGTTCTGAGCAAGCTCACTGTTCTGGCCCTATAAGAAACACAGTAGAGTAGAAGAGTGCTCTTTTCTCAAAAGCACAGTGTGTTTTTTGTAAGGCAAGTAAGCGTTCGTTTCCCAGTTCTAAACGGAGTTGAGTCACATGCAGTTTTTGGGCCTAGAAGCAAGAGTTGCTTTCTGGTAAGAAGAGTCACTATTGCGATCCCATTGCCATACACAGTACAAATAGCACTCGCGTCTGTTCCCAGCCAGTACAGTGTATTGGACTGAAGAGGAGCTACTGTTCTTGTCAGTTTCCTAAGCAGAGTTGAACTAGATATGGCCCGTGTGTGTAGGAAGCACAGTTCTTCTGTTCTGAGCAAGCTCACTGTTCGGACCCCATATGAAACACAGTAGAGTGAAAGAGTGCCCTTTTCTCAAAAGCAGAGTGTATTTCTTGTAAGGCGAGCTAGCGTTTGTTTCCCAGTACTAAGTGGAGTTGATTCCCATGCAGTTTCTGGTCCTAAGAGCAAGATTTGTTTTCTGGTAAGAAGAGTCACTATTGCAGTCCCATTGCCATACACAGTACAAATAGCTCTCGCGTCTGTTCCTAGCAAGTACAGTGTATTGGACTGAAGAGGAACTACTGTTCTTGTCAGTATCCTAAGCAGAGTTGAACTAGATATGGCGCATGTGTGTAGGAAGCACAGTTCTTTTGTTCTGAGTAAGCTCACTGTTCGGACCCCATAGGAAACACAGAAGAGTAAAAGAGTGCCCTTTTCTCAAAAGCAGAGTGTGTTTCTTGTAAGGCACGCAAGCGTTTGTTTCCCAGTTCTAAACGGAGTTGAGTCACATGCAGTTTTTGGTCCTATGAGCAAGAGTTGTTTTCTGGTAAGAAGAGTCACTGTTGGGCTCCCATTGTCATACACAGGGCAAATGGCACTCGCTTCTGTTCCCAGCAAGTACAGTGTATTGGACTGAAGAGGAGCTACTGTTCTTGTCAGTTTCCTAAGCAGAGTTGAAATAGATATGGCCCGTGTGTGTAGGAAGCACAGTTCTTTTGTTCTGAGCAAGCTCACTGTTCTGGCCCTATAAGAAACACAGTAGAGTAGAATAGTGCTCTTTTCTCAAAATGCAGAGTGTGTTTCTTGTAAGGCGAGTAAGCGTTTGTTTTCCAGTTCTAAACGGAGTTGAGTTACATGCAGTTTTTGGTCCTACGAGCAAGACTTGTTTTCTGGTAAGAAGAGTCACTATTGCACTCCCATTGCCACACACAGTACAAATAGCACTCGCGTCTGTTCCCAGCCAGTACAGTGTATTGGACTGAAGAGGAGCTACTGTTCTTGTCAGTTTCCTAAGCAGAGTTGAACGAGATATGGCCCGTGTGTGTAGGAAGCACAGTTCTTTTGTTCTGAGCAAGCTCAATTTTGGGACCCCATAGGAAACTCAGTAGAGTAGAAGAGTGCTCTTTTCTCAAAAACAGAGTGTGTTTCTTGTAAGGCGAGGTAGCGTTTGTTTCCCACTCCTAAATGGAGTTGAATCACATGCAGATTCTGGTCCTAGGAGCAAGAGTTGTTTTCTGGTAAGTTAGTCACTATTGCACTCCCATTGACATACACAGTGCAAATAGCACTCACATCTGTTTCCAGCAAGTACAGTGAATTGGACTGAAGAGGAGCTACTGTTCTTGTCAGTTTCCTAAGCAGATTTGAACTAGATATAGCCCGTGTGTGTAGGAAGCACAGTTCTTTTGTTATTAGCAAGATCACTCTTCTGGCCATATAGGAAACACAGTAGAGTAGAAGAGTGCTCTTTTCTCAAAAACAGAGTCTCTTTCTTGTCAGGCGAGCTAGGGTTTATTTCCCAGTTCTAAATGGAGTTGAATCACATGTAGTTTTTGGTCCTATGAGCAAGAGTTGTTTTCTGTTAAGGAAAGTCACTATTGAGCACCCATTGCCATACACAGTGCAAATAGCACTCGCGTCTGTTCCCAGCCAGTACTGTGTATTGGACTGAAGAGGAGCTACTGTTCTTGTCAGTTTCCTAAGCGGAGTTTAACTAGATATGGCCCGTCTGTGCAGGTACCACACTTCTTTTGTTCTGAGCAAGCTCACTTTTCAGACACCATAGGAAACACAGTAGAGTAGAAGAGTGCTCTTTTCTCAAAAGCAGAGTGTGTTTCTTGTAATGCGAGCTAGTGTTTGTTTCCCAGTCAGAAAAGGAGTTGAATCCCATGCAGTTTCTGGTCCTACAAGCAAGAGTTGTTTTCTGGTAAGAAGAGACACTATTGCGCTTCCTTTGCCATACACAGTGCAAATAGCACTCGCGTCTGTTCCCAGCAAGTACAGTGTATTGGACTGAAGAGGAGCTACTGTTCTTGTAAGTTTCCTAAGCAGAATTGAACTAGATATGGCCGTGTGTGTAGGAAGCACAGTTCTTTTTTTCTGAGCAAGCTCACTGTTCTGGACATATAGGAAACACAGTAGACAAGAACAGCGCACTTTTCTCAAAAGCAGAGTGTGGTTCTTGTAAGGAGAGCTAACGTTTGTTTCCCAGTCCTAAATGGAGTTGAGTCACATGCAGTTTTTGGTCCTAGGAGCAAGAGTTGTTTTCTGGTAAGAGGAGTCACTATTGCGCTCCAATTGCCAAACACAGTGCAAATAGCACTCGCGTCTGTTCCCAGCAAGTACAGTGTATTGGACTGAAGAGGATCTACTGTTCCTGTCAGTTTCCTAAGCAGAAATGAACTAGATATGGCCGTGTGTGTAGGAAGCACAGTTCTTTTGTTCTGAGCAAGCTCTCTGTTCTGGCCCTATAGGAAACACAGTAGAGTAGAAGAGTGCTCTTTTCTCAAAAGCAGAGTGTTTTTCTTGTAAGGCGAGCTAGCGTTTGTTTCCCAGTTCTAAACGGAGTTGAGTAACATGCAGTTTTTGGTCCTATGAGCAAGAGTTGTTTTCTGGTAAGAAGAGTCACTATTGCGCTCCCATTGCCATACACAGTACAAATAGCACTCGCGTCTGTTCCCAGCCAGTACAGTGTATTGGACTGAAGAGGAGCTACTGTTCTAGTCAGTTTCCTAAGCAGAGTTGAACTAGATATGGCCCGTGTGTGTAGGAAGCACAGTTCTTTTGTTCTGAGCCAGCTCACTCTTGGGACCCCATAGGAAACTCAGTAGAGAAGAAGAGTGCTCTTTTCTCAAAAGCAGAGTGTGTTTCTTGTAAGGCGAGCTATTGTTTGTTTCCCAGTCTTAAATGGAGTTGAATCACATGCAGTTTCTGGTCCTATGAGCAAGAGTTGTTTTCTGGTAAGGAAAGTCACTATTGCGCTTCCATTGCCATACACAGAGCAAATAGCACTCGCGTCTGTAACCAGCAATTACAGTGTATTGGACTGAAGAAGAGCTGCTGTTCTTTTCAGTCTCCTAAGCAGAGTTGAACTAGATATGGCCCGTGTGTGTAGGAAGCAGAGTTCTTTTGTTCTGCGCAAGCTCACTGTTAGGACCCCATAGGAAACCCAGTAGAGTAGAAGAATGCCGTTTTCTCAAAAGCATAGTGTGTTTCTTGTAAGGCGAGCTAGCGTTTGTTTCCCACTCCTAAAAGGAGTTGAATCACATGCAGTTTCTGGCCCTATGAGCAAGAATTTTTTTCTGTTAAGAAGAGTCACTATTGCGCTCCCATTGCCATACTGAGTGCAAATAGTACTCGTGTGTGTTTCCAGCAAGTACAGTGTATTGGACTGAAGAGGAGCTACTGTTCTTGTCAGTTGCCTAAGCAGAGTTGAACTAGATATGGCCCGTGGTTGTAGGAAGCACAGTTATTTTGTTCTGAGCAAGCTCAGTGTTCGGACCCAATAGGAAACACAGTAGAGTACAAGAGTGCTCTTTTCTCATAAGCAGAGTGTGTTTCTTGTAAGGCAAGCTACTGTTTGTTTCCCAGTCAGAAATGGACTTGAATCCCATGCAGTTTCTGGTCCTAAGAGCAAGAGTTGTTTTCTTGTAAGAAGAGTCACTATTGCGCTCCCATTGCCATACATAGTGCAAATAGCACTCGCGTCTGCTCCCAGCAAGTACAGTGTATTGGACTGAAGAGGAGCTACTGTTCTTGTCAGTTTCCTAAGCAGAGTTGAACTAGATATGGCCCCTGTGTGTAGGAAGCACAGTTCTTTTGTTCTGACCAAGCTCACTGTTCGGACATCATAGGAAACACAGAAGAGTAGAAGAGTGCCCTTTTCTCAAAAGCAGAGTGTTTTCTTTTAAGGCGAGCTAGCGTTTGTTTCCCAGTCCTAAATGGATTTGAATCACATGCAGTTTCTGTTCCTATGAGCAAGAGTTGTTTTCTGGTAAAGAGAGTCACTATTGCGCTCCCATTGTCATACACAGGGCAAATAGCAATGGCGTCTGTTCCCATCATGTACAGTGTATTGGACTGAAGAGGATCTACTGTTCTTATCAGTTTTCTAAACAGAATTGAACTAGATATGGCCATGGGTATAGGAAGCGCAGTTCTTTTGTTCTGAGCAAGCTCTCTGTTCTGGCCCTATAGGAAACACAGGAGAGTAGAAGAGTGCTCTTTTCTCAAAAGCAGAGTGTGTTTCTTGTAAGGCACGCTAGCATTTGTTTTCCAGTCCTAAATGGTGTTGAATCACATGCAGTTTTTTGTCCTACGAGCAAGAGTTGTTTTCTGGTAAGAAGAGTCACTATTGCGCTCCAATTGCCATACACAGTGCAAATAGCACTCGTGTCTGTTCCCAGCAAGTGCAGTGTATTGGACTGAAGAGGATCCACAGTTCTTGTCAGTTTCCTAAGCAGAGTTGAACGAGATATGGCCCGTGTGTGTAGGAAGCACAGTTCTTTTGTTCTGAGCAAGCTCAGTTTTGGGACCCCATAGGAAACTCAGTAGAGTAGAAGAGTGCTCTTTTCTCAAAAACAGAGTGTGTTTCTTGTAAGGCGAGGTAGCGTTTGTTTCCCACTCCTAAATGGAGTTGAATCACATGCAGATTCTGGTCCTAGGAGCAAGAGTTGTTTTCTGGTAAGGAAAGTCACTATTGCGCTCCCATTGCCATACACAGTGCAAATAGCACTCGCATCTGTTCCCAGCAAGTACAGTGTATTGGACTGAAGAGGAGCTACTGTTCTTGTCAGTTTCCTAAGCAGAGTTGAACTAGATATAGCCCGTGTGTGTAGGAAGCACAGTTCTTTTGTTATTAGCAAGATCACTCTTCTGGCCATATAGGAAACACAGTAGAGAAGAAGAGTGCTCTTTTCTCAAAAACAGAGTCTCTTTCTTGTCAGGCGAGCTAGGGTTTATTTCCCAGTTCTAAATGGAGTTGAATCACATGTAGTTTTCGGTCCTATGAGCAAGAGTTGTTTTCTGTTAAGGAAAGTCACTATTGAGCACCATTGCCATACACAGTGCAAATAGCACTCGCGTCTGTTCCCAGCCAGTACTGTGTATTGGACTGAAGAGGAGCTACTGTTCTTGTCAGTTTCCTAAGCGGAGTTTAACTAGATATGGCCCGTTTGTGCAGGTAGCACACTTCTTTTGTTCTGAGCAAGCTCACTTTTCAGACACCATAGGAAACACAGTAGAGTAGAAGAGTGCTCTTTTCTCAAAAGCAGAGTGTGTTTCTTGTAATGCGAGCTAGTGTTTGTTTCCCAGTCAGAAATGGAGTTGAATCCCATGCAGTTTCTGGTCCTACAAGCAAGAGTTTTTTTCTGGTAAGAAGAGACACTATTGCGCTTCCATTGCCATACACAGTGCAAATAGCACTCGCGTCTGTTCCCAGCAAGTACAGTGTATTGGACTGAAGAGGAGCTACTGTTCTTGTAAGTTTCCTAAGCAGAATTGAACTAGATATGGCCATGTGTGTAGGAAGCACAGTTCTTTTTTTCTGAGCAAGCTCACTGTTCTGGACATATAGGAAACACAGTAGACAAGAACAGCGCACTTTTCTCAAAAGCAGAGTGTGGTTCTTGTAAGGAGAGCTAACGTTTGTTTCCCAGTCCTAAATGGAGTTGAGTCACATGCAGTTTTTCTTCCTACGAGCAAGAGTTGTTTTCTGGTAAGAGGAGTCACTATTGCGCTCCAATTGCCAAACACAGTGCAAATAGCACTCGCGTCTGTTCCCAGCAAGTACAGTGTATTGGACTGAAGAGGATCTACTGTTCCTGTCAGTTTCCTAAGCAGAAATGAACTAGATATGGCCGTGTGTGTAGGAAGCACAGTTCTTTTGTTCTGAGCAAGCTCTTTGTTCTGGCCCTATAGGAAACACAGTAGAGTAGAAGAGTGCTCTTTTCTCAAAAGCAGAGTGTTTTTCTTGTAAGGCGAGCTAGCGTTTGTTTCCCAGTTCTAAACGGAGTTGAGTAACATGCAGTTTTTGGTCCTATGAGCAAGAGTTGTTTTCTGGTAAGAAGAGTCAATATTGCGCTCCCATTGCCATACACAGTACAAATAGCACTCGCGTCTGTTCCCAGCCAGTACAGTGTATTGGACTGAAGAGGAGCTACTGTTCTTGTCAGTTTCCTAAGCAGAGTTGAACTAGATATGGCCCGTGTGTGTAGGAAGCACAGTTTTTTTGTTCTGAGCAAGCTCACTCTTGGGACCACATAGGAAACTCAGTAGAGTAGAAGAGTGCTCTTTTCTCAAAAGCAGAGTGTGTTTCTTGTAAGGCGAGCTATTGTTTGTTTCCCAGTCCTAAATGGAGTTGAATCACATGCAGTTTCTGGTCCTATGAGCAAGAGTGTTTTTCTGGTAAGGAAAGTCACTATTGCGTTTCCATTGCCATACACAGAGCAAATAGCACTCGCGTCTGTTCCCAGCAATTACAGTGTATTGGACTGAAGAAGAGCTGCTGTTCTTCTCAGTCTCCTAAGCAGAGTTGAACTAGATATGGCCCGTGTGTGTAGGAAGCAGAGTTCTTTTGTTCTGCGCAAGCTCACTGTTAGGACCCCATAGGAAACACAGTAGAGTAGAAGAATGCCGTTTTCTCAAAAGTATAGTGTATTTCTTGTAAGGCGAGCTAGCGTTTGTTTCCCACTCCTAAAAGGAGTTGAATCACATGCAGTTTCTGGCCCTATGAGCTAGAGTTGTTTTCTGGTAAGAAGAGTCGCTACTGTGCTCCCATTGTCATACACAGGGCAAATAGCAATGGCGTCTGTTCCCATCATGTACAGTGTATTGGACTGAAGAGGATCTACTGTTCTTATCAGTTTCCTAAACAGAATTGAACTAGATATGGCCATGGGTATAGAAGCGCAGTTCTTTTGTTCTGAGCAAGCTCTGCGTTCTGGCCCTATAGGAAACACAGGAGAGTAGAAGAGTGCTCTTTTCTCAAAAGCAGAGTGTGTTTCTTGTAAGGCACGCTAGCATTTGTTTCCCAGTCCTAAATGGTGTTGAATCACATGCAGTTTTTGGTCCTACGAGCAAGAGTTGTTTTTTGGTAAGAAGAGTCACTATTGTGCTTCCATTGCCATACACAGTGCAAATAGCACTGGCGTCTATTCCCAGCATGTACAGTGTATTGGACTGAAGAGGATCTACTGTCCTTGTCAGTTTCCTAAGCAGAGTTGAACTAGATATGGCCCGGTGTGTAGGAAGCACAGTTCTTTTGTTCTGAGCAAGCTCACTGTTCGGACCCCATAGGAAACACAGTAGAGAAGAAGAGTGCTCGTTTCTCAAAAGCAGATTGTGTTTCTTGTAAGGCGAGCTAGCGTTTGTTTCCCAGTCCTAAATGGAGTTGAATCACCTGCAGTTTCTTGTCCTACGAAGAAGAGTTGTTTTATGGTAAGAAGAGTCACTATTGCGCTCCCATTGCCCTACACAGTGCAAATAGCACTGGCGTCTGTTCCCAGCATGTACAGTGTATTGGACTGAAGTGGATCTACTGTTCTTGTCAGTTTTCTAAGCAGAAATGAACTAGATATGGCCGCGTGTGTAGGAAGCACAGTTCTTTTGTTCTGAGCAAGCTCTCTGTTCTGGCCCTATAGGAAACACAGTAGCGTAGAAGAGTGCTCTTTTCTTAAAAGCAGAGTGTGTTTTTTATAAGTCGAGCTGGCATTTGATTCCCAGTCCTAAATGGAGTTGAATCACATGCAGTTTTTGTTCCTACGAGCAAGAGTTTTTTTCTGTAAGAAGAGTCACTATTGCGATCCCATTGCCATACACAGTGCAAATAGCACTTGTGTCTGTTCCCAGCAAGTGCAGTGTATTGGACTGAAGAGGAGCTACTGTTCTTGTCAGTTTCCTAAGCAGAGTTGAACGAGATATGGCCCGTGTGTGTAGGAAGCACAGTTCTTTTGTTCTGACCAAGCTCACTGTTCGGACACCATAGGAAACACAGTAGAGAAGAAGAGTGCTCATTTCTCAAAAGCATAGTGTGTTTCTTGTAAGGCGAGCTATTGTTTGTTTCCCAGTACTAAATGGAGTTGAATCACATTCAGTTTCTTGTCCTACGAGCAAGAGTTGTTTTCTGGTAAGAAGAGTCAATATTGCGCTCCCATTTCCATACACAGTGCAAATAGCACTGGCGTCTGTTCCCAGCATGTACAGTGTATTGGACTGAAGAGGATCTACTGTTCTTGTCAGTTTCCTAAGCAGAAATGAACTAGATATGGCAGTGTGTGTAGGAAGCACAGTTCTTTTGTTCTGAGCAAGCTCTCTGTTCTGGCCCTATAGGAAACACAGTAGAGTAGAAGAGTGCTCTTTTCTCAAAAGCAGATTGTGTTTCTTGTAAGGCAAGCTAGCTTTTGTTTCCCAGTCCTAAATGTAGTTGAATCACATGCACTTTCTTGTCCTACGAACAAGAGTTGTTTTCTGGTAAGAAGAGTCACTATTGTGCTCCCATTGTCATACACAGGGTAAATGGCACTGGCGTCTGTTCCCAGAATGTACAGTGTATTGGAATGAAGCGGATTTACTGTTCTTGTCATTTTCCTAAGCAAAATTGAACTAGATATGGCCCTTGTGTGTAGGAAGCACAGTTCTTTTGTTCTGAGCAAGCTCACTGTTCTGGCCCTATAAGAAACACAGTAGAGTAGAAGAGTGCTCTTTTCTCAAAAGCACAGTGTGTTTTTTGTAAGGCAAGTAAGCGTTCGTTTCCCAGTTCTAAGCGGAGGTGAGTCACATGCAGTTTTTGGGCCTACGAGCAAGAGTTGCTTTCTGGTAAGAAGAGTCACTATTGCGATCCCATTGCCATACACAGTACAAATAGCACTCGCGTCTGTTCCCAGCCAGTACAGTGTATTGGACTGAAGAGGAGCTACTGTTCTTGTCAGTTTCCTAAGCAGAGTTGAACTAGATATGGCCCGGTGTGTAGGAAGCACAGTTCTTTTGTTCTGAGCAAGCTCACTGTTCGGACCCCATATGAAACACAGTAGAGTGAAAGAGTGCCCTTTTCTCAAAAGCAGAGTGTATTTCTTGTAAGGCGAGCTAGCGTTTGTTTCCCAGTACTAAGTGGAGTTGATTCCCATGCAGTTTCTGGTCCTAAGAGCAAGATTTGTTTTCTGGTAAGAAGAGTCACTATTGCAGTCCCATTGCCATACACAGTACAAATAGCTCTCGCGTCTGTTCCTAGCAAGTACAGTGTATTGGACTGAAGAGGAACTACTGTTCTTGTCAGTATCCTAAGCAGAGTTGAACTAGATATGGCGCATGTGTGTAGGAAGCACAGTTCTTTTGTTCTGAGCAAGCTCACTGTTCGGACCCCATAGGAAACACAGAAGAGTAAAAGAGTGCCCTTTTCTCAAAAGCAGAATGTGTTTCTTGTAAGGCACAGAAGCGTTTGTTTCCCAGTTCTAAACGGAGTTGAGTCACATGCAGTTTTTGGTCCTATGAGCAAGAGTTGTTTTCTGGTAAGAAGAGTCACTGTTGGGCTCCCATTGTCATACACAGGGCAAATGGCACTCGCTTCTGTTCCCAGCAAGTACAGTGTATTGGACTGAAGAGGAGCTACTGTTCTTGTCAGTTTCCTAAGCAGAGTTGAAATAGATATGGCCCGTGTGTGTAGGAAGCACAGTTCTTTTGTTCTGAGCAAGGTCACTGTTCTGGCCCTATAAGAAACAGAGTAGAGTAGAAGAGTGCTCTTTTCTCAAAATGCAGAGTGTGTTTCTTGTAAGGCGAGCAAGCGTTTGTTTTCCAGTTCTAAACGGAGTTGAGTCACATGCAGTTTTTGGTCCTACGGGCAAGACTTGTTTTCTGGTAAGAAGAGTCACTATTGCACTCCCATTGAAATACACAGTACAAATATCACTGGCGTCTGTTCCCAGCCAGTACAGTGTATTGGACTGAAGAGGAGCTACTGTTCTTGTCAGTTTCCTAAGCAGAGTTGAACGAGATATGGCCTGTTTGTGTCGGAAGCACAGTTCTTTTGTTCTGAGCAAGCTCAGTTTTGGGACCCCATAGGAAACTCAGTAGAGTAGAAGAGTGCTCTTTCCTCAAAAACAGAGTGTGTTTCTTGTAAGGCGAGGTAGCGTTTGTTTCCCAATCCTAAATGGAGTTGAATCACATGCAGATTCTGGTCCTAGGAGCAAGAGTTGTTTTCTGGTAGGGAAAGTCACTATTGCGCTCCCATTGCCATACACAGTGCAAATAGCACTCGCATCTGTTCCCAGCAAGTACAGTGTATTGGACTGAAGAGGAGCTACTGTTCTTGTCAGTTTCCTAAACAGAGTTGAACTAGATATAGCCCGTGTGTGTGGGAAGCACAGTTCTTTTGTTCTGACCAAGCTCACTGTTCGTACACCATAGGAAACACAGTAGGGAAGAAGAGTGCTCATTTCTCAAAAGCATAGTGTGTTTCTTGTAAGGCGAGCTATTGTTTGTTTCCCAGTACTAAATGGAGTTGAATCACATGCAGTTTCTTGTCCTAGGAGGAAGAGTTGTTTTCTGGTAAGAAGAGTCAATATTGCGCTCCCATTTCCATACACAGTGCAAATAGCACTGGCGTCTGTTCCCAGCATGTACAGTGTATTGGACTGAAGAGGAGCTACTGTTCTTGTCAGTTTCCTAAGCAGAAATGAACTATATCTGGCAGTGTGTGTAGGAAGCACAGTTCTTTTGTTCTGAGCAAGCTCTCTGTTCTGGCCCTATAGGAAACACAGTAGAGTAGAAGAGTGCTCTTTTCTCAAAAGCAGATTGTGTTTCTTGTAAGGCAAGCTAGCGTTTGTTTCCCAGTCCTAAATGTAGTTGAATCACATGCACTTTCTTGTCCTACGAACAAGAGTTGTTTTCTGGTAAGAAGAGTCACTATTGTGCTCCCATTGTCATACACAGGGTAAATGGCACTGGCGTCTGTTCCCAGAATGTACAGTGTATTGGAATGAAGCAGATTTACTGTTCTTGTCATTTTCCTAAGCAAAATTGAACTACATATAGCCCTTGTGTGTAGGAAGCACAGTTCTTTTGTTCTGAGCAAGCTCACTGTTCTGGCCCTATAAGAAACACAGTAGAGTAGAAGAGTGCTCTTTTCTCAAAAGCAGAGTGTGTTTTTTGTATAGCAAGTAAGCGTTCGTTTCCCAGTTCTAAACGGAGTTGAGTCACATGCAGTTTTTGGTCCTACGAGCAAGAGTTGCTTTCTGGTAAGAAGAGTCACTATTGCGATCCCATTGCCATACACAGTACAAATAGCACTCGCATCTGTTCCCAGAAAGTACAGTGTATTGGACTGAAGAGGAGCTACTGTTCTTGTCAGTTTCCTAAGCAGAGTTGAACTAGATATGGCCCGTGTGTGTAGGAAGCACAGTTCTTTTGTTCTGAGCAAGCTCACTGTTCGGACACCATATGAAACACAGTAGAGTGAAAGAGTGCCCTTTTCTCAAAAGCAGAGTGAATTTCTTGTAAGACGAGCTAGCGTTTGTTTCCCAGTACTAAGTGGAGTTGATTCCCATGCAGTTTCTGGTCCTAAGAGCAAGATTTGTTTTCTGGTAAGAAGAGTCACTATTGCAGTCCCATTGCCATACACAGTACAAATAGCTCTCGCGTCTGTTCCTAGCAAGTACAGTGTATTGGACTGAAGAGGAACTACTGTTCTTGTCAGTATCCTAAGCAGAGTTGAACTAGATATGGCGCATGTGTGTAGGAAGCACAGTTCTTTTGTTCTGAGCAAGCTCACTGTTCGGACCCCATAGGAAACACGGAAGAGTAAAAGAGTGCCCTTTTCTCAAAAGCAGAATGTGTTTCTTGTAAGGCACACAAGCGTTTGTTTCCCAGTTCTAAACTGAGTTGAGTCACATGCAGTTTTTGGTCCTATGAGCAAGAGTTGTTTTCTGGTAAGAAGAGTCAATGTTGGGCTCCCATTGTCATACACAGGGCAAATGGCACTCGCTTCTGTTCCCAGCAAGTACAGTGTATTGGACTGAAGAGGAGCTACTGTTCTTGTCAGTTTCCTAAGCAGAGTTGAACGAGATATGGCCTGTGTGTGTCGGAAGCACAGTTCTTTTGTTCTGAGCAAGCTCACTGTTTGGACCCCATAGGAAACTCAGTAGAGTAGAAGAGTGCTCTTTCCTCAAAAACAGAGTGTGTTTCTTGTAAGGCGAGGTAGCGTTTGTTTCCCAATCTTAAATGGAGTTGAATCACATGCAGATTCTGATCCTAGGAGCAAGAGTTGTTTTCTGGTAAGGAAAGTCACTATTGCGCTCCCATTGCCATACACAGTGCAAATAGCACTCGCATCTGTTCCCAGCAAGTACAGTGTATTGGACTGAAGAGGAGCTACTGTTCTTGTCAGTTTCCTAAACAGAGTTGCACTAGATATAGCCCGTGTGTGTGGGAAGCACAGTTCTTTTGTTATTAGCAAGATCACTCTTCCGGCCATATAGGAAACACAGTAGAGTAGAAGAGTGCTCTTTTCTCAAAAACAGAGTCTCTTTCTTGTAAGGCGAGCTAGGGTTTATTTCCCAGTTCTAAATGGAGTTGAATCACATGCAGTTTTCGGTCCTATGAGCAAGAGTTGTTTTCTGTTAAGGAAAGTCACTATTGAGCACCCATTGCCATACACAGTGCAAATAGCACTCGCATCTGTTCCCAGCCAGTACTTTGTATTGGACTGAAGAGGAGCTACTGTTCTTGTCAGTTTCCTAAGCAGAGTTTAACTAGATATGGCCCGTCTGTGCAGGTAGCACACTTCTTTTGTTCTGAGCAAGCTCACTTTTCAGACACCATAGGATACACAGTAGAGTAGAAGAGTGCTCTTTTCTCAAAAGCAGAGTGTGTTTCTTGTAATGCGAGCTAGTGTTTGTTTCCCCTTCAGAAATGGAGTTGAATCCCATGCAGTTTCTGGTCCTATGAGCAAGAGTTGTTTTCAGTTAAGAAGAGTCACTGTTGCGCTCCCATTTTCATACCCAGGGCAAATAGCACTGGTGTCAGTTCCCAGCTTGTACAGTGTATTGGACTGAAGAGGATCTACTGTTCTTGTCAGTTTCCTAAGCAGAGTTGAACTAGATATGGCCCGTGTGTGGAGGAAGCACAGTTTTTTGTTCTGAGCAAGCTCACTGTTCGGACCTATTAGGAAACACAGTATAGTAGAAGAATGCTCTTTTCTCAAAAGCAGAGTGTGTTTCCTGTAAGGCAAGCTAGCGTTTGTTTCCCAGTCCTAAATGGAGTTGAATCCCATGCAGTTTCTGGTCCTACGAGCAAGAGTTGTTAACTGGTAAGAAGAGTCACTATTGTGCTTCCATTGCCATACATAGGACAAATAGCACTGTTGTCTGTTCCACGCAAGTACAGTGTATTGGACTGAAGAGAATCTACTATTCTTGTCAGGATCCTAAGCAGAATTGAACTAGGTATGGCGGTGTGTGTAGGAAGCACAGTTTTTTGTTCTGAGCAAGCTCACTGTTCATACCCCATAGGAAACACAGTAGAGTAGAAGAGTGCTCTTTTCTCAAAAGCAGAGTGTGTTTCTTGTAAGGCTAGCTAGCTTTTGTTTCCTAGACCTAAATGGAGTTCAATCACATGCAATTTCCGGTCCTATCAGCAAGAGTTGTTTTCTGGTAAGGAAAGTTACTATTGCGCTCCCAGCCATACACAGTGCAAATAGCACTCGCGTCTGTTCCCAGCAAGTACAGTGTATTCGACTGAATAGGAGCTACAGTTCTTGTCAGTTTCCTAAGCATAGTTGAACTAGATATGGTTCGTGTGTGTAGGAAGCACAGTTCTTTTGTTCTGAGCAAGCTCACTGTTCGGACCCCATAGGAAACACAGTAGAGTAGAAGAGTGCTCTTTTCTCAAAAGCAGAGTATGTTTCTTGTAAGGCGAGCTAGCGTTTGTTTCCCAGTCCTAAATGGAGTTGAATCACATGCAGTTTCTGGTCCTATGATCAAGAGTTGTTTTCTGGTAAGGAGAGTCACTATGCGCTCCCATTGACATAAAAAGAGCAAATAGCACTGACTTCCGTTCCCAGCATGTACAGTGTATAGGACTGAAGAGGATCTACTGTTCTTCTCATTTTCAAAAGCAGAATTGAACTGGATAGGTCCCATGTGTGTAGGAAGCACAATTCTTTTGTTCTGAGCAAGCTCACTGTTGGGACCCCATAGGAAACTCAGTAGAGTAGAAGAGTGCTCTATTCTCAAAAGCAGAGTGTGTTTCTTGTAAGGCGAGATAGTGTTTGTTTCCCAGTCCTAAATGGAGTTGAATCACATGCAGTTTCTGGTCCTACAAGCAAGAGTCGTTTTCTGGTAAGAAGAGTCACTATTGAGCTCCCATTGCCATACACAATGCAAATAGCA
The DNA here is from genome assembly GCF_949786415.1 of Peromyscus eremicus. NCBI lineage: Eukaryota > Metazoa > Chordata > Mammalia > Rodentia > Cricetidae > Peromyscus > Peromyscus eremicus. The sequence goes on along the minus strand of NW_026734329.1, from coordinate 499,990 downwards.
CTCACGTCTGTTCCCTGCAAGACAGTGTATTTGACTAAAGAGGATCTACTGTTCTATCAGTTTCCTAAGCAGAAATGAACTAGATATGGCCGTGTGTGTAGGAAGCTCAGTTCTTTTGTTCTGAGCAAGCTCACTCTTCTGGCCCTATAGGAAACACAGTAGAGTAGAAGAGTGCTCTTTTCTCAAAAGCAGAGTGTGTTTCTTGTAAGCCGAGCTCGCGTTTTTTTCCCAGTCCTAAATGGAGTTGAGTCACATGCTGTTTTTGGTCCTACGAGCAAGAGTTGTTTTCTGGTAAGAAGAGTCACTACTGCGCTCCAATTGCCATACACAGTGCAAATAGCACTCGCGTCTGTTTCCAGCAAGTACAATGTATTGGACTGAAGAGGAGCTGCTGTTCTTGTCATTTTCCTAAGCAGAGTTGAACTAGGTATGGTCCGTGTATGTAGGAAGCACAGTTCTTTTGTTCTGAGCAAGCTCACTGTTTGGACCCCATAGGAAACACAGTAGAGTAGAAGAGTGCTCTTTTCTCAAATCAAAGTGTGTTTCTTGTAAGGCGAGCTAGTGTTTGTTTCCCATTCCTAAATGGAGTTGAATCCCATGCAGTTTCTGGTCCTACGAACAAGAGTTGTTTTCTGGTAAGAAGAGTCACTATTGTGCTCCCATTGCCATACACAGGACAAATAGCACTGTCGTCTGTTCCCAGGAAGAACAGTGTATTGGACTGAAGAGGATCTACTGTTCTTGTCAGGTTCCTAATCTGAATTGAACTAGATATGGCCCGTGTGTGTAGGAAGCACAGTTTTTTTGTTCTGAGCAAGCTCACTGTTCGGACCCCATAGGAAACACAGTAGAGTAGAAGAGTGTTCTTTTCTCAAAAGCAGAGTGTGTTTCTTGTAAGGTGAGCTCGCGTTTGTTTCCCAGTCCTAAATGGAGTTGAGTCACATGAAGTTTTTGGTCCTACGACCAAGAGTTGCTTTCTGCTAAGAAGAGTCACTATTGTGCTCCAAATAACATACACAGTGCAAATAGCACTCGCGTCTGTTCCCAGCAAGTACAGTGTATTGGACTGAAGAGGAACTACTGTTCTTGTCAGTTTCCTAAGCAGAATTGAACTAGATATGGCCGTGGGTGTAGGATTCACAGTTTTTTTGTTCTGAGCAAGCTCACTGTTTGGACCCCATAGGAAACACAGTAGAGTAGAAGAGTGCTCTTTTCTCATAAGCAGAGTGTGTTTCTTGTAAGGCGAGCTAGCGATTGTTTCCCAGTCCTAAACGGAGTTGAATCACATGCCGTTTCTAGTCCTATGAGAGAGATTTGTTTTCTGGTAAGAAGAGTCACTATTGTGCTGCCATTGCCATACACAGGACAAATAGCACTGTTGTCTTTTCCCAGCAAGTACAGTGTATTGGACTGAAGAGGATCTGCTGTTCTTGTCAGGTTCCTAAGCAGAATTGAACTAGATATGGCCCATGTGTGTAGGAAGCACAGTATTTTTGTTCTGAGCAAGCTCACTGTTCGGACCCCATAGGAAACACAGTAGAGTAGACGAGTGCTCTTTTCTCAAAAGCAGAGTGTATTTCTTGTAAGGCGAGCTCGTGTTTTTTTCCCAGTCTTAAATGGAGTTGAGTCACATGCAGTTTTTGGTCCTATGAGCAAGAGTTGTTTTCTGGTAAGAAGAGTCACTATTGCACTCCAATTGCCATACACAGTGCAAATAGCACTCGCCTCTCTTCCCAGGAAGTACAGTGTATTGGACTGAAGAGGAGCTACTGTTCTTGTCAGTTTCCTAAGCAGAGTTGAACTAGATATGGTCCGTGTGTGTAGGAAGCACAGTTCTTTTGTTCTGAGCAAGCTCACTGTTCTGGCCCTATAGGAAACACAGTAGAGTAGAAGAGTGCTCTTTTCTCAAAAGCAGAGTGTGTTTCTTGTAAGGCGAGCTAGCGTTTGTTTTCCAGTCCTAAATGGAGTTGAATCCCATGCAGTTTCTGATCCTACAAGCAAGAGTTGTTTTCTGGTAAAAAGAGTCACTATTGCGCTGCCATTGCCATACACAGGACAAATAGCACTGGCGTCTGTTCCCAGCAAGTACATTGTATTGGACTGAAGAGGATCTACTGTTCTTGACAGGTTCCTAAGCAGAATTGATATAGAATTGGCCGTGTGTGTAGGAAGCACAGTTCTTTGGTTCTGAGCAAGCTCACTGTTCGGACCCCTTAAAAAACACAGTAGAGTATAAGACAGCTTTTTTCTCTAAAGCAGAGTGTGTTTCTTGTAAGGCGAGCTAGCGTTTGTTTCCCAGTCATAAATGGAGTTGAATCTCATGCAGTTTCTGGTCCTACAAGCAAGAGTTGTTTTCTGGTAAGAAGAGTCACTATTGTGCTGCCATTGCCATACACAGGACAAATAGCACTGTTGTCCTTTCCCAGCAAGTACAGTGTATTGGACTGAAGAGGATCTGCTGTTCTTGTCAGGTTTCTAAGCAGAATTGAACTAGATATGGCCCTGTGTGTAGGAAGCACAGTTTTTTTCTTCTGTGCTAGGTCACTGTTTGGACACCATAGGAAACACTGTAGAGTAGAAGAGTGCTCTTTTCTCTAAAGCAGAGTGTGTTTCTTGTAAGGCGAGCTCGTGTTTGTTTCCCAGTCCTAAATGGAGTTGAGTCACATGAAGTTTTTGGTCCTACGAGCAAGAGTTGCTTTCTGGTAAGAAGTGTCACTATTGTGCTCCAAATAACATACACAGTGCAAATAGCACTCACGTCTGTTCCCAGCAAGTACAGTGTATTGGACTGATGAGGAACTACTGTTCTTGTCAGTTTCCTAAGCAGAATTGAACTAGATATGGCCGTGGGTGTAGGAATCACAGTTTTTTGGTTCTGAGCAAGCTCACTGTTTGGACCCCATAGGAAACACAGTAGAGTAGAAGAGTGCTCTTTTCTCATAAGCAGAGTGTGTTTCTTGTAAGGCAAGCTAGCGTTTGTTTTCCAGTCCTAAACGGAGTTGAATCACATGCCGTTTCTGGTCCTATGAGAGAGATTTTTTTTCTGTAGGAAGAGTTACTATTGTACTGCCATTGCCATACACAGTGCAAATAGCACTGCGTCGTTTCCCAGCAAGTACAGTGTATTGGACTGAAGAGGATCTGCTGTTCTTGTCAGGTTCCTAAGCAGAATTGAACTAGATATGGCCCATGTGTGTAGGAAGCACAGTATTTTTTTTCTGAGCAAGCTCACTGTTCGGACCCCACAGGAAACACAGGAGAGTAGACGAGTGCTCTTTTCTCAAAAGCAGAGTGTATTTCTTGTAAGGCGAGCTCGCGTTTTTTTTTCAGTCTTAAATGGAGTTGAGTCACATGCAGTTTTTGGTTCTATGAGCAAGAGTTGTTTTCTGGTAAGAAGAGTCACTATTGCGCTCCAATTGCCATACACAGTGCAAATAGCACTCGGCTCTCTTCCCAGAAAGTAAAGTGTATTAGACTGAAGAGGAGCTACTGTTCTTGTCAGTTTCCTAAGCAGAGTTGAACTAGATATGGTCCGTGTGTGTAAGAAGCACAGTTCTTTTGTTCTGAGCAAGCTCACTGTTCTGGCCCTATAGGAAACACAGTAGAGTAGAAGAGTGCTCTTTTCTCAAAAGCAGAGTGTGTTTCTTGTAAGGCGAGCTAGCGTTTTTTTTCCAGTCCTAAATGGAGTTGAATCCCATGCAGTTTCTGATCCTACAAACAAGAGTTGTTTTCTTGGTAAAAAGAGTCACTATTGCGCTTGCCATTGCCATACTCAGGACAAATAGCACTGGCGTCTGTTCCCAGCAAGTACATTGTATTGGACTGAAGAGGATCTACTGTTCTTGACAGGTTCCTAAGCAGAATTGATATAGAATTGGCCGTGTGTGTAGGAAGCACAGTTTCTTTGGTTCTGAGCAAGCTCACTGTTCGGACCCCTTAAAAAACACAGTAGAGTAGAAGAGTGCTTTTTTCTCTAAAGCAGAGTGTGTTTCTTGTAAGGCGAGCTACAGTTTGTTTCCTAGTCATAAATGGAGTTGAATCACATGCAGTTTCTGGTCCTACAAGCAAGAGTTGTTTTCTGGTAAGAAGAGTCACTGTTGTGCTGCCATTGCCATACACAGGACAAATAGCACTGTTGTCTTTTCCCAGCAAGTACAGTGTATTGGACTGAAGAGTATCTGCTGTTCTTGTCAGGTTCCTAAGCAGAATTGAACTAGATATGGCTGTGTGTGAAGGAAGCACAGTTCTTTTGTTCTGAGCAAGCTCACTGTTTGGACCACATAGGAAACACAGTAGAGTAGAAGAGTGCTTTTTTCTCTAAAGCAGTGTGTGTTTCTTGTAAGGCGAGCTAGCATTTGTTTCCCAGTCCTAAATGGAGTTGAATCACATGCAGTTTCTGGTCCTACGAGCAAGATTTGTTTTCTGGTAGAAGAGTCACTATTGTGCTACCATTGCCATACACAGGACAATAGCACTGTTGTCTTTTCCCAGCAAGTACAGTGTATTGGACCGAAGAGGATCTGCTGTTCTTGTCAGGTTCCTAAGCACAATTGAACTAGATATGGCCCGTGTGTGTAGGAAGCATAGTATTTTTGTGCTGAGCAAGCTCACTGTTCGGACCCCATAGGAAACACAGTAGAGTAGACGAGTGCTCTTTTCTCTAAAGCAGAGTGTGTTTCTTGTAAGGCAAGCTCGCGTTTTTTCCCCAGTCTTAAATGGAGTTGAGTCACATGCAGTTTTTGGTCCTACGAGCAAGAGTTGTTTTCTGGTAAGAAGAGTCACTATTGTGCTCCAAATGCCATACACAGTGCAAATAGCACTTGCGTCTGTTCCCAGCAAGTACAGTGTATTGGACTGAAGAGTATCTACTGTTCTTTTCAGGTTCCTAAGCAGAATTGAACTAGGCATGGCGGTGTGTGTAGGAAGCACATTTTTTTTGTTCTAAGCAAGCTCACTTTTCGGACCTCATAGGAAACACAGTAGAGTAGAAGAGTGCTCTTTTCTCAAAAGCAGAGTGTGTTTCTTGTAAGGCGAGCTAGCGTTTGTTTCCTAGTCCTAAATGGAGTTGAATCACATGCATTTTCCGGTCCAACGAGCAAGAGTTGTTTTCTGTTAAGGAAAGTTACTATTGCGCTCCCATTGCCATACACAGTGCAATTAGCACTGGCGTCTGTTCCCAGCAAGTACAGTGTATTGGACTGAATAGGAGCTACTGTTCTTGTCAGTTTCATAAGCAGAGTTGAACTAGATATGATCCGTGTGTGTAGGAAGCACAGTTCTTTTGTTCTGAGCAAGCTCACTGTTCGGACCCCATAGGAAACACAGTAGAGTAGAAGAGTGCTCTTTTCTCCAAAGCAGAGTGTGCTTCTTATAAGGTGAGCTCGTGTTTGCTTCCCAGTCCTAAATGGAGTTGAGTCACAAGCAGTTTTTGGTCTTACGAGCAAGAGGTGTTTTCTGGTAAGAAGAGTCACTATTGTGCTCCAATTGCCATACACAGTACAAATAACACTCGCGTCTGATCCCAGCAAGTACAGTGTATTGCAATGAAGAGGAGGTACTGTTCTTGTCAGTATCCTAAGCAGAGTTGAACTAGATATGGTCCGTGATTGTAGGAAGCACAGTTGTTTTGTTCTGAGCAAAGCTCACTGTTTGGACCCCATAGGAAACACAGTAGAATAGAAGAGTGCTCTTTTCTCAGAAGCAGACTGTGTTTCTTGTAAGGCGAGCTAGCGTTTGTTTCCCAGTCCTAAATGGAGTTGAATCACATGCAGTTTCTGGTCCTAAGAGCAAGAGTTGTTTTCTGGTAAGAAGAGTCACTATTGAGCTCCCATTGCCATACACAGGACAAATAGCACTGTTGTCTGTTCCCAGCGAGTACAGTGTATTGGACTGAAGAGGATCTACTGTTCTTGTCAGGATCCTAAGCAGAATTGAACTAGGTATGGCGGTGTGTGTAGGAAGCACAGTTTTTTTGTTCTGAGCAAGCTCACTGTTTGGACCCCATAGGAAACACAGTAGAGTAGAAGAGTGCTCTTTTCTCAAAAGCAGAGTGTGTTTCTTGTAAGGCGAGCTAACGTTTGTTTCCTAGTCCTAAATGAAGATCAATCACATGCAGTTTCCGGTCATTCGAGCAAGAGTTGTTTTCTGGTAAGGAAAGTTACTATTGCGCTCCCATTGCCACACAGGGCAAATAGCACTCGCGTTTGTTCCCAACAAGTACAGTGTATTGGACTTAAGAGGATCTGCTGTTCTTGTCAGGATCCTCAGCAGAATTGAACTAGATATGACCGTGTGTGTAGGAAGCACAGTTCTTTTGTTCTGAGCAAGCTCACTGTTCTTGCCCTATATTAAACACAGTTGAGTAGAAGAGTGCTCTTTTCTCTAAAGCAGAGTGTGTTTCTTGGAAGGCGAGCTCGCGTTTGTTTCCCACTCCTAAATGGAGTTGAGTCACATGCAGTTTTTGGTCCTACGAGCAAGAGTTGTTTTCTGGTAAGAAGAGTCACTATTGTGCTCCAAATGCCATACACAGTGCAAATAGCACTTGCGTCTGTTCCCAGCAAGTACAGTGTATTGGACTGAAGAGGAACTACTGTTCTTGTCAGTTTCCTATGGGGAGTTGAACTAGATATGGCCGTGTGTGTACGAATCACAGTTTTTTTGTTCTGAGCAAGCTCACTGTTTGGACCCCATAGGAAACAGAGTAGAGTAGAAGAGTGCTCTTTTCTCATAAGCAGAGTGTGTTTCTTGTAAGGCGAGCTAGCGTTTGTTTCCCAGTCCTAAACGGAGTTGAATCACATGCCGTTTCTGGTCCTACGAGCAAGATTTGTTTTCTGGTAAGAAGAGTCACTATTGTGCTGCCATTGCCATACACAGGACAAATAGCACTGTTGTCTTTTCCCAGCAAGTACAGTGTATTGGACTGAAGAGGATCTGCTGTTCTTGTCAGGAATACTAAGCAGAATTGAACTAGATATGGCCCGTGTGTGTAGGAAGCACAGTATTTTTTTTCTGAGCAAGCTCACTGTTCGGACCCCATAGGAAACACAGTAGAGTAGACGAGTGCTCTTTTCTCTAAAGCAGAGTGTGTTTCTTGTAAGGCGAGCACACAGTTTTTTTCCCAGTCTTAAATGGAGTTGAGTCACATGCAGTTTTTGGTCCTACGAGCAAGAGTTGTTTTCTGGTAAGAAGAGTCACTATTGTGCTCCAAATGCCATACTCAGTGCAAATGGCAATCGCGTCTGTTCCCAGCAAGTACAGTGTATTGGACTGAAGAGGAGTTACTGTTCTTGTCAGTTTCCTAAGCAGAATTGATCCAGATATGGCCGTGTGTGTAGGAATCACAGTTTTTTTGTTCTGAGCAAGCTCACTGTTTTGAACCCATAGGAAACACAGTAGAGTAGAAGAGTGCTCTTTTCTCATAAGCAGAGTGTGTTTCTTGTAAGGCGAGCTACCGTTTGTTTCCCAGTCCTAAACGGAGTTGAATCACATGCCGTTTCTGGGCCTACGAGCAAGATTTGTTTTCTGGTAAGAAGAGTCACTATTGTGCTGCCATTGCCATACACAGGACAAATAGCACTGTTGTCTGTTCCCAGCAAGTACAGTGTATTGGACTGAAGAGTATCTACTGTTCTTGTCAGGTTCCTAAGCAGAATTGAACTAGGTATGGCGGTGTGTGTAGGAAGCACAGTTTTTTTGTTCTAAGCAAGCTCACTGTTCGGACCCCATAGGAAACACAGTATAGTAGAAGAGTGTTCTTTTCTCAAAAGCAGAGTGTGTTTCTTGTAAGGCGAGCTAGTGTTTGTTTCCTAGTCCTAAATGGAGTTGAATCACATGCATTTTCCGGTCCTACGAGCAAGAGTTGTTTTCTGTTAAGGAAAGTTACTATTGCGCTCCCATTGCCATACACAGTGCAATTAGCACTCGCGTCTGTTCCCAGCAAGTACAGTGTATTGGACTGAATAGGAGCTACTGTTCTTGTCAGTTTCCTAAGCGGAGTTGACCTAGATATGTTCCGTGTGTGTAGGAAGCACAGTTCTTTTGTTCTGAGCAAGCTCACTGTTCTGGCCCTATAGGAAACACAGTAGAGTAGAAGAGTGCTCTTTTCTGAAAAGCAGAGTGTGTTTCTTGTAAGGCGAGCTAGAGTTTGTTTCCCAGTCCTAAGTGGAGTTGAATCCCATGCAGTTTCTGATCCTACGAGCAAGAGTTGTTTTCTGGTAAAAAGAGTCACCATCGCACTGCCATTGCCATACACAGGACAAATAGCACTGGATCTGTTCCCAGCAAGTACAGTGTATTGGACTGAAGAGGATCTACTGTTTTTGTCAGGATCTTAAGCAGAATTGATCTAGATTTGGCCGTGTGTGTAGGAAGCACAGTTCTTTTGTTCTGATTAAGCTCACTGTTCGGACCCTTAGGATACACTAGAGTAGAAGAGTGCTTTTTTCTCTAAAGCAGAGTGTGTTTCTTGTAAGGCGAGCTAGCGTTTGTTTCCCAGTCCTAAATGGAGTTGAATCACATGCAGTTTCTGGTCCTACGAGCAAGAGTTTTTTTCTGGTAAGAAGAGTCACTATTGTGCTGCCATTGCCATACACAGGACAAATAGCACTGTTGTCTTTTCCCAGCAAGTAGAGTGTATTGGACTGAAGAGGATCTGCTGTTCTTGTCAGGTTCCTAAGCAAAATTGAACTAGATATGGCCATGTGTGAAGGAAGCACAGTTCTTTTGTTCTGAGCAAGCTCACTGTTTGGACCACATAGGAAACACAGTAGAGTAGAAGAGTGCTTTTTTCTCTAAAGCAGAGTATGTTTCTTGTAAGGCGAGCTAGCATTTGTTTCCCAGTCCTAAATGGAGTTGAATCACATGCAGTTTCTGGTCCTACGAGCAAGAGTTGTTTTCTGGTTAGAAGAGTCACTATTGTGCTGCCATTGCCATACACAGGACAAATAGCACTGTTGTCCTTTCCCAGCAAGTACAGTGTATTGGACTGAAGAGGATCTGCTGTTCTTGTCAGGTTCCTTAGCAGAATTGAACTAGATATGGCCCTGTGTGTAGGAAGCACAGTTTTTTTGTTCTGAGCAAGGTCACTGTTCAGACACCATAGGAAACACAGTAGAGTAGAAGAGTGCTCTTTTCTCTAAAGCAGAGTGTGTTTCTTGTAAGGCGAGCTCACGTTTGTTTCCCAGTCCTAAATGGTGTTGAGTCACATGCAGGTTTTGGTCCTATGAGCAAGAGTTGTTTTCTTGTAAGAAGAGTCACTATTGTGCTCCAATTGCCATACACAGTGCAAATAGCACTCGCGTCTGTTCCCAGGAAGTACAGTGTATCGGACTGAAGAGGAACTACTGTTCTTTTCAGTTTCCTAAGCAGAATTGAACTAGATATGGCCGTGTGTGTAGGAAGCACATTTCATTTGTTCTGAGCAAGCTCACTGTTTGGACCCCATAGGAAACACAGTAGAGTAGAAGAGTGCTCTTTTCTCTAAAGCAGAGTGTGTTTCTTGTAAAGCGAGCTCGCGTTTGTTTCCAAGTCCTAAATGGAGTTGAGTCACATGCAGTTTTTGGTCCTACGAATAAGAGTTGTTTTTTGTAAGAAGAGTCACTATTGTGCTCCAAATGCCAAACAGTGCAAATAGCACTCGCGTCTGTTCCCAGCAAGTACAGTGTATTGGACTGAAGAGGAACTACTGTTCTTGTCAGTTTCCTAAGCAGAATTGAACTAGATATGGCCGTGTGTGTAGGAATCACAGTTTTTTTGTTCTGAGCAAGCTAACTGTTTGGACACCATAGGAAACACAGTAGAGTAGAAGAGTGCTCTTTTCTCATAAGCAGAGTGTGTTTCTTGTAAGGCGAGCTAGCGTTTGTTTCCCAGTCCTAAACGGAGTTGAATCACATGCTGTTTCTGGTCCCACGAGCAAGATTTGTTTTCTGGTAAGAAGAGTCACTATTGTGCTGCCATTGCCATACACAGGACAAATAGCACTGTTGTCTTTTCCCAGCAAGTACAGTGTATTGGACTGAAGAGGATCTGCTGTTCTTGTCAGGTTCCTAAGCAGAATTGAACTAGATATGGCCTGTGTGTGTAGGAAGCATAGTATTTTTGTGCTGAGCAAGCTCACTGTTTGGACCCCATAGGAAACACAGTAGAGTAGACGAGTGCTCTTTTCTCTAAAGCAGAGTGTGTTTCTTGTAAGACGAGCTCGCGTTTTTTCCCCAGTCTTAAATGGAGTTGAGTCACATGCAGTTTTTGGTCCTACGAGCAAGAGTTGTTTTCTGGTAAGAAGAGTCACTATTGTGCTCCAAATGCCATACTCAGTGCAAATAGCACTCTCGTCTGTTCCCAGCAAGTACAGAGAATTGGACTGAAGAGGAGTTACTGTTCTTGTCAGTTTTCTAAGCAGAACTGAACTAGATATGGCCGTGTGTGTAGGAATCACAGTTTTTTTGTTCTGAGCAAGCTCACTGTTTGGACCCCATAGGAAACACAGTAGAGTAGAGAAGTGCTCTTTTCTCATAAGCAGAGTGTGTTTCTTGTAAGGCGAGCTAGCGTTTGTTTCCCAATCCTAAACGGAGTTGAATCACATGCCGTTTATGGTCCTACGAGCAAGATTTGTTTTCTGGTAAGAAGAGTCACTATTGTGCTGCCATTGCCATACACAGGACAAATAGCACTGTTGTCTGTTCCCAGCAAGTACAGAGTATTGGACTGAAGAGTATCTACTGTTCTTGTCAGGTTCCTAAGCAGAATTGAACTAGGCATGGCGGTGTGTGTAGGAAGCACATTTTTTTTTTGTTCTAAGCAAGCTCACTGTTCGGACCTCATAGGAAACACAGTAGAGTAGAAGAGTGCTCTTTTCTCAAAAGCAGAGTGTGTTTCTTGTAAGGCGAGCTAGCGTTTGTTTCCTAGTCCTAAATGGAGTTGAATCACATGCATTTTCCGGTCCTACGAGCAAGAGTTGTTTTCTGTTAAGGAAAGTTACTATTGCGCTCCCATTGCCATACACAGTGCAATTAGCACTGGCGTCTGTTCCCAGCAAGTACAGTGTATTGGACTGAATAGGAGCTACTGTTCTTGTCAGTTTCCTAAGCAGAGTTGAACTAGATATGATCCGTGTGTGTAGGAAGCACAGTTCTTTTGTTCTGAGCAAGCTCACTGTTCGGACCCCATAGGAAACACAGTAGAGTAGAAGAGTGCTCTTTTCTCTAAAGCAGAGTGTGCTTCTTATAAGGTGAGCTCGTGTTTGCTTCCCAGTCCTAAATGGAGTTGAGTCACAAGTAGTTTTTGGTCTTACGAGCAAGAGGTGTTTTCTGGTAAGAAGAGTCACTATGGCGCTCCAATTGCCATACACAGTACAAATAACACTCGCGTCTGATCCCAGCAAGTACAGTGTATTGCAATGAAGAGGAGGTACTGTTCTTGTCAATATCCTAAGCAGAGTTGAACTAGATATGTTCCGTGATTGTAGGAAGCACAGTTGTTTTGTTCTGAGCAAGCTCACTGTTTGGACCCCATAGGAAACACAGTAGAATAGAAGAGTGCTCTTTTCTCAAAAGCAGAGTGTGTTTCTTGTAAGGCGAGCTAGCGTTTGTTTCCCAGTCCTAAATGGAGTTGAATCACATGCAGTTTCTGGTCCTATGAGCAAGAGTTGTTTCCTGGTAAGAAGAGTCACTATTGAGCTCTCATTGTCATTCACAGGGCAAATAGCAATGGCGTCTATTCCCAGCATGTACAGTGTATTGGACTGAAGAGGTTCTACTGTTCTTGTCAGGTTCCTAAGCAGAGTTGAACTAGATATGGCCGTGTGCATAGGAAGCACAGTTCTTTTGTTCTGAGCAAGCTCACTGTTCTGGCCCCATAGGAAACACAGTAGAGTAGAAGAGTGCTCTTTTCTCTAAAGCAGGGTGTGTTTCTTGTAAGGCGAGTTCGCGTTTGTTTCCCATTCCTAAATGGAGTTGAGTCACATGCAGTTTTTTTTCCTACGAGCAAGAGTTGTTTTCTGTTAAGAAGAGTCACTATTGCGCTCCAATTGCCATACACAGCGCAAAAAGCACTCGCGTCTGTTCCCAGCAAGTACAGTGTATTGGACTGAATAGGATCTACTGTTCTTGTCAGTTTCCTCAGCAGAGTTGAACTAGATACGGCCGTTTGTGTAGGTAGCACAGTTCTTTTGTCTCAGCAAGCTCACTGTTCTGGCCCTATAGGAAATACAGTAGAGTAGAACAGTGCTCTTTTCACAAAAGCAGAGTGTGTTTCTTGTAAGGCAAGCTAGCGTTTGTTTCCCAGTCCTAAATGGAGTTGAATCACATGCAGTTTCTGGTCTTATGAGCAAGAGTTGTTTTCTGGTAAGGAAGTCACTATTGTGCTCCCATTGGAAAACACAGTGCAAATAGCACTCGTGTCTGTGCCCAGCAAGTACAGTGTATTGGACTGAAGAGGAGCTACTGTTCTTGTCAGTTTCCTAAGCAGAGTTGAACTAGATATGGTCCGTGTGTGTAGGAAGCACAGTTGTTTAGTTCTGAGCAATCTCACTGTTTAGACCCCATAGCAAACACAGTAGAGTAGAAGAGTGCTCTTTTCTCAAAAGCAGAGTGTGCTTCTTGTAAGGCGAGCTAGCGTTTGTTTCCCAGTCCTAAATGGAGTTGAATCCCATGCAGTTTCTCGTCCTATGAGCAAGAGTTTTTTTCTGGTAAGAAGCGTCACTATTGCGCTGCCATTGCGATACACAGGACAAATAGCACTGTTGTCTGTTCCCAGCAGTAAAGTGTATTGGACCGAAGAGGATCTACTGTTCTTCTCAGGTTCCTGAGCAGAATTTACCTAGGTATGGTGGTGTGTGTAGGAAGCACGGTTTTTTTGTTCTGAGCAAGCACACTGTTGGGACCTCATAGAAAACACAGTAGAGTAGAAGAGTGCTCTTTTCTCAAAAGCAGAGTGTGTTTCCTGTAAGGCGAGCTAGCGTTTGTTTCCTAGTCCTAAATGGAGTTCAATCACAGGCAGTTTCCGGACCAATGAGCAAGAGTTGTTTTCTGGTAAGGAAAGTCACTATTGTGCTCATATTGCCATACACAGTGCAAATAGCACTCGTGTCTGTTCCCAGCAAGTACAGTGTATTGGACTGAATAGGAGCTACTGTTCTTGTCAGTTTCCTAAGCAGAGTTGATTTGATATGGCCGTGTGTGTAGGAAGCACAGTTCTTTTGTTCTCAGCAAGCTCACTGTTTGGACCCCATTGGAAACACAGTAGAGTAGAAGAGTGCTCTTTTCTCAAAAGCAGAGTGTGTTTCTTATAATGCGAGCCGAGCTAGCGTTTGTTTCCCAGTCATAAATGGAGTTGAATCACATGCAGTTTCTGGTACTAAGAGCAAGAGTTGTTTTTTGGTAAGAAGAGTAACTATTGTTCTCCCATTGGCATACACAGGGCAAATAGCACTGGTGTCTGTTCCCAGCATGTACAGTGTATTGGACTGAAGAGGATCTACTGTTCTTGTCAGTTTCCTCAGCAGAGTTGAACTAGATATGATCCGTGTGTGTAGGAAGCACAGTTCTTTTGTTCTGAGCAAGCTCACTGTTTGGACCCCATTGGAAACACAGTAGAGTAGAAGAGTGCTCTTTTCTCAAAAGCAGAGTGTGTTTCTTGTAAGTTGAGCCGGGCTAGCGTTTGTTTCCCAGAACTAAATGGAGTTGAATCCCATGCAGTTTCTGGTCCTACTAGCAAGAGTTGTGTTCTGGTAAGAAGAGTCACTATTGTGCTGCCATTGCCAAACACAGGACAAATAGCACTGTTGTCTGTTCCCAGCAAGTACACTGTATTGGACTGAAGAGGATCTACTCTTCATGGCAGGTTCCTAAGCAGAATTGAACTACATATGGCCGTGTGTGTAGGAAGCACAGTTCTTATGTTCTGAGCAAGCTCACTGTTCTGGCCCTATAGGAAACACAGTAGAGTAGAAGAGTGCTCTTTTCTCAAAAGCAGAGTGTGTTTCTTGTAAGGCGAGCAAGTGTTTTTTTTTTCCCAGTCCTAAATGGAGTTGAATCACATGCAGTTTCTGGTCCTACGAACAAGAGTTGTTTTCTGGTAAGGAAAGTCACTATTGTGTTCCCATTGCCATACACAGTGCAAAGAGCACTCGCTTCTGTTCCCAGCAAGTACAGTGTATAGGACTGAAGAGGAGCTACTGTTCTTGTCAGTTTCCTAAGCAGAGTTGAACGAGATATGGCGCGTGTGTGTAGGAAGAACAGTTCTCTTGTTCTGAGCAAGCTCACTGTTCTGGCCCTATAAGAAACACAGTAGAGTAGAAGAGTGCTCTTTTCTCTAAAGAAGAGTGTGTTTCATGTAAGGCGAGCTAGCATTTGTTTCCCAGTCCTAAATGGAGTTGAATCACATGCAGTTTCTGGTCCTACGACTAAGAGTTGGTTTCTGCTAAGGAAAGACACTATTGCGCTCCCTTTGCCATACATAGAGCAAATAGCACTCGGTCCGTTCCTAGCAAGTACAGTGCATTGGACTGACGAGGAGCTACTGTTCTTGTCAGTTTCCTAAGCAGAGTTGAACTAGATATGGCCCGTGTGAAGGAAGCACAGTTCTTTTGTTCTGATCAAGCTCACTCTTCTGGCCCTATAGGAAACACAGTAGAGTAGAAGAGTGCTCTTTTCTCAAAAGCAGAGTGTGATTCATGTAAGGCGAGCTAGCATTTGTTTCCCAGTCCTAAATGGAGTTGAATCACATGCAGTTTCTGGTCCTACGAGCAAGAGTTGATTTCTGGTAAGAAAAGTCACTATTGCGCTCCCATTAACATACACAGTGCAAATAGCACTCGCGTCTGTTCCCAGCAAGTACAGTGTATTGGACTGAAAAAAAGCTACTGTTCTTGTCAGTTTCCTAAGCAGAGTTGAACTAGATATGGCCCTTGTGTAGGAAGCACAGTTCTTTTGTTCTGAGCAAGCTCACTGTTCTGGCCCTACAGGAAACACAGTAGAGTAGAAGAGTGCTCTTTCTCTAAAGTAGAGTGTGTTTCTTGTAAGGCGAGCTAGCGTTTGTTTCCCAGTCCTAAATGGAGTTGAATCACATGCAGTTTCTGGTCCTACGAGCAAGAGTTGTTTTCTGGTAAGAAGAGTCACTATTGCGCTCCAAATGCCCTACACAGGACAAATTCCACTGGCGTCTGTTCCCAGCAAGTACAGTGTATTGGACGGAAGAGGAACTATTGTTCTTGTCAGTTTCCTAAGCAGAATTGAACTACATATGGCCGTGTGTGTAGGAAGCACAATGTTTTTGTTCTGAGCAAGCTCACTGTTCGGACCCCATAGGAAACACAGTAGAGTTGAATTTTGCTCTTTTCTCAAAAGCAGAGTGTGTTTCTTGTAAGGCGAGCTAGCGTTTGTTTCCCAGTCCTAAATGGAGTTGAATCCCATGCAGTTTCTGGTCCTACGAGCAAGAGTTGTTTTTTGGTAAGGAAAGTAACTATTGAGCTCCCATTGCCATACACAGTGCAAATAGCCCTCCCGTCTGTTCCCAGCAAGTACAGTGTATCGGACTGAAGAGGAGCTACTGTTCTTGTCAGTTTCCTAAGCAGAGTTGAACTAGAGATGGTCGGTGTGTGTAGGAAGCACAGTTCTTTTGTTCTGAGCAAGCTCACTGTTTGGACCCCATAGGAAACGCAGTAGAGTAGAAGAGTGCTCTTTTCTCAAAAGCAGAATGTGTTTCTTGTAAGGCGAGCTACCGTTTGTTTCCCAGTCCTAAATGGAGTTGAGTCACATGCAGTTTCTGGTCCTATGAGCAAGAGTTGTTTTCTCGTAACAAGAGTCAATATTGCGCTGCCATTGCCCTACACAGGACAAATAGCACTGGCGTCTGTTCCCAGCAGTACAGTGTATTGGACTGAAGAGGATCTACTGTTCTTGTCAGGTTCCTAAGCAGAATTGAACTAGGTGTGACGGTGTGTGTAGGAATCACGTTTTTTTTTTGTTCTGAGCAAGCTCACTGTTCGGACCTCATAGGAAACACAGTAGAGTAGAAGAGTGCTCTTTTCTCAAAAGAAAATTGTTTTTCTTGTAAGGCGAGCTAGCGTTTGTTTTGTAGCCCTAATTGGAGTTCAATCACAGGCAGTTTCCAGTCCTATGAGCAAGAGTTGTTTTCTGGTAAGGAAATTTACTATTGTGCTCATAATGCCATACACAGTGCAAATAGCACTCGCGTCTGTTCCCAGCAAGTACAGTGTATTGGACTAAATAGGAGCTACTGTTCTTGTCAGTTTCCTAAGCAGAGTTGAACTAGATATGGTTGGTGTGTGTAGGAAGCACAGTTCTTTTGTTCTGAGCAAGCTAACTGTTTGGACCCCATAGGAAAAACTGTAGAGTAGAAGAGTGCTCTTTTCTCAAAAGCAGAGTGTGTTTCTTGTAAGGAGAGCTAGCATTTGTTTCCCAGTCTTAAATGGAGTTGAATCCCATGCAGTTTTTGGTCCTATTGTCAAGAGTTGTTTTATGGTAAGAATAGTAAATATTGCGCTGCCATTGCCATACACGGGACAAATAGCACTGGAGTCTGTTCCCAGCAAGTACAGTGTATTGGACTGAAGAGGATCTACTGTTCTTGTCAGGTTCCTAAGCAGAATTGAACTAGATATGGCCGTGTGTGTAGGAAGCACAGTTCTTTTGGTTTGAGCAAGTTCACTGTTCGGACCTCTTAGGAAACACAATAGAGTAGAAGAGTGCTTTTTTCTCTAAATCAGAGTGTGTTTCTTGTAAGGCGAGCTAGCATTTGTTTCCCAGTCCTAAATGGAGTTGCATCACATGCAGTTTCTGGTCCTACGAGCAAGAGTTGTTTTCTGGTAAGAAGAGTCACTATTGCTCTCCAAATGCCATACACAGTGCAAATAGCACTCCCGTCTGTTCCCAGCAAGTATAGTGTATTGGACTGAATAGGAGCTACTGTTCTTGTCAGTTTCCTAATCAGACTTGAGCTTGATATTTCCCGTGTAGGAAGCACAGTTCTTTTGTTCTGAGCAAGCTCACTGTTTGGACCCCATAGGAAACACAGTAGAGTAGCAGAGTGCTCTTTTCTCTAAAGCAGAGTGTGTTTCTTGTAAGGCGAGCTAGCGTTTGTTTCCCACTCCTAAATGGAGTTGAATCACATGGAGTTTCTGGTCCTACGAGCAAGAGTTGTTTTATGGTAAGAAGAGTCACTATTGCGCTGCCATTGCCATACACAGGACAAATAGCACTGGCGTTTTTTCCCAGCAAGTACAGTGTATTGGACTGAAGAGGATCTACTGTTGTTGTCAGGTTACTAAGCAGAATTGAACTAGATATGGCCGTGTGTTTAGGAAGCACAGTTCTTTTGTTCTGAGCAAGCTCACTGTTTGGACCCCATAGGAAACACAGTAGAGTAGAAGAGTGCTCTTTTCTCAAAAGCAGAGTGTGTTTCTTTTAAGGCGAGCTAGCGTTTGTTTCAGAGTCCTAAATGGAGTTGAATCACATGCAGTTTCTGGTCCTACGAGCAAGAGTTGTTTTCTGGTAAGGAAAGTAACTATTGAGCTCCCATTGCCATACACAGTGCAAATAGCACTCGCATCTGTTCCCAGCAAATACAGTGTATCTGACTGAAGAGGAGCTACTGTTCTTGTCAGGTTCCTAAGCAAAGTTGAACTAGATATGGTCGGTGTTTGAAGGAAGCACAGTTCTTTTGTTCTGAGCAAGCTCACTATTTGGACCCCTTAGGAAACTCAGTAGAGTAGAAGAGTGCTCTTTTCTCAAAAGGAAAGTGTGTTTCTTGTAAGGCGAGCTAGCGTTTGTTTCCCAGTCCTAAATGGAGTTGAATCCCATGCAGTTTCTGGTCCTACGAGCAACAGCTGTTTTCTGGTAAGAAGAGTCAATATTGCGCTGCCATTGCCCTACACAGGACAAATAGCACTGGCGTCTGTTCCCAGCAAGTAGAGTTTATTGGACAAAAAGGAGCTACCGTTCTTGTCAGTTTCCTAAGCAGAGCTGAACTAGATATGGCCCGTGTGTGTAGGAAGCACAGTTCTTTTGTTCTGAGCAAGCTCACAGTTTGGACCCCATAGGAAACACAGTAGAGTAGAAGAGTGCTCTTTTCTCTAAAGCAGAGTGTGTTTGTTCTAAGGCGAGCTAGCGTATGTTTTGCAGTCCTAAATGGAGTGGAATCACATGTAGATTCTGGTCCTATGAGCAAGAGTTGTTTTCTGGTAAGCAAAGTCACTATTGCGCTCCCATTGACATACACAGTGCAAATAGCACATGCGTCTGTTCCCAGCAAGTACAGTGTATCAGACTGAAGAGGAGCTACTGTTCTCGTCAGTTTCCTAAGCAGAGTTGAACTAGATATGGCCCGTGTGTAGGAAGCACAGTTCTTTTGTTCTGAGCAAGCTCACTGTTTGGACCCCATAGGAAACACAGTAGAGTAGAAGAGTGCTCTTTTCTCAAAAGCAGAGTGTGTTTCATGTAAGGCGAGCTAGCATTTGTTTCCCAGTCCTAAATAAAGTTGAATCACATGCAGTTTCTGGTCCTACGAGCAAGAGTTGTTTTCTGGTAAGGAAAGTCACTATTGCGCTCCCATTGCCATACACAGTGCAAATAGCCCTCCCGTCTGTTCCCAGCAAGTACAGTGTATCGGACTGAAGAGGATCTACTGTTCTTGTCAGGTTCCTAAGCAGACTTGAACTAGATATGGCCGTGTTTGTAAGAAGCACAGTTTTTTTGTTCTGAGCAAGCTCACTGTTCGGAACACATAGGAAACAGTAGAGTAGAACAGTGCTCTTTTCTCAAAAGCAGAGTGTGTTTCTTGGAAGGCGAGCTAGCGTTTGTTTCCCAGTCCTAAATGGAGTTGAGTCACATGCAGTTTTTTGTCCTACGAGCAACAGTTGTTTTCTGGTAAGACGAGTCACTATTGTGCTCCAATTGTCATACACAGTGCAAATAGCCCTCGCGTCTATTCCCAGCAAGTACAGTGTATTGGACTGAATAGGAGCTACTGTTCTTGTCAGTTTCCTAAGCAGAGTTGAACTAGATATGGTCGGTGTGTGTAGGAAGCACAGTTCTTTTGTTCTGCGCAAGCTCACTGTTGTTGCCCTATAAAAAACTCAGTAGAGTAGAAGAGTGCTCTTTTCTCTAAAGCAGAGTGTGTTTCTTGTAAGGAGAGCTAGCGTTTGTTTCCCAGTCCTAAATGGAGTTGAATCACATGCAGTTTCTTGTCCTACGAGTAAGAGTTGTTTTATGGTAAGAAGAGTCACTATTGCGCTGCCATTGCCATACACAGGACAAAAAGCACTGTTGTCTCTTCCCAGGAGTACAGTGTATTGGACTGAAGGGGATCTACTGTTCTTGTCAGGTTCCTAATCAGAATTGAACTAGGTGTGGCGGTGTGTGTAGGAAGCACGTTTTTTTTGTTCTGAGCAAGCTCACTGTTCGGACCTCATAGGAAACACAGTAGAGTAGAAGAGTGCTCTATTCTCAAAAGCAAAGTGTGTTTCACGTAAGGCAAGCTAGCATTTGTTTCCCAGTGCTAAATGGAGTTGAATCCCATGCAGTTTCTGGTCCGACGAGCAAGAGTTGTTTTCTGGTAAGAAGAGTCAATATTGCGCTGCATTGCCCTACACAGGACAAATAGCACTGGCGTCTGTTCCCAGAAAGTACAATGTATTGGACTGAAGAGGAGCTACTGTTCTTGTCAGTTTCCTAAGCAGAGCTGAACTAGATATGGTCCGTGTGTGTAGGAAGCACAGTTCTTTTGTTCTGAACAAGCACACTGTTTGGACCCCATAGGAAACACAGTAGAGTAGAAGAGTGCTCTTTTCTCTAAAGCAGAGTGTATTTCTTGTAAGGCGAGCTAGCGTTTGTTTTCCAGTCCTAAATGGAGTGGAATCACATGCAGTTTCTGGTCCGACGAGCAAGAGTTGTTTTCTGGTAAGAAGAGTCACTGTTGCGCTCCAAATGCCATATACAGTGCAAATAGCACTCGCGTCTGTTCCCAGCAAGTACAGTGTATCGGACTGAATAGGAGCTACTGTTCTTGTCAGGTTCCTAAGCAGACTTGAACTAGATATGGCCTTGTGTGTAGGAAGCACAGTTTTTTTGTTCTGAGCAAGCTCACTGTTCGGACCCCATAGGAAAAACAGTAGAGTAGAATTGTGCTCTTTTCTCAAAAGCAGAGTGTGTTTCTTGTAAGGAGAGCTAGCGTTTGTTTCCCAGTCCTAAATGGAGTTGAATCCCATGCAGTTTCTGTTCCTAAGAGCAAGAGTTGTTTTCTGGTAAGAAGAGTCACTATTGCGCTCCCATTGCCATACACAGGACAAATAGCACTGTTGTCTGTTCCCAGCAGTACAGTGTATTGGACTGAAGAGGATCTACTGTTCTTGTCTGGTTCCTAAGCAGACTTGAACTAGATGTGGCCGTGTTTGTAGGAAGCACAGTTTTTTTATTCTGAGCAAGCTCACTGTTCGGAACACATAGGAAACAGTAGAGTAGAAGAGTGCTCTTTTCTCAAAAGCAGAGTGTGTTTCTTGTAAGGCAAGCTAGTGTTTGTTTCCCAGTCCTAAATGGAGTTGAGTCACATGCACTTTTTTGTCTTACGAGCAAGAGTTGTTTTCTGGTAAGACGAGTCACTATTGTGCTCCAATTGCCATACACAGTGCAAATAGCACTCGCGTCTGTTCCGATTAAGTACAGTGTATTGGACTGAAGAGGAGCTACTGTTCTTGTCAGTTTCCTAAGCAGAGTTGAACTAGATATGGCCCGTGTGTGTAGGAAGCACAGTTCTTTTTTTCTGAGCAACTCACTGTTTGGACCCCATAGGAAACACAGTAGAGTAGAAGAGTGCTCTTTTCTCTAAAGCAGAGTGTGTTTCTTGTAAGGCGAGCTTGCTTTTTTTTCCCAGTCCTAAATGGAGTGGAATCACATGCAGTGTCTGGTCCTATGAGCAAGAGTTGTTTTCTGGTAAGAAGAGTCACTGTTGCGCTCCAAATGCCATATACAGTGCAAATAGC
Source organism: Peromyscus eremicus (assembly GCF_949786415.1). Lineage (NCBI taxonomy): Eukaryota > Metazoa > Chordata > Mammalia > Rodentia > Cricetidae > Peromyscus > Peromyscus eremicus. The sequence continues at coordinate 478,998 of NW_026734329.1, read as the reverse complement.
ACTCGCGTCTGTTCCCAGCAAGTACAGTGTATCGTACTGAATAGGAGCTACTGTTCTTGACAGTTTCCTAAGCAGACTTGAACTAGATATGGCCGTGCATGTAGGAAGCAGAGTTTTTTTGTTCTGAGCAAGCTCACTGTTCAGAACACATAGGAAACACAGTAGAGTAGAAGAGTGCTCTTTTCTCAAAAGCAGAGTGTGTTTCTGGAAGGCGAGCTAGCATTTGTTTCCCAGTCCTAAATGGAGTTGAGTCACATGCAGTTTTTTGTCCTACGAGCAAGAGTTGTTTTCTGGTAAGACGATTTACTATTGTGCTCCAATTGCCATACACAGTGCAAAAAGAACTCGCATCTGTTCCCAGCAATTACAGTGTATTGGACTGAATAGGAGCTACTGTTCTTGTCAGTTTCCTAAGCAGAGTTGAACTAAATATGGCCGTGTGTGTAGGAAGCACAGTTCTTTTTTTCTGAGCAAGCTCATTGTTCTGGCCCTATAGGAAACACAGTAGAGTAGAAGAGTGCTCTTTTCTCAAAAGCAGATTGTGTTTCTTGTAAGGCGAGCCAGCGTTTGTTTCCCAGTCCTATATGGAGTTGAATCACATGCAGTTTCTGGTCCTACAAGCAAGAGTTGTTTTCTGGTAAGGAAAGTCACTATTGCGCTCCCATTGCCATACACAGTGCAAATAGCACTCACGTCTGTTCCCAGCAAGTACAGTGTATCGGACTGAAGAGGGGCTACTGTTCTTGTCAGTTTCGTAAGCAGAGTTGAATGAGATATGTCCCGCGTGTGTAGAAAGCACAGTTCTTTGGTTCTGAGCAAGCTCACTGTTTGGACCCTATAGGAAACACAGTAGAGTAGAAGAGTGCTCTTTTCTTAAAAGCAGAGTGTGTTTCTTGTAGGGCGAGCTAGCGTTTGTTTCCCAGTCCTAAATGGAGTTGAATCACATGCAGTTTCTAGTCCTGCAAGCAAGAGTTGTTTTCTGGTAAGAAGAGTCACTATTGTGCTGCCATTGCCATACACAGGACAAATAACACTTGCGTCTTTTCCCAGCAAGTACAGTGTATTGGATGGAAGAGGATCTACTGTTCTTGTCAGGTTCCTAAGCAGACTTGAACTAGATATGGCCGTGTGTGTAGGAAGCACAGTTTTTTTGTTCTGAGCAAGCTCACTCTTCGGAACCCATAGGAAACACAGTAGAGTAGAAGAGTGCTCTGTTCTCAAAAGCAGAGTGTGTTTCTTGTAAGGCGAGCTAGCGTTTGTTTCCCAGTCCTAAATGGAGTTGAGTCACATGCAGTTTTTGGTCCTATGAACAAGAGTTGTTTTCTGGTAAGACGAGTCACTATTGTGCTCCAATAGCCATACACAGTGGAAATAGCACTCCCGTCTGTTCGCAGGAAGTACAGTGTATCGGACTGAAGAGGAGCTACTGTTCTTGTCAGTTTCCTAAGCAGAGTTGAACTAGATATGGCCCGAGTGTAGGAAGCACAGTTCTTTCTTCTGAGCAAGCTCACTGTTCTGGCCCTATAGGAAACACAGTAGAGTAGAAGAGTGCTCTTTTCTCTAAAGCAGAGTGTGTTTCTTGTAAGGCGAGCTAGCGTTTGTTTCCCAGTCCTAAATGGAGTTGAATCACATGCAGTTTCTGGTCCTACGAGCAAGAGTTTTTTTATGGTAAGAAGAGTCACTATTGTGCTGCCATTGCCATACACAGGACTAATAGCACTGTTGTCTGTTCCCAGCAGTACAGTGTATTGGACAGAAGAGGATCTACTGTTCTTGTCAGGTTCCTAAGCAGAATTGAACTAGATATGGCCGTGTGTGTAGGAAGCACATTTCTTTTGTTCTGAGCAAGTTCACTGTTCGGACCTCTTAGGAAACACAATAGAGTAGAAGAGTGCTTTTTTCTCTAAATCAGAGTGTGTTTCTTGTAAGGCGAGTTAGTGTTTGTTTCCCAGTCCTAAGTGGAATTGAATCACATGCAGTTTCTGGTCCTACGAGGAAGAGTTGTTTTCTGGTAAGAAGAGTCACTATTGTGATCCCATTGTCATACACAGGGCAAATAGCACACGCGTCTGTTCCCAGCATGTACAGTGTATTGGACTGAAGAGGATCTACTGTTCTTGTCAGGTTCCTAAGCAGAGTTGAACTAGATATGGCCGTGTGTGTAGGAAGCACAGTTCTCTTGTTCTGAGCAAGCTCACTGTTCTGGCCCTATAGGAAACACAGTAGAGTAGTAGAGTGCTCTTTTCTCAAAAGCAGATTATGTTTCTTGTAAGGGGAGCTAGCGTTTGTTTCCCAGTCCTATATGGAGTTGAGTCACTTGCAGTTTCTGGTCCTACGAGCAAGAGTTCTTTTCTGGTAAGAAGAGTCACTGTTGCGCTCCAAATGTCATATACAGTGCAAATAGCACTCGCGTCTGTTCCCAGCAAGTACAGTGTATCGGAGTGAATAGGAGCTACTGTTCTTGTCAGTTTCCTAAGCAGACTTGAACTAGATATGTCCGTGTGTGTAGGAAGCACAGTTTTTTTGTTCTGAGCAAGCTCACTGTTCGGAACACATAAGAAACACATTAGAGTAGAAGAGTGCTCTTTTCTCAAAAGCAGAGTGTGTTTTTGGAAGGTGAGCTAGCGTTTGTTTCCCAGTCCTAAATGGAGTTTAGTCACATGCAGTTTTTTGTCCTACGAGCAAGAGTTGTTTTCTGGTAAGACGAGTCACTATTGTGCTCCAATTGCCATACACAGTGCAAATAGCACTCGTGTCTGTTCCGAGCAAGTACAGTGTATTGGACTGAAGAGGAGCTACTGTTCTTGTCAGTTTCCTAAGCAGAGTTGAACTAGATATGGCCCGTGTATGTAGGAAGCACAGTTCTTTTTTTCTGAGCAAGCTCACTGTTCTGGCCCTATAGGAAACACAGTAAATTAGAAGAGTGTTCTTTTCTCAAAAGCAGATTGTGTTTCTTGTAAGGGGAGCTAGCGTTTGTTTCCCAGTCCTAAATGGGGTTGAATCCCATGCAGTTTCTGTTCCTACAAGCAAGAGTTGTTTTTTGGTAAGGAAAGTCACTATTGTGCTCCCATTGCCATGCACAGTGCAAATAGCACTCCCTTCTGTTCCCAGCAAGTACAGTGTATCGGACTGAAGAGGAGCTACTGTTCTTGTCAGTTTCTTAAGCAGAGTTGATCGAGATATGTCCCGCGTGTGTAGGAAGCACAGTTCTTTTGTTCTCAGCAAGCTCACTGTTTGGACCCCATAGGAAACACAGTAGAGTAGAAGAGTGCTCTTTTCTCAAAAGCAGAGTGTGTTTCTTGTAAGGCGAGCTAGCCTTTGTTTCCCAGTCCTAAATGGAGTTGAATCACATGCAGTTTCAGGTCCTACAAGCAAGAGCTGTTTTCTTGTAAGAAGTGTCACTATTGCGCTGCCATTGCCATACACAGGACAAATAGCACTGGCGTCTTTTCCCAGCAAGTACAGTGTATTGGACTGAAGAGTATCTACTGTTCTTGTCAGGTTCCTAATCAGACTTGAACTAGATATGGCCATGTGTGTAGGAAGCACAGTTCTTATGTTCTGAGCAAGCTCACTGTTCTGGCCCTATAGGAAACACAGTAGAGTAGAAGAGTGCACGTTTCTTAAAAGCAGAGTGTGTTTCTTGTAAGGGGAGCTCGCGTTTGTTTCCCAGTCCTAAATGGAGTTGAGTCACATGCAGTTTTTGGTCCTACGAGCAAGAGTTGTTTTCTGGTAAGAAGAGTCACTGTTGCGCTCCAAATGCCATATACAGTGCAAATAGCACTCGAGTCTGTTCCCAGCAAGTACAGTGTATCGGACTGAATAGGAGTTACTGTTCTTGTCAGTTTCCTAAGCAGACTTGATATAGATATGGTCCGTGTGTAGGAAGCACAGTTCTTTTGTTCTGAGCAAGCTCACTGTTCTGGCCCTATAGGAAACACAGTAGAGTAGAAGAGTGCTCTTTTCTCAAAAGCAGAGTGTGTTTCTTGTAAGGCGAGCTAGCATTTGTTTCCCAGTCCTAAATGGAGTTGAATCACATGCAGTTTCTGGTCCTACGAGCAAGAGTTGTTTTCTGGTAAGAAGAGTCACTATTGCGCTGCCATTGCCATACACAGGACAAATAGCACTGGCGTCTGTTCCCAGCAAGTACAGTATATTGGACTGAAGAGGATCTACTGTTCTTGTCAGGTTCCTAAGGAGAATTGAACTAGATATGGCCGTGTGTGTAGGAAGCACAGTTCTTTTGTTCTGAGCAAGCTCTCTGTTCGGACCCCTTAGGAAACACAGTAGAGTAGAATTGTGCTCTTTTCTCAAAAGAAGAGTGTGTTTCTTGTAAGGCAAGCTAGCGTTTGTTTCCCAGTCCTAAATGGAGTTGAATCCCATGCAGTTTCAGTTCCTACGAGCAAGAGTTGTTTTCTGGTAAGGAAAGTAACTATTGAGCTCCCATTGCCATACACAGTGCAAATTGCACTCGCGTCTGTTCCCAGCAAATACAGTGTATCGGACTGAAGAGGAGCTACTGTTCTTGTCAGTTTCCTAAGCAGAGTTGAACCAGATATGGTCGGTGTGTGAGGGAGCACAGTTCTTTTGTTCTGAGCAAGGTCACTGTTCTGGCCCTATAGGAAACACAGTAGATTAGAAGAGTGCTCTCTTCTCTAAAGCAGAGTGTGTTTCTTGTAAGGAGAGCTAGCGTTTGTTTCCCAGTCCTAAATGGAGTTGAATCACATGCAGTTTCTGGTCCTACGAGCAAGAGATGTTTTATGGTAAGAAGAGTCACTATTGCGCTGCCATTGCCATACACAGGACAAATAGCACTGTTGTCTGTTCCCAAGAGCACAGTGTATTGGACTGAAGAGGATCTACTGTTCTTGTCAGGTTCCTAAGCAGACTTGAACTAGATGTGGCAATGTTTGTAGGAAGCACAGTTTTTTTGTTCTGACCAAGCTCACTGTTCGGAACACATAGGAAACACAGTAGAGTAGAAGAGTGCTCTTTTCTCAAAAGCAGAGTGTGTTTTTGGAAGGCGAGCTCGCGTTGGTTTCCCAGTCCTAAATGGAGTTGAATCACATGCAGTTTTTTGTCCTACGAGCAAGAGTTGTTTTCTGGTAAGAAGAGTAACTGTTGCTCTCCAAATGCCATATACAGTGCAAATAGCACTCGCGTCTGTTCCCAGCAAGTACAGTGTATCAGACTGAATAGGAGCTACTGTTCTTGTCAGTTTCCTAAGCAGACTTGAACTAGATATGTCCATGTGTGTAGGAAGCACAGTTTTTTTGTTCTGAGCAAGCTCACTGTTCGGAACACATAGGAAACACAGTAGAGTAGAAGAGTGCTCTTTTCTCTAAAGCAGAGTGTGTTTCTTGTAAGGCGAGCTAGCGTTTGTTTCCCAGTCCTAAATGGAGTGGAATCACATGTAGTTTCTGGTCCTATGAGCAAGAGTTGTTTTCTGGTGAGGAAAGTCACTATTGCGCTCCCATTGCCATACACAGTGCAAATAGCACATGCGTCTGTTCCCAGCAAGTACAGTGTATCAGACTGAAGAGGAGCTACTGTTCTTGTCAGTTTCCTAAGCAGAGTTGAACTAGATATGGCCCGTGTGTGTAGGAAGCACAGTTCTTATGTTCTGAGCAAGCTCAGTGTTCTGGCCCTATAGGAAACACAGTAGAGTAGAAGAGTGCTCTTTTCTCAAAAGCAGAGTGTGTTTTTGGAAGGCAAGCTAGCGTTTGTTTCCCAGTCCTAAATGGAGTTGAGTCACATGCAGTATTTTGTCCTACGAGCAAGAGTTGTTTTCTTTAAGATGAGTCACTATTGTGCTCCAATTGCCATACACAATGCAAATAGCACTCACGTCTGTTCCGAGCAAGTACAGTGTATTGGACTGAAGAGGAGCTACTGTTCTTGTCAGTTTCCTAAGCAGAATTGAACTAGATATGGCCCGTGTGTGTAGGAAGCACAGTTCTTTTGTTCTGAGCAATCTTACTGTTTAGACCCCATAGGAAACACAGTAGAGTAGAAGAGTGCTCTTTTCTCAAAAGCAGAGTGTGTTTCATGTAAGGCGAGCTAGCATTTGTTTTCCAGTCCTAAATGGAGTTGAATCACATGCAGTTTCTGGTCCTACGAGCAAGAGTTGTTTTCTGGTAAGGAAAGTCACTATTGTGCTCCCATTTCCATACAAAGTGCAAATAGCCCTCCCGTCTGTTCCCAGCAATTACAGTGTATCGGATTGAAGAGGATCTACTGTTCTTGTCAGGTTCCTAAGCAGACTTGAACTAGATATGGCCGTGTTTGTTGGAAGCACAGTTTTTTTGTTATGAGCAAGCTCACTCTTCGGAACACATAGGAAACAGTAGAGTAGAAGAGTGCTCTTTTCTCAAAAGCAGAGTGTTTCTTGGAAGGCGAGCTAGTGTTTGTTTCCCAGTACTAAATGGAGTTGAGTCACATGCAGTTTTTTGTCCTATGAGCAAGAGTAGTTTTCTGGTAAGACGAGTCACTATTGTGTTCCAATTGCCATACACAGTGCAAATAGCACTCGCGTCTGTTCCCAGCAAGTACAGTGTATTGGACTGAATAGGAGCTACGGTTCTTGTCAGGTTCCAAAGCAGACTTGAACTAGATATGGCCGTGTATGTAGAAGCACAGTTTTTTTGTTCTGAGCAAGCTCACTGTTCGGAACCCATAGGAAACACATTAGAGTAGAAGAGTGCTCTTTTCTCAAAAGCAGAGTGTGTTTCTTGGAAGGCGAGCTAGCGTTTGTTTCCCAGTCCTAAATGGAGTTGAGTCACATGCAGTATTTTGTCCTACGAGCAAGAGTTGTTTTCTGGTAAGACGAGTCACTATTGTGCTCCAATAGCCATACACAGTGCAAATAGCAGTCCCGTCTGTTCCCAGGAAGTACAGTGTATCGGACTGAAGAGAAGCTACTGTTCTTGTCAGTTTCCTAAGCAGAGTTGAACTAGATATGGCCCGAGTGTAGGAAGCACAGTTCTTTTGTTCTGAGCAAGCTCACTGTTCTGGCCCTATAGGAAGCACGTTAGAGTAGAAGAGAGCTTTTTTCTCTAAATCAGAGTGTGTTTCTTGTAAGGCGAGTTAGCGTTTGTTTCCCAGTCCTAAATGGAGTTGAATCACATGCAGTTTCTGGTCCTACGAGCAAGAGTTGTTTTATGGTATGAAGAGTCACTATTGCGCTGCCATTGCCATACACAGGACAAATAGCACTGTTGTCTGTTCCCAGCAGTACAGTGTATTGGAGTGAAGAGGATCTACTGTTCTTGTCAGGTTCCAAAGCAGAATTGAACTAGATATGGCCTTGTGTGTAGGAAGCACAGTTCTTTTGATCTGAGCAAGTTCCCTGTTCGGACCTCCTAGGAAACACAATAGAGTAGAAGAGTGCTCTTTTCTCAAAAGCAGAGTGTGTTTCTTGTAAGGCGAGCTAGCGTTTGTTTCCCAGTCCTAAATGGAGTGGAATCACATGCAGTTTCTGGTCCTACGAGCAAGAGTTGTTTTCTGGTAAGAAGAGTCACTATTGTGCTCACATTGTCATACACAGTTCAAATAGCACTCACGTCTCTTATCAGCAAGTACAGTGTATTGGACTGAAGAGGATCTACTGTTCTTGTCAGGTTCCTAATCAGACTTGAATTAGATATGGCCATGTGTGTAGGAAGCACAGTTCTTATGTTCTGAGCAAGCTCACGGTTCTGGCCCTATAGGAAACACAGTAGAGTAGAAGAGTGCACTTTTCTTAAAAGCAGAGGGTGTTTCTTGTAAGGGGAGCTCGCGTTTGTTTCCCAGTCCTAAATGGAGTTGAGTCACATGCAGTTTTTGGTCCTACGAGCAATAGTTGTTTTCTGGTAAGAAGAGTCAGTGTTGCGCTCCAAATGCCATATACAGTGCAAATAGCACTCGCGTCTGTTCCCAGCAAGTACAGTGTATCGGACTGAAGAGGAGCTACTGTTCTTGTCAGTTTCCTAAGCAGACTTGATATAGATATGGTCCGTGTGTAGGAAGCACAGTTCCTTTTTTCTGAGCAAGCTCACTGTTTGGACCCTATAGGAAACACAGTAGAGTAGAAGAGTGCTCTTTTCTCAAAAGCAGAGTGTGTTTCATGTAAGGCGAGCTAGCGTTTGTTTCCCAGTCCTAAATGGAGTTGAATCACATGGAGTTTCTGGTCCTACAAGCAAGAGATGTTTTCTGGAAAGAACAGTCACCATTGCGCTGCCATTGCCATACACAGAACAAATAGCACTGGCGTCTTTTCCAAGCAAGTACAGTGTATTGGACGAAAGAGGATCTACTGTTCTTGTCAGGTTCCTAATCAGACTTGAAATAGATATGGCCGTGTGTGTAGGAAGCACAGTTTTTTTTTTCTGAGCAAGCTCACTGTTCGGACCCCATAGGGAACACAGTAGAGTAGAAGAGTGCTCTTTTCTCTAAAGCAGAGTGTGTTTCTCGTAAGGCGAGCTCGCATTTGTTTCCCAGTCCTAAATGGAGTTGAGTCACAGGCAGTTTCTGGTCCTACGAGCAAGAGTTGTTTTCTGGTAAGAAGAGTCACTATTGCGCTCCAAATGCAATACACAGTGCAAAGAGCACTCGCGTCTGTTCCCAGCAAGTACAGTGTATTGGACTGAATAGGAGCTACTGTTCTTGTCAGTTTCCTAAGCAGAGTTGAACTAGATATGGCCCGTGTGTAGGAAGCACAGTTCTTTTGTTCTTAGCAAGCTCACTGTTCTGGCCCTATAGGAAACACAGTAGAGTAGAAGAGTGCTCTTTTCTCAAAAGCAGAGTGTGTTTCTTGTAAGGCGAGCTCGTGTTTGTTTCCCAGTCCTATATGGAGTTGAGTCACATGCAGTTTTTTGTCCTACGAGCATGAGTTGTTTTCTGGTAAGACGAGTCACTATTGTGCTCTAATTGCCATACACAGTACAAATAGCACTCGCGTCTCTTCCCCGAAAGTACAGTGTATTGGACTGAAAAGGAGCTACTGTTCTTGTCAGTTTCCTAAGCAAAGTTGAACTAGATATGGCCCTTGTGTGTGGGTAGCACAGTTCTTTTGTTCTGAGCAAGCTCACTGTTCGGACCCCGTAGGAAACACAGTAGAGTAGAAGAATGCTCTTTTCTCAAAAGCAGAGTGTGTTTCATGTAAGGCGAGCTAGCATTTGTTTCCCAGACCTAAATGGAGTTGAATCACATGCAGTTTCTGGTCCTATGAGCAAGAGTTGTTTTATGGTAAGGAAAGACACTATTGTGCTCCCATTGCCCTACGCAAGGCAAATAGCACTCGCGTCTTTTCCCAGCAAGTACAGTGTATTGGACTGAATAGGAGCTACTGTTCTTGTTAGTTTACTAAGCAGAGTTGAACTACATATGGCCTTGTGTAGGAAGCACAGTTCTTTTGTTCTGAGCAAGCTCACTGTTTGGACCCCATAGGAAACACAGTAGAGTAGAAGAGTGCTCTTTTCTCAAAAGCAGAGTGTGTTTCTTGTAAGGCGAGCTAGCATTTGTTTCCCATACCTAAATGGAGTTGAATCACATGCAGTTTCTGGTACTACGAGCAAGAGTTGTTTTCTGGTAAGAAGAGTCACTATTGCGCTGCCATTGCCATATACAGGACAGATAGCACTGGAGTCTGTTCCCAGCAAGTACAGTGTATTGGACTGAAGAGGATCTACTGTTCTTGTCAGGTTCCTAAGCAGAGTTGAACTAGATATGGCCCATGTGTAGGAAGCACAGTTCTTTTGTTTTGAGCAAGCTCGCTGTTCTGGCCCTATAGGAAACACAGCAGAGTAGAAGAGTGCTCTTTTCTCTAAAGCAGTGTGTGTTTCTTGTAAGGTCACCTAGCTTTTGTTTCCCAGTCCTAAATGGAGTTGAAACACTTGCAGTTTCTGGTCCTATGATCAAGAGTTGTTTTATGGTAAGAAGAGTCACTATTGCGCTGCCATTGCCATACACAGGACAAATAGCACTGGCGTCTGTTCCCAGCAAGTACAGTATATTGGACTGAAGAGGATCTACTGTTCTTGTCAGGTTCCTAAACAGAATTGAACTAGATATGGTCGTGTGTACGAAGCACAGTTCTTTTGTTCTGAGCAAGCTCACTGTTCGGACCCATAGGGTGCACAGTAGAGTAGAAGAGTGCTCTTTTCTCAAAAGCAGAGTGTGTTTCTTGTAAGGCGAGCTTGCATTTGTTTCCAGTCCTAAATGGAGTGGAATCACATGCAGTTTCTGGTTCTATGAGCAAGAGTTTTTTTCTGGTAATGAAAGTCACTATTTCACTCCCATTGCCATACGCAGTGCAAATAGCACATGCGTCGGTTCACAGCAAGTACAGTGTATTGAAATGAAGAGGAGCTACTGTTCTTGTCAGGTTCTAAGCAGAGTTGAACTCGATATGGCCCGTGTGTGTAGGAAGCACAGTTCTTATGTTCTGAGCAAGCTCACTGTTTTGGCCCTATAGGAAACACAGTAGAGAAGAGGAGTGCTCTTTTCTCAAAAGCGGAGTGTGTTTCTTGTAAGGCGAGCTAGCGTTTGTTTCCTAGTCCTAAATGGAGTTGAATCACATGCAGTTGCAGGTCCTACGATCAAGAGTTCTTTTCTGGTAAGGAAAGTCACATTGCGCTCCCATTGCCATACACAGTGCAAATAGCACTCGCCTCTGTTCCCAGCAAGTACAGTGTATTGGACTGGATAGGTGCTAATGTTCTTGTCAGTTTCCTAAGCAGAGTTGAACTAGATATGATCCGTGTTTGTAGGAAGCACAGTTCTTTTGTTCTTTGCAAGCTCACTGTTTGGACCCCATAGGAAACACAGTAGAGTAGAAGAGTGCTCTTTTCTCTAAAGCAGAGTGTATTTCTTGTAAGGCGTGCTAGCGTTTGTTTCGCAGTCCTAAATGGAGTTGAATCCCATGCAGTTTCTGGTACTACGAGCAAGAGTTTTTTTATGGTAAGAAGAGTCACTATTGCACTGCCATTGCCATACACAGGACAAATAGCACTGGCATCTGTTCGCAGCAAGTACAGTGTATTGGGCTGAAGAGGATCTACTGTTCTTGTCAGGTTCCTAAGCAGACTTGAACTAGATATGGCCGTGTGTGTAGGAAGCACAGTTTTTTTTTCTGAGCAAGCTCACTGTTCGGACCCCATAGGAAACACAGTAGAGTAGAAGAGTGCTTTTTTCTCAAAAGCAGAGTGTGTTTCTTGTAAGGCGGGCTAGCGTTTTTTTCCCAGTCCTATATGGAGTTGAATCCCATGGAGTTTCTGGTCCTACGAGCAAGAGTTGTTTTCTGGTAAGAAGAGTCACTATTGTGCTCCCATTGTCATACACAGGGCAAATAGCACTGGCGTCTGTTCCCAGCAAGTACAGTGTATTGGACTGAAGAGGATCTACTGTTCTTGTCAGTTTCCTAAGCAGAATTGAACTAGATATGGCCGTGTGTGTAGGAGGCACAGTTCTCTTGTTCTGATCAAGCTCACTGTTCTGGCCCTATAGGAAACACAGTAGAGTAGAAGAGTGCTCTTTTCTCAAAAGCAGAGTGTGTTTCTTTTAAGGCGAGCTAGCGTTTGTTTAGCAGTCCTAAATGGAGTTGAATCACTTGCAGTTTCTGGTCCTATGAGCAAGAGTTGTTTTCTGGTAAGGAAAGTCACTATTGCGCTCCCATTGCCATACATAGTGCAAATAGCACTCGCGTCTGTTCCCAGCAAGTACAGTGTATTGGACTGAAGAGGATCTACTGTTCTTGTCAGTTTCCTAAGAGGAGTTGAACTAGATATGGCCCGTGTGTGTAGGAAACACAGTTCTTTTTTTCTGAGAAAGCACACTGTGCGGACACCATAGGAAACACAGTAGAGTAGATGAGTGCTTTTTTCTCAAAATTAGATTGTGTTCCTTGAAAGGCGAGCTAGTATTTACTTCCCAGTCAGAAATGGAGTTGAATCCCATGCAGTTTCTGGTCCTACGAGTAAGAGTTGTTTTCTGGTTAGAAGTGTCACTATTGCGCTCCATTTGCCATACACAGTGCAAATAGCACTTGCGTCTGTTCCCAGCAAGTACAGTGTATTGGACTGAAGAGGAGCTACTGTTCTTGTCAGTTTCCTAAGCAGAGTTGAACCAGATATGGCCCGTGTGTGTAGTAAGCACAGTTCATGTGTTCTGAGCAAGCTCACTGTTCGGACACCATAGGAAACACAGTAGAGTAGAAGAGTGCTCTTTTCTCAAAAGTAGAGTGTGTTTCTTGTAAGGCGAGCTAGCGTTTTTTTCCCAGTCCTAAATGGAGTTGAATCACATGCAGTTTCTGGTCCCACGAGCAAGAGTTGTTTTCTGGTAAGAAGAGTCAATATTGCACACCCATTGTAATACACAGGGCAAATAGCACTTGCGTCTGTTCCCAGCAAGTACAGTGTATTGGACTGAAGAGGAGCTACTGTTCTTGTCAGTTACCTAAGCAGAGTTGAACCAGATATGGCCCGTGTGGGTAGGAAGCACAGATCTTTTGTTCTGAGCAAGCTCACAGTTCGGACCCCGTAGGAAACACAATAGAGTAGAAGAGTGCCCTTTTCTCAAAAGCAGAGTGTGTTCCTTGTAAGGCGAGCTAGCATTTGTTTCCCAGTCCTAAATGGAGTTGAATCACATCCAGTTTCTGGTCCTATGAGCAAGAGTTGTTTTCTGGTAAGGAAAGTCACTATTGCGCTCCCATTCCCATACATAGTGCAAATAGCACTAGCGTCTGTTACCAGAAAGTACAGTGTATTGGACTGAAGAGGAGCTACTGTTCTTGTCATTTTCATAAGAGGAGTTGAACCAGATATATCCCATGTGTGTAGGAAGCACAGATCTTTTGTTCTGAGAAAGCACACTATGCGGACATCATAGGATACACAGTAGAGCAGATGAGTGCTCTATTCTCAAAATTTGATTGTTTTTCTTGAAAGTCGAGCTAGTGTTTGTTTCCCAGTCACAAATGGAGTTGAGTCCCATGCAGTTTCTGGTACTACGAGCAAGAGTTGTTTTCTGGTAAGAAGAGTCACTATTGCGCTCCCATTGCCATACACAGTGCAAATAGCACTCGCGTCTGTTCCCAGCAAGTACAGTGTATTGGAGTGAAGAGCAGCTACTGTTCTTGTCAGTTTCCTAAGCAGAGTTGAACTAGATATGGCCCGTGTGTGTAGGAAGCACAGTTCTTTTTTTCTGAGCAAGCTCACAGTTCGGACCCCGTAGGAAACACAATAGAGTAGAAGAGTGCCCTTTTCTCAAAAGCAGAGTGTGTTTCCTGTAAGGCGAGACAGCGTTTGTTACCCAGTACTAAATGGAGTTGAATCCCATGCAGTTTGTGGTTCTACGAGCAAGAGTTGTTTTCTGGTAAGAAGAGTCACTATTGCGCTCCCATTGTCATACACAGGGCAAATAGCACAGGCATATGTTCCCAGCATGTACAGTGTATTGGACTGAAGAGCAGCTACTGTTCTTGTCAGTTTCCTAAGCAGAGTTGAACTAGATATGGCCCGTGTGTGTAGGAAGCACAGTTCTTTTGTTCTGAGCAAGCTCACTGTTCGGACCCCATAGGAAACACAGTAGAGTAGAAGCGTGCTCTTTTCTCAAAAGCAGAGTGTGTTTCTTGTAAGGTGAGAAAGCGTGTGTTACCCAGTACTAAATGGAGTTGAATCCCATGCAGTTTGTGGTCCTACGAGCAAGAGTTGTTTTCTGGTAAGAAGAGTCACTATTGCGCTCCCATTGTCATACACAGGGAAATAGCACTGGCATCTGTTCCCAGTATGTACAGTGTATTGGACTGAAGAGGATCTACTGTTCTTTTCAGTTTTCTAAGCAAAATTGAACTAGATATGGCCGTGTGTGTAGGAAGCACAGTTCTCTTGTTCTGATCAAGCTCACTGTTCTGGCCCTATAGGAAACACAGTAGAGTAGAAGAGTGCTCTTTTCTCAAAAGCAGAGTGTGTTTCTTGTAAGGCAAGCTAGCGTTTGTTTCCCAGTCCTAAATGGAGTTGAATCACATCCAATTTCTGGTCCTACGAGCAAGAGTTGTTTTCTGGTAAGGAAAGTCACTATTGCGCTCCAATTGCCATACATAGTGCCAATAGCACTCGCGTCTGTTCCCAGCAAGTACAGTGTATTGGACTGAAGAGGAGCTACTCTTCTTGTCATTTTCCTAAAAGGAGTTGAACTAGATATGGCTCGTGTGTGTAGGAATCACAGTTCTTTTGTTCTGAGAGAGCACACTGTGCGGACAACATAGGAAACACAGTAGAGTAGATGAGTGCTCTTTTCTCAAAATAAAATTGTGTTTCTTGAAAGGCGAGCTAGTATTTGTTTCCAAGTCAAAAATGGAGTTGAATCCCATGCCGATTCTGGTCCTACGAGCAAGAGTTTTTTTCTGGTAAGAAGAGTCACTATTGAGCTACCATTTTCATACACAGTGCAAATAGCACTGGTGTCTGTTACCAGCAAGTACGGTGTATTGGACTGAAGAGCAGCTACTGTTCTTGTCAGTTTCCTAAGCAGAGTTGAACTAGATATGGCCCGTGTGTGTCGGAAGCACAGTTCATTTGTTCTTAGCAAGCTCACTGTTCGGACCCCATAGGAAACACTGTAGAGTAGAAGAGTGCTCTTTTCTCAAAAGCAGAGTGCGTTTCTTGAAAGGCGAGCTAGTGTTTGTTTCCCAGTCAGAAATGGAATTGAATCCCGTGCAGTTTCTGGTCCTACGAGCAAGAGTTGTTTTCTGGTAAGAAGAGTCACTATTGCGCTCCCATTGTCACACACAGGGCAAATAGCACTGGCGTCTGTTCCCAGCATGTACAGTGTATTGGACTGAAGAGGAGCTACTGTTCTTTTCAGTTTCCTAAGCAGAGTTGAACTAGATATGGCCCGTGTGTGTAGGAAGCACAGTTCTTTGTTCTGAGCAAGCTCACTGTTTGGACCTCATAGGAAACACAGTAGAGTAGAAGAGTGCTCTTTTCTCTAAAGCAGAGTGTGTTTCTTGTAAGGCGAGCTACCGTTTGTTTCCCAGTTCTAAATGGAGTGGAATCACATGCAGTTTCTGGTCCTACGAGCAAGAGATGTTTTATGGTAAGGAAAGTCACTATTGCGCTCCCATTGCAATACACAGTGCAAATATCCCTCCAGTCTGTTCCCTGCAAGTACAGTGTATTGGACTGAAGAGGAGCTACTGTTCTTCTCAGTTTCCTAAGCAGAGTTGAACTAGATATGGCCCGTGTGTAGGAAGCACAGATCTTATGTTCTGAGCAAGCTCACTTTTCGCAACACATAGGAAACACAGTAGAGTAGAAGAGTGCTCTTTTCTCAAAAGCAGAGTGTGTTTCTTGGAAGTCGAGCTAGTGTTTGTTTCCCAGTCCTAAATGGAGTTGAGTCACATGCAGTTTTTTGTCCTTCGAGCAAGAGTTGTTTTTTGGTAAGACAAGTCACTATTGTGCTCCAATTGCCATACACAGAGCAAATAGCACTCACGTCTGTTCCCCGCAAGTACAGTGTATTGGACTGAAGAGGAACTAGTGTTCTTGTCAGTTTCCTAAGCAGAGTTGAACTAGATATGGCCCGTGTGTAGGAAGCACAGTTGTTTTGTTCTGAGCAAGCTCACTGTTCGGACCCCATAAAAAACACAGTAGAGTAGAAGAGTGCTCTTTTCTCAAAAGCAGAGTGTGTTTCATGTAAGGCGAGCTAGCATTTGTTTCCCAGTCCTAAATGGAGTGGAATCACATGCAGTTTCTGGTCCCATGAGCAAGAGTTGTTTTCTGGTAAGGAAAGTCACTATTGCGCTCCCATTGCCATACACAGTGCAAATAGCACTCGCGTCTGTTCCCAGCTAGTACAGTTAATCGGACTGAAGAGGAGCTACTGTTCTTGTCAGTTTCCTAAGCAGAGTTGAACTAGATATGGCCCGTGTGTAGGAAGCACAGTTCTTTTGTTCTGAGCAAGCTCACTGTTCTGGCCCTATAGGAAACACAGTAGAGTAGAAGAGTGCTCTTTTCTCTAAAGCAGAGCGTGTTTTTGTAAGGCGAGCTAGCATTTGTTTCCCAGTCCTAAATGGAGTGGAATCACATGCAGTTTCTGGTCCTACGAGCAAGAGTTGTTTTCTGGTAAGGAAAGTCACTATTGCGCTCCCCTTGCCATACATAGTGCAAACAGCTCTCGCGTCTGTTCCCAGCAAGTACAGTGTATCGGACTGAAGAGGAGCTACTGTTCTTGTCAGTTTCCTAAGCAGAGTTGAACTAGATATGGCCCGTGTGTGTAGGAAGCACAGTTCTTTTGTTCTGAGCAAGCTCACTGTTCAGACCCCATAGGAAACACAGTAGAGGAGAAGAGTGCTCTTTTCTCAAAAGCACAGTGTATTTCTTGTAAGGCGAGCTAGCGTTTGTTTCCCAGTCCTAAATGGATTTGAGTCACATGCAGTTTCTGGTCCTAAGAACAGGAGTTGTTTTCTGGTAAGGAAAGTCACTATTGCGCGCCCATTGCCTTACACAAGGCAAATAGCACTCACGTCTTTTCCCAGCAAGTACAGTGTATTGGACTGAATAGGAGTTACTGTTCTTGTCAGTTTGCTAAGTAGAGTTGAACTAGATATGGCCCGTGTGTGTAGGAAGCACAGTTCTTTTGTTCTGAGCAAGCTCACTGTTCTGGCCCTATAGGAAACACAGCAGAGTAGAAGAGTGCTCTTTTCTCTAAAGCAGAGTGTGTTTCTTGTAAGGTGAGCTAGCTTTTGTTTCCCAGTCCCAAATGGAGTTTAATTACATGCAGTTTCTGGTCCTACGAGCAAGAGTTGTTTTATGGTAAGAAGAGTCACTGTTGCGCTGCCATTGCCATACACAGGACAAATAGCACTGGCGTCTGTTCCCAGCAAGTACAGTGTATTGGACTGAAGAGGATCTACTGTTCTTGTCAGGTTCCTAAGCAGAATTGAACTAGATATGGCCGTGTGTGTAGGAAGCACAGTTCTTTTGTTCTGAGCAAGCTTACTGTTCGGACCCCATAGGAAACACAGTAGAGTAGAAGAGTGCTCGTTTATCAAAAGCAGAGTATGTCTCTTGTAAGGCGATCTAGCATTTGTTCCCCAGTTCTAAATGGAGTTAAATTACATTCAGTTTAAGGTTCTACGAGCAAGAGTTGTTTTCTCTTAAGAAGAGTCACTGTTGCGCTCCCATTGTCATAAACAGGGCAAATAGCACTGGCATCTGTTCCCAGCATGTACAGTGTATTGGACTGAAGAGGAGCTACTGCTCTTGTCAATTTCCTAAGCAGAGTTGAACTAGATATGGCCCGTGTGTGTAGGAAGCACAGTTCTTTTGTTCTGATCAAGCTCACTGTTCTGACACCATAGCAAACAGAGTAGAGTAGAAGAGTGCCCTTTTCTCAAAAGAAGAGTGTGTTTCTTGTAAGGCGAGCTAGCATTTCTTTCCCAGTCCTAAATGGGATGAATCACATGAAGTTTCTGGTCCTATATGCAAGAGTTGTTTTCTGGTAAGAAGAGTCACTATTGCGCTCCCATTGTCATACACAGGGCAAATAGCACTGGCGTCAGTTCCCAGCAAGTACAGTGTATTGGACTGAAGAGGATCTACTGTTCTTGTAAGGTTCCTAAGCAGAATTGAACTAGATATGGCCGTGTGTGTAGGAAGCACAGTTCTTTTGTTCTGAGCAAGGTCACTGTTCGGACCCCATACAAAACACAGTAGACTAGAAGAGTGCTCTTTTCTCAAAAGCAGAGTGTGTTTCTTGTAAGGCGAGCTAGCGTTTCTTTCCCAGTTCTAAATGGAGTTGAATCCCATGCAGTTTCTGGTCCTACGAGCAAGAATTGTTTTCTCGTAAGGAGAGACACTGTTGCGCTCCCATTGCCATACACAGTGCAAATAGCACTCGCGTCTGTTCCCAGCAAGTACAGTGTATTGGACTGAAGAGGAGCTACTGCTCTTGTCAATTTCCTAAGCAGAGTTGAACTAGATATGGCCCGTGTGTGTAGGAAGCACAGTTCTTTTGTTCTGAGCAAGCTCACTGTTCGGACCCCATAGGAAACAAAGTAGAGAAGAAGAGGGCTCTTTTCTCAAAAGAAGAGTGTGTTTCTTGTAAGGTCAGCTAGCGTTTGTTCCCAGTCCTAAATGGTGTTGAGTCACATGCAGTTTTTGGTCGGACGAGCAAGAGTTGTTTTCTGGTAAGAAGAGTCACTATTGTGCTCCAATTGTCATACACAGTGCAAATAGCACTCGCGTCTCTTGGCAGCAAGTACAGTGTATTTGACTGAAGAGGAGCTACTGTTCTTGTCAGTTTCCTAAGCAGAGTTGAACTAGATATGGCCCATGTGTGTAGGAAGCACAGTTCTTTTGTTGTGAGCAAGCTCACTGTTCGGACCCCATAGGAAAAACAGTAGAGTAGAAGAGTGCTGTTTTCTCAAAAGCAGAGTGTGTTTCTTGTAATGGGAAATAGCATTTGTTTCCCAGTCCTAAATGGAGTTGAATCCCATGCAGTCTCTGGTCCTACGAGCAAGAGTTGTTTTCTGGTAGGAAGAGTCACTATTGCGCTCCCATTGTCATACACAGGGCAAATAGCACTGGCGTCTGTTCCTAGCATGTACAGTGTATTGGATGGAAGAGGAGCTACTGTTCTTGTCAGTTTCCTAAGCAGAGTTGAATTAGATATGGCCCATGTGTGTAGGAAGCACAGTTCTTTTGTTCTGAGCAAGCTCACTGTTCGGACCCCATAGGAAACACAGTAGAGTAAAAGAGTGCCCTTTTCTCAAAAGCAGAGTGTGTTTCTTGTAAGGCGAGATACCGTTTGTTTCCCAGTCCTAAATGGAGTGAATCACATGCAGTTTCTGGTCCTACAAACAAGTGTTGTTTTCTGGAAAGAAGAGTCACTATTGCGCACCCATTGACATGCACAGGGCAAATAGCACTGACATCTGTTGCCAGCATGTACAGTGTATTGGACTGAAGAGGAGCTACTGTTCTTGTCAGTTTCCTAAGCATAGTTGAACTAGATATGTCCCCTGTGTGTAGGAAGCACAGTTCTTTTGTTCTGAGCAACCTGACTGTTCTGTCCCTAAAGGAAACACAGTAGAGTAGAAGAGTGCTCTTTTCTCAAAAGCAGAGTGTGTTTCTTGTAAGGCGAGCTAGCGTTTGTTTCCCAGTCGTAAATGGAGTTGAGTCACATGCAGTTTCTGGTCCTACGAGCAAGAATTGTTTTCTGGTAAGGAAAGTCACTATTGCGCTCCCATTGCCATACACAGTGCAAATAGCACTCGCGTCTGTTCCCAGCAAGTACAGTGTATTTGACTGAAGCGGAGCTACTCTTCTTGTCAGTTTAATAAACAGAGTTGAACTAGATATGGCCCGTGTGTGTAGGAAGCACAGTTCTTTTGTTGTGAGCAAGCTCACTGTTTGGACCCCATAGGAAACACAGTAGAGTAGAAGAGTGCGCTTTTCTCAAAAGCAGAGTTTGTTTCTTGTAAGGCGAGATAGCGTTTGTTTCCCAGTCCTAAATGGAGTTGAATCACATGCAGTTTCTGGTCCTACGGGCAAGAGTTGTTTTCTGGTATAAAAAAGTCACTATTGTGCTCCCATTGCCATACACTGTTCAAAAAGGACTCGTGCCTGTTCCCAGAAAGTACAGTGTATTGAACTGAAGAGGAGCTACTGTTCTTGTCAGTTTCCTAAGCAGAGTTGAACTAGATATGGCCCGTGTGTAGGAAGCACAGTTCTTTTGTTATGAGCAAGCTCACTGTTAGGACCCCGTAGGAAACACAGTAGAGTAGAAGAGTGCTCTTTTCTCAAAAGCAGAGTGTGTTTCTTGTAAGGCGAGATAGCGTATGTTTCCCAGTCCTAAATGGAGTTGAATCACATGCAGTTTCTGGTCCTAGGAGGAAGAGTTGTTTTCTGGTAATGAAAGTCCCTACTGTGCTCCCAATGACATACACTGATCAAGTAGCACTCGCGACTGTTCCCAGCAAGTACAGTGTATTGAACAGAAGAGGAGCTACTGTTCTTGTCAGTTTCCTAAGCAGTGTTGAACAAGATATGGCCCGTGTGTGTAGGAAGCACAGATATTTTGTTCTGAGCAAGCTCACTGTTTGGACCCCATAGGAAACACAGTAGAGTAGAAGACTGTTCGTTTCTCAAAAGCAGAGTGTGTTTCTTGTAAGGCGAGAAAGCGATTGTTTCCCAGTCCTAAATGGAGTTGAATCACATGCAGTTTCTGGTCCTACGAGCAAGAGTTGTTTTCTGGTAAGAAGAGTCACTATTATGCTCCCATTGACATGCAGAGGGCAAATAGCACTGGCATCTGTTCCCAGCATGTACAGTGTATTGGACTGAAGAGGAGCTACTGTTCTTGTCAGTTTCCTAAGCAGAGTTGAACTAGATATGGCCCGTGTGTGTATGAAGCACACTTCTTTGGTTCTGAGAAAGCTCACTGTTCGGACCCCATAGGAAACACAGTAGAGTAGAAGAGTGCTCTTTTCTCAAAAGCAGAGTGTGTTTCTTGTAAGGCGAGATAGCGTGTGTTTCCCAGTCCTAAATGGAGTTGAATCACATGCAGTTTCTGGTCCTAGGAGCAAGAGTTGTTTTCTGGTAATGAAAGTCACTACTGTGCTCCCAATGACATACACTGATCAAGTAGCACTCGCGACTGTTCCCAGCAAGTACAGTGTATTGAACAGAAGAGGAGCTACTGTTCTTGTCAGTTTCCTAAGCAGTGTTGAACAAGATATGGCCCGTGTGTGTAGGAAGCACAGATATTTTGTTCTGAGCAAGCTCACTGTTTGAACCCCATAGGAAACACAGTAGAGTAGAAGACTGTTCGTTTCTCAAAAGCAGAGTGTGTTTCTTGTAAGGCGAGAAAGCGATTGTTTCCCAGTCCTAAATGGAGTTGAATCACATGCAGTTTCTGGTCCTACGAGCAAGAGTTGTTTTCTGGTAAGAAGAGTCACTATTATGCTCCCATTGACATGCAGAGGGCAAATAGCACTGGCATCTGTTCCCAGCATGTACAGTGTATTGGACTGAAGAGGAGCTACTGTTCTCAGTTTCCTAAGCAGAGTTGAACTAGATATGGCCCGTGTGTGTATGAAGCACACTTCTTTTGTTCTGAGAAAGCTCACTGTTCGGACCCCATAGGAAACACAGTAGAGTAGAAGAGTGCTCTTTTCTCAAAAGCAGAGTGTGTTTCTTGTAAGGCGAGATAGCGAGTGTTTCCCAGTCCTAAATGGAGTTGAATCACATGCAGTTTCTGGTCCTAGGAGCAAGAGTTGTTTTCTGATAATGAAAGTCACTATTGTGCTCCCAATGACATACACTGATCAAGTAGCTCTCGCGACTGTTCCCAGCAAGTACAGTGTATTGAACAGAAGAGGAGCTATTGTTTTTGTCAGTTTCCTAAGCAGTGTTGAACTAGATATGGCCCGTGTGTGTAGGAAGCACAGTTCTTTTGTTCTGCGCAAGCTCACTGTTTGGACCCCATAGGAAACACAGTAGAGTAGAAGAGTGTTCGTTTCTCAAAAGCAGAGTGTGTTTCTTGTAAGGCGAGATAGTGTTTGTTTCCCAGTCCTAAATGGAGGTGAATCACATGCAGTTTCTGGTCCTATGAGCAAGAGTTTTTTTCTGGTAAGAAGAGTCACTTTTGTGCTCCCATTGACATGCACAGGGCAAATAGCACTGGCATCTGTTCCCAGCATGTACAGTGTATTGGACTGAAGAGGAGCTACTGTTCTTGTCAGTTTTCTAAGCTGAGTTGAACTAGATATGGCCCTTGTGTGTAGGAAGCACAGTTCTTTTGTTCTGAGCAACCTGACTATTCTGGCCGTAAAGGAAACACAGTAGAGTAGAAGAGTGCTCTTTTCTCAAAAGCAGAGTGTGTTTCTTGTAAGGCGAGCTAGCATTTGTTTCCCAGTCCTAAATGGAGTTGAGTGACATGCAGTTTCTGGTCCTATTAGCAAGAGTTGTTTTCTGGTAAGGAAAGTCACTATTGCACTCCCATTGCCATACACAGTGCAAAGAGCACGCGCCTCTGTTCCCAGCAAGTACAGTGTACTGGACTGAAGAGGATCTACTGTTCTTCTCAGTTTCCTAAGCAGAGTTGAACTAGATATGGCCCATGTGTGTAGGAAGCACAGTTCTTTTGTTCTGAGCAACCTCACTGTTTGGACCCCATAGGAAACACAGAAGAGTAGAAGCGTGCTCTTTTCTCAAAAGCAGAGTACGTTTCTTGTAAGGCAAGCTTGTGTTTGTTTCTCAGTCCTAAGTGGAGTTGAATTACTTGCAGTTTCTGGTACTATGAGCAAGAGTTGTTTTCTGGTAAGAAGAGTCACTATTGTGCTCCCATTGTCATACACAGGGCAAATAGCACTGGCGTCTGTTCCCAGCATGTACAGTGTATTGGACAGAAGAGGATCTACTGTTTTTGTCAGGTTCCTAAGCAGAATTGAACTAGATATGGCCGTTTATGTAGGAAGCACAGTTCTTTTGTTCTGAGCAAGCTCACTCTTCGGACCCCGTAGGAAACACAGTAGAGTAGAAGAGTGCTCTTTTCTCAAAAGCAGACTGTGTTTCTTGTAAGGCGATCTAGCGTTTGTTTCCCAGTCCGAAATGGAGTTGAATCCCATGCAGTCTCTGGTCCTACGAGCAAGAGTTGTTTTCTGGTAGGAAGAGTCACTATTGCGCTTGCATTGTCATACACAGGGCAAATAGCACTGGCGTCTGTTCCTAGCATGTACAGTGTATTGGATGGAAGAGGAGCTACTGTTCTTGTCAGTTTCCTAAGCAGAGTTGAATTAGATATGGCCCATGTGTGTAGGAAGCACAGTTCTTTTGTTCTGAGCAAGCTCACTGTTCGGACCCCATAGGAAACACAGTAGAGTAAAAGAGTGCTCTTTTCTCAAAAGCAGAGTGTGTTTCTTGTAAGGCGAGATACCGTTTGTTTCCCAGTCCTAAATGGAGTGAATCACATGCAGTTTCTGGTCCTACAAACAAGTGTTGTTTTCTGGAAAGAAGAGTCACTATTGCGCACCCATTGACATGCACAGGGCAAATAGCACTGACATCTGTTGCCAGCATGTACAGTGTATTGGACTGAAGAGGAGCTACTGTTCTTGTCAGTTTCCTAAGCATAGTTGAACTAGATATGTCCCCTGTGTGTAGGAAGCACAGTTCTTTTGTTCTGAGCAACCTGACTGTTCTGTCCCTAAAGGAAACACAGTAGAGTAGAAGAGTGCTCTTTTCTCAAAAGCAGAGTGTGTTTCTTGTAAGGCGAGCTAGCGTTTGTTTCCCAGTCGTAAATGGAGTTGAGTCACATGCAGTTTCTGGTCCTACGAGCAAGAATTGTTTTCTGGTAAGGAAAGTCACTATTGCGCTCCCATTGCCATACACAGTGCAAATAGCACTCGCGTCTGTTCCCAGCAAGTACAGTGTATTTGACTGAAGCGGAGCTACTCTTCTTGTCAGTTTAATAAACAGAGTTGAACTACATATGGCCCATGTGTGTAGGAAGCACAGTTCTTTTGTTGTGAGCAAGCTCACTGTTTGGACCCCATAGGAAACACAGTAGAGTAGAAGAGTGCGCTTTTCTCAAAAGCAGAGTTTGTTTCTTGTAAGGCGAGATAGCGTTTGTTTCCCAGTCCTAAATGGAGTTGAATCACATGCAGTTTCTGGTCCTACGGGCTATAGTTGTTTTCTGGTATAAAAAAGTCACTATTGTGCTCCCATTGCCATACACTGTTCAAAAAGGACTCGTGCCTGTTCCCAGAAAGTACAGTGTATTGAACTGAAGAGGAGCTACTGTTCTTGTCAGGTTCCTAAGCAGAGTTGAACTAGATATGGCCCGTGTGTAGGAAGCACAGTTCTTTTGTTATGAGCAAGCTCACTGTTCGGACCCCGTAGGAAACACAGTAGAGTAGAAGAGTGCTCTTTTCTCAAAAGCAGAGTGTGTTTCTTGTAAGACGAGCTAGCGTTTGTTTCCCAGTCCTAAATGGAGTTGAATCACATGCAGTTTCTGGTTCTATGAGAAAGAATTGTTTTCTGGTAAGAAGAGTCACTTTTGTGCTCCCATTGTCATACACAGGGCAAATAGCACTGTCATCTGTTCCCAGCATGTACAGTGTATTGGACTGAAAAGGAGCTACTGTTCTTGACAGTTTCCTAAGCAGAGTTGAACTAGATATGGCCCGTGTGTGTAGGAAGCACAGTTCTTTTGTTCTGAGCAACCTGACTGTTCTGGCCCTAAAGGAAACACAGTAGAGTAGAAGAGTGCTCTTTTCTCAAAAGCAGAGTGTGTTTCTTGTAAGGCGAGCTAGCATTTGTTTCCCAGTCCTAAATGGAGTTGAGTCACATGGCGTTTCTGGTCCTATGAGCAAGAGTTGTTTTCTGGTAAGGAAAGTCACTATTGCGCTCCCATTGCCATACACAGTGCAAATAGCACTCGCGTCAGTTCCCAGAAAGTACAGTGTACTGGACTGAAGAGGATCTACTGTACTTCTCAGTTTCCTAAGCAGAGTTGAACTAGATATGGCCCGTGTGTGTAGGAAGCACAGTTCTTTTGTTCTGAGCAACCTCACTTTTCGGACCCCATAGGAAACACAGAAGAGTAGAAGAGTGCTCTTTTCTCAAAAGCAGAGTGCGTTTCTTGTAAGGCGAGCTCGCGTTTGTTTCCCAGTCCTAAATGGAGTTGAATCACATGCAGATTCTGGTCCTACGAGCAAGAGTTGGTTTCTGGTAAAAAGAGTCACTATTGCGCTCCCATTGTCATACACAGGGCAAATAGCACTGGCGTCTGTTCCCAGCATGTACATTGTATTGGACTAAAGAGGATCTACTGTTTTTGTCAGGTTCCTAAGCAAAATTGAACTAGATATGGCCGTGTGTGTAGGAAGCACAGATCTCTTGTTCTCAGCAAGCTCAGTCTTCGGACCCCATCGGACCCCATAGGAACCACAGTAGAGTAGAAGAGTGCTCTTTTCTCAAAAACAGACTGTGTTTCTTGTAAGGCGATCTAGCGTTTGTTTCCCAGTCCGAAATGGAGTTGAATCCCATGCAGTTTCTGGTCCTACGAGCAAGAATTGTTTTCTGGTAAGGAAAGTCACTCTTGTGCTCCCATTGCCAAACACAGTGCAAATAGCACTCGCATGTGTTCCCAGCAAGTACAGAATATTGAACTGAAGAGTCGCTACTGTTCTTGGCAGTTTCCTAAGCGGACTTGAACTAGATATGGCCCGTGTGTGTAGGAAGCACAGATCTTTTGTTCTGAGCAAGCTCATTGTTCGGACCCCATAGGAAAAACAGTAGAGTAGAAGAGTGCTCCTTTCTCAAAAGCAGAGTGTGTTTCTTGTAAGGCGAGCTAGCGTTTGTTTCCCAGTCCTAAATGGAGTTGAATCACATGCAGTTTTTGGTCCTATGAGCAAGAGTTGCTTTCTGGGAAGGAAAGTCACTATTGAGCTCCCATTGCCATACACATTGCAAATAGCACGCGCATCTGTTCCCAGCAAGTACAGTGTATTAGACTGAAGAGGAGCTACTGTTCTCCTAAGTTTCCTAATCAGAGTTGAACTTGATATGGCCCGTGTGTGTATGAAGCACAGTTCTTTTGTTCTGAGCAAGCTCACTGTTCGAACACTATAGGAAACACAGTAGAGTAGAAGAGAGCTCTTTTCTCAAAAGC
This sequence comes from Peromyscus eremicus, assembly GCF_949786415.1. Taxonomy (NCBI): domain Eukaryota; kingdom Metazoa; phylum Chordata; class Mammalia; order Rodentia; family Cricetidae; genus Peromyscus; species Peromyscus eremicus. The sequence continues at coordinate 453,342 of NW_026734329.1, read as the reverse complement.
AGAGTGTGTTTCTTGTAAGGCGAGCTAGCATTTGTTTCCCAGTCCTAAATGGAGTTGAAATACACATGCAGTTTCTGGTCCTACGAGCAGGAGTTGTTTTCTGGTTAGAATAGTCACTATTGCGCTCCTTTTTCCATACTCAGTACAAATAGCCCTCGCGTCTGTTCCCAGCAAGTACAGTGTATTGGACTGAAGAGGAGCTACTGTTCTTGTCAGTTTCCTAAGCAGAGTTGAACCAGATATGGCCCGTGTGTGTAGGAAGCACAGTTCTTTTGTTCTGAGCAAGCTCACTGTTCGGACCCATAGGAAACACAGTAGAGTAGAAGAGTGCCCTTTTATCAAAAGCAGAGTGTGTTTCTTGAAAGGCGAGCTAGTGTTTGTTTCCCAGTCAGAAATGGAGTTGAATCCCATGCAGTTTCTGGTCCTATGAGCAAGAGCTTTTTCTGGTAAGAAGAGTCACTATTTTGCTCTCATTGCCATACACACTGCAAATAGCACTGGCGTCTGTTCCCAGCAAGTACAGTGTATTGGACTGAAGAGGATCTACTGTTCTTTTCAGTTTCCTAAGGAGAGTTGAACTAGATATGGCCCGTGTGTGTAGGAAGCACAGTTCTTTTGTTCTGAGCAATATCACTGTTCTGGCCCTATAGGAAACACAGTAGAGTAGGAGACTGCTCTTTTCTCAAAAGCAGAGTGTGTTTCTAGTAAGGCGAGCTAGCATTTATTTCCCAGTTCTAAATGGAGTTGAATCACATGCAGTTTTTGGTCCTATGAGCAAGAGTAGTTTTCTGGGTTGGAATGTCACTATTGTGCTCTCATTGCCGTATACAGTGCAAATTGCACTCGCGTCTGTTCCCAGCATGTACAGTGTATTGGACTGAAGAAGAGCTACTTTTCTTCTAAGTTTCCTAAGCAGAGTTGAACTAGATATGGCCCGTGTGTGTAGGAAGTACAGTTCTTTTGTTCTGAGCAAGCTCACTGTTCTGGCCCTATAGGAAACACAGTGGAGTAGAAGAGTGCTCTTTTCTCAAAAGCAGAGTGTGTTACTTGTAAGGCGAGCTAGCGTTTGTTTCCCAGTCCTAAATGGAGTTGAATCCCATGCAGTTTCTGTTCCTACGAGCAATAGTTTTTTTCTGGTAAGAAGAGTCACTATTGCGCTCCCATTGACATACACAGTGCAATTAGCAATGGCGTCTGTTCCCAGCATGTACAGAGTATTGGACTGAAGAGGAGCTACTGTTCTTGTCAGTTTCCTAAGCAGAGTTGAACTAGATATGGCCCCTGTGATAGGAATCACAGTTCTTTTGTTCTGAGCAAGTTCACTGTTCTGGCCCTATAGGAAACACAGAAGAGTAGAAGAATACTCTTTTCTCAAAAGCAGAGTGTGTTTCTTGTAAGGAGAGCTAGCGTTTGTTTCCCAGTGCTAAATGGAGTTGAATCACATGCAGTTTCTGGTCCTACAAGCAAGAGTTGTTTTCTGCTAAGAAGAGTCACTATTGCGCTCCCATTGCCATACACAGTGCAAATAGCACTCGCGTCTGTTCCCAGCAAGTACAGTGTATTGGACTGAAGAGGAGCTACTGTTCTTGTCAGTTTCCTAAGCAGAGTTGAACTAGACATGACCCGTGTGTGTAGGAAGCACAGTTCTTTTGTTATGAGCAAGCTCACTGTTTAGACCCCATAGGAAACACAGTAGAGTAGATGTGTGCCCTATTCTCAAAAGCAGAGTGTGTTTTTGTAAGGTGAGCTAGCGTTTGTTTCTCAGTCCTAAATGGAGTTGAATCAAATGCAGTTTCTGGTCCTATGAGCAAGAGTTGTTTTCTGGTAAGAAGAGTCACTATTGCGCTCCCATTGCCATACACAGTACAAATAGCACTCGCGTTTGTTTAATGCAAGTACAGTGTATTGGTCTGAAGAGGAGCTACTGTTCTTGTCAGTTTATTAAGCAGAGTTGAACTAGATATGGCCCGTGTGTGTAGGAAGCACAGTTCTTTTGTTCTGAGCAAGCTCACTGTTCGAACCCCATAGGAAACACAGTAGAGTAGAAGAGTGCTCTTTTCTCAAAAGCAGAGTGTGTTTCTCGTAAGGTGAGCTAGCATTTGTTTCCCAGTCCTAAATGGAGTTTAATCACATGCAGTTTCTGGTCCTATGAGCAAGAGTTTTTTCTGGTAATAAGAGTCACTTTTGTGCTCCAATTGTCATACACTGGGAAAATAGCACTGGCGTCTGTTCCTAGCATGTACAGTGTATTGGACTGAAGAGGATCTACTGTTCTTGTCAGTTTCCTAAGCAGAGTTGAACTAGATATGGCCCATGTGTGTAGGAAGCACAGTTCTTTTCTACTCAGCAAGCTCACTGTTCTGGCCCTATAGGAAACACAGTAGAGTAGAAGAGTGCTCTTTTCTCAAAAGCAGAGTGTGTTTCTTGTAAGGCGAGCTAGCGTTTGTTTCCCAGTCCTAAATGCACTTGAATCACATGCAGTTTCAGGTCCTACGAGCAAGAGTTGTTTTCTGGTAATGAAAGTCACTATTGCGCTCCCATTGCCATACACAATGCAAATAGCACTCGCGTCTGTTCCCAGCAAGTACAGTGTATTGGACTGAAGAGGAGCTACTGTTCTTGTCAGTTTGCTAAGCAGAGTTGAACTAGATATGACCCGTTTGTGTAGGAAGCACAGTTTTTTTGTTCTGAGCAAGCTCACTGTTTGGAACACATAGGAAACCCAGTAGAGTAGAATAGTGCTCTGTTCTCAAAAGCAGAGCGTGATTCCTGTAAGGCGAGCTAGCGTTTATTTCCCAGTCTTAAATGGAGTTGAGTCACATGCATTTCTGGTCCTAAAAGCAAGAGTAGTTTTCTGGTAAGGAAAGTCACTTTTGCGCTCCCATTGCCATACACAGTGCAAATAGCACTCGCGTCTGTTCCCAGCAAGTAAAGAGTATTTGACTGAAGAGGATCTACTGTTCTTGGCAGGTTCCAAAGCAGAGTTGAAGTAGATATGGCCCGTAAGTGTAGGAAGCACAGTTCTTTTGTTCTGAGCAAGCTCACTGTTCTGGCCCTCTAGGAAACAAAGTAGAGAAGAAAAGTGCTCTTTTCTCAAAAGCAGAGTGTGTTTTTTGTAAGGTGAGCTAGCGTTTGTTTCTCAGTCCTAAATGGAGTTGAATCAAATGCAGTTTTTGGTCCTATGAGCAAGAGTTGTTTTCTGGTAAGAAGAGTCACCATTGTGCTCCCTTTGCCATACACAGTGCAAATAGCCCTCGCGTCTGTTCCAGCAAGTACAGTGTATTGGAATGAAGAGGAGCTACTGTTCTTGTCAGTTTCCTAAGCAGAGTAGAACTAGATATGGCCTGTGTGTGTAGGAAGCACAGTTCTTTTGTTCTGAGCAACCTCACTGTTCGGACCCCATAGAAAAAACAGTAGAGTAGAAGAGTGCTCTTTTCTCAAAAGCAAAGTGTGTTTCTTGTAAGGCGAGCTAGCATTTGTTTCCCAGTCCTAAATGGAGTTTAATCACATGCAGTTTCTGGTCCTACGAGCAAGAGTTGTTTTCTGGTAAGAAGAGTCACTATTGTGCTCCCATTGTCATACACTGGGCAAATAGCACTGGCGTATGTTCCCAGCATGTACAGTGTATTAGACTGAAGAGGTTGTACTGCTCTTGTCAGTTTCCTAAGCAGAATTGATCTAGATATGGCCCGCGAGTGTAGGAAGCACAGTTCTTTTGTTCTGAGCATGCTCACTATTCTGGCCCTACAGGAAACACAGTAGAGTAGAAGAGTGCTCTTTTCTCAAAAGCAGAGTGTGTTTCTTGTAAGGCGAGCTAGCGTTTGTTTCCCAGTCCTAAATGGAGTTTAATCACATGCAGTTTCTGGTCCTACGAGCAAGAGGTGTTTTCTGGTAAGAAGAGTCACTGTTGTGCTCCCATTGTCATACACAGGGCAAATAGCGCTGGCGTATGTTCCCAGCATGTACAGTGTATTAGACTGAAGAGGTTCTACTGCTCTTGTCAGTTTCCTAAGCAGAATTGAACTAGATATGGCCCGTGTGTGTAGGAAGCACAGTTCTTTTGTTCTGAGCATGCTCACTATTCTGGCCCTATAGGAAACACAGTAGAGTAGAAGAGTGCTCTTTTCTCAAAAGCAGAGTGTGTTTCTTGTAAGGCGAGCTAGCGTTTGTTTCCCAGTCCTAAATGGAGTTGAATCACATGCAGTTTCTGTTCCTACAAGCAAGAATTGTTTTGTGGTAAGAAGAGTCACTATTGCGCTCCCATTGTCATACACAGTGCAAATAGCACTGGCGTCTGTTACCAGCAAGTACAGTGTATTGGACTGAAGAGGAGCTACTGTTCTTGTCAGTTTCCTAAGCAGAGTTGAACTAGATATGGCCCGTGTGTGTAGGATGCACAGTTCTTTTGTTCTGAGCAAGCTCACAGTTCGTACCCCATAGGAAACACAGTAGAGTAGAAGTGTGCACTTTTCTCAAAAGCAGAGCGTGTTTCTTGTAAGGCGAGCTAGCATTTGTTTCCCAGTCCTAAATGGAGTTGAATAACATGCAGTTTCTGGTCCTTAGAGCAAGAGTTGTTTTCTGGTAAGAAGAATCACTATTGTGCTCCCATTGCTGTTCACAGTGCAAATAGCACTCGCGTCTGTTCCCAGCAAGTACAGTGTATTGGACTGAAGAGGAGCTACTGTTCCTGTCAGTTTCCTAAGCAGAGTTGAACTAGATTTTGCCCGTGTGTGTTGGAAGCACAGTTCTTTTGTTCTAGCAAGCTCACTGTTCTGGCCCTATAGGAAACACAGTAGAGTAGAAGAGTGCTCTTTTTTCAAAAGCAGAACGTGTTTCTTGTAAGGCGAGCTAGCGTTTGTTTCCCAGTCCTAAATGGAGTTGAATCCCATGGAGTTTCTGGTCCAACGAGCAAGAGTTGTTTTCTACTAAGAAGAGTCACTATTGTGCTCCCATTGTCATACACAGGGCATACAGCACTGGTGTCTGTTCCCAGCAAGTACAGTGTATTGGACTGAGGAGGATCTACTGTTCTTGTCAGTTTCATAAGCAGAGTTGAACTAGATATGGCCGTGTGTGTAGGGAGCACAGTTCTTTTGTTCTGAGCAAGCTCACTATTCTGGCCCTAAAGGAAACACAGTAGAGTAGAAGAGTGCTCTTTTCTCAAAAGCAGAGTGTGTTTCTTGTAAGGCGACCTAGCATTTGTTTCCCTGTCCTAAATGGTGTTGAATCACATGCAGTTTGCGGTCCTAGAGCAAGAGTTGTTTTCTGGTAAGAAAAGTCACTATTGCGCTCCCATTGTCTTACACAGGGCAAATAGCACTGGCATCTGTTCCCAGCATGTACAGTGTATTGGACAGAAGAGGATCTACTGTTCTTTTCAGTTTCCTAAGCAGAATTGAAGTAGATATGGCCGTGTGTGTAAGAAGCACAGTTCTTTTGTTCTGAGCAAGCTCACTGTTCGGACCCCATAGGAAACACAGTAGAGTAGAAGAGTGCCCTATTCTCAGAATCAGAGTGCGTTTCTTGTGAGGCAAGCTAGCGTTTGTTTCCCAGTCCTAAATGGAGTTGAATCACATGCAGTTTCTGGTCCTAAGAGCAAGAGTTGTTTTCTGGTAAGAAGTCACTATTGTGCATCCATTGCCCTACACAGTGCAAATAGCACTCGCGTCTGTTCCCAGCATGTACAGTGTATTGGACTGAAGAGGAGCTACTGTTCTCGTAAGTTTCCTAATCAGAGTTGAACTAGATATGGCCCGTGTGTGTAGGAAGCACAGTTCTTTTGTTCTGAGCAAGCTCACTGTTCGAACACCATAGGAAACACAGTAGAGTAGAAGAGAGCTCTTTTCTCAAAAGCAGAGTGTGTTTCTTGTAAGGCGAGCTAGCATTTGTTTCCCAGTCCTAAATGGAGTTGAAATACACATGCAGTTTCTGGTCCTACGAGCAAGAGTTTTTTTCTGGTTAGAATAGTAACTATTGCGCACCTTTTCCCATACATAGTACAAATAGCCCTTGCGTCTGTTCCCAACAAGTACAGTGTATTGGACTGAAGAGGAGCTACTGTTCTTGTCAGGTTCCTAAGCAGAGTTGAACTAAATATGGCCCGTGTGTAGGATGCACATTTCTTTTGTTCTGAACAAGCTCACTGTTCGGACCCCATAGAAAACACAATAGAGTAGAAGAGTGCTCTTTTCTCTAAAGCAGAGTATGTTTCTTGTAAGGCGAGCTAGTGTTGGTTTCCCAGTCAGAAATGGAGTTGAATCCCATGCAGTTTCTGGTCCTACGAGCAAGATGTTTTCTGGTAAGGAAAGTCACTATTGCGCTCCCATTGCCATACACAATGCAAATAGCACTCGAGTCTGTTCCCAGCAAGTACAGTGTATTGGACTGAAGAGGAGCTACTGTTCTTGTCAGTTTCCTAAGCAGAGTTGAACTAGATATGACCCGTGTGTGTAGAAAGCACAGTTTTTTTGTTCTGAGCAAGCTCACTGTTTGGAACACATAGGAAACCCAGTAGAGTAGAATAGTGCTCTGTTCTCAAAAGCAGAGCGTGTTTCCTGTAAGGCGAGCTAGCGTTTATTTCCCAGTCTTAAATGGAGTTGAGTCACATGCATTTCTGGTCCTAAAAGCAAGAGTAGTTTTCTGGTAAGGAAAGTCACTTTTGTGCTCCCATTGCCATACACAGTGCAAATAGCACTCGCGTCTGTTCCCAGCAAGTAAAGAGTATTTGACTGAAGAGGATCTACTGTTCTTGGCAGGTTCCAAAGCAGAGTTGAAGTAGATATGGCCCGTAAGTGTAGGAAGCACAGTTCTTTTGTTCTGAGCAAGCTCACTGTTCTGGCCCTCTAGGAAACAAAGTAGAGTAGAAAAGTGCTCTTTTCTCAAAAGCAGAGTGTGTTTTTTGTAAGGTGAGCTAGCGTTTGTTTCTCAGTCCTAAATGGAGTTGAATCAAATGCAGTTTTTGGTCCTATGAGCAAGAGTTGTTTTCTGGTAAGAAGAGTCACCATTGTGCTCCCTTTGCCATACACAGTGCAAATAGCCCTCGCGTCTGTTCCAGCAAGTACAGTGTATTGGACTGAAGAGGAGCTACTGTTCTTGTCAGTTTCCTAAGCAGAATTGAACTAGATATGGCCTGTGTGTGTAGGAAGCACAGTTCTTTTGTTCTGAGCAACCTCACTGTTCGGACCCCATAGAAAAAACAGTAGAGTAGAAGAGTGCTCTTTTCTCAAAAGCAAAGTGTGTTTCTTGTAAGGCGAGCTAGCATTTGTTTCCCAGTCCTAAATGGAGTTTAATCACATGCAGATTCTGGCCCTACGAGCAAGAGTTGTTTTCTGGTAAGAAGAGTCACTATTGTGCTCCCATTGTCATACACAGGGCAAATAGCACTGGCGTATGTTCCCAGCATGTACAGTGTATTAGACTGAAGAGGTTCTACTGCTCTTGTCAGTTTCCTAAGCAGAATTGATCTAGATATGGCCCGTGTGTGTAGGAAGCACAGTTCTTTTGTTCTGAGCATGCTCACTATTCTGGCCCTACAGGAACCACAGTAGAGTAGAAGAGTGCTCTTTTCTCAAAAGCAGAGTGTGTTTCTTGTAAGGCGAGCTAGCGTTTGTTTCCCAGTCCTAAATGGAGTTTAATCACATGCAGTTTCTGGTCCTACGAGCAAGAGGTGTTTTCTGGTAAGAAGAGTCACTATTGTGCTCCCATTGTCATACACAGGGCAAATAGCACTGGCGTATGTTCCCAGCATGTACAGTGTATTAGACTGAAGAGGTTCTACTGCTCTTGTCAGTTTCCTAAGCAGAATTGAACTAGATATGGCCCGTGTGTGTAGGAAGCACAGTTCTTTTGTTCTGAGCATGCTCACTATTCTGGCCCTATAGGAAACACAGTAGAGTAGAAGAGTGCTCTTTTCTCAAAAGCAGTGTGTGTTTCTTGTAAGGCGAGCTAGCGTTTGTTTCCCAGTCCTAAATGGAGTTGAATCACATGCAGTTTCTGTTCCTACAAGCAAGAATTGTATTGTGGTAAGAAGAGTCACTATTGCGCTCCCATTGTCATACACAGTGCAAATAGCACTGGCGTCTGTTGCCAGCAAGTACAGTGTATTGGACTGAAGAGGAGCTACTGTTCTTGTCAGTTTCCTAAGCAGAGTTGAACTAGATATGGCACTTGTGTGTAGGAAGCACAGTTCTTTTGTTCTGAGCAAGCACACTGTTCGTACCCCATAGGAAACACAGTAGAGTAGAAGTGTGCTCTTTTCTCAAAAGCAGAGCGAGTTTCTTGTAAGGCGAGCTAGCATTTGTTTCCCAGTCCTAAATGGAGTTGAATAACATGCAGTTTCTGGTCCTTAGAGCAAGAGTTGTTTTCTGGTAAGAAGAATCACTATTGTGCTCCCATTGCTGTTCACAGTGCAAATAGCACTCGCGTCTGTTCCCAGCAAGTACAGTGTATTAGACTGAAGAGGAGCTACTGTTCCTGTCAGTTTCCTAAGCAGAGTTGAACTAGATTTTGCCCGTGTGTGTTGGAAGCACAGTTCTTTTGTTCTAGCAAGCTCACTGTTCTGGCCCTATAGGAAAAACTGTAGAGTAGAATAGTGCTCTTTTTTCAAAAGCAGAACATGTTTCTTGTAAGGCGAGCTAGTGTTTGTTTACCAGTCCTAAATGGAGTTGAATCCCATGGAGTTTCTGGTCCTACGAGCAAGAGTTGTTTTCTGGTTAGAAGAGTCACTATTGTGCTCCCTTTGCCATACACAGGGCAAATATCACTGGCGTCTGTTCCCAGCATGTACAGTGTATTGGACTGAAGAGGATCTACTGTTCTTGTCAGTTTCCTAAGCAGAGTTGAACTAGATATGGCCCGTGTGTGTAGGAAGCACAGTTTTTTTGTTCTCAGCCAGCTCACTGTTCTGGCCCTATAGGAAACACAGTAGAGTAGAAGAGTGCTCTTTCCTCAAAAGCAGAGTGTGTTTCTTGTAAGGCGAGCTAGCATTTGTTTCCCAGTCCAAAATGGTGTTGAAATACACATGCAGTTTCTGGTCATACAAGCAAGAGTTTTTTTCTGGTAAGGAAAGTCACTATTGTGCTCCCATTGCCATACACAGTGCAAATAGCACTCACGTCTGTTCCCAGCAATAACAGTGTATTGGGCTGAAGTAGAGCTACTGTTCTTGTCAGTTTCCTAAGCAGAGTTGAACTAGATATGACCCGTGTGTAGGAAGCACAGTTCTTTTGTTCTGAGCAAGCTCAATGTTTGGACCCCATAGGAAACACAGTAGAGTAGTTGTGTGCCACATTCTCAAAAGCAGAGCGTGTTTCTTGTAAAGCGAGCTAGCGTTTGTTTCCCAGTCCTAACTGGATTGAATCAAATGCAGTTTCAGGTCCTAAGAGCAAGAGTTGTTTTCTGGTAAGAAGTCACTATTGTGCATTCATTGCCGTACACAGTGCAAATAGCACTCGCGTCTGTTCCCAGCATGTACAGTGTATTGGACTGAAGAGGAGCTACTGTTCTCGTAAGTTTCCTAATCAGAGTTGACTAGATATGGCACTTGTGTGTAGGAAGCACAGTTCTTTTGTTCTGAGCAAGCACACTGTTCGTACCCCATAGGAAACACAGTAGAGTAGAAGTGTGCTCTTTTCTCAAAAGCAGAGCGTGTTTCTTGTAAGGCGAGCTAGCATTTGTTTCCCAGTCCTAAATGGAGTTGAATAACATGCAGTTTCTGGTCCTACGAGCAAGAGTTGTTTTCTGGTTAGAATAGTCACTATTGCGCTCCTTTTGCCATACATAGTACAAATAGCCCTCGCATCTGTTCCCAGCAAGTACAGTGTATTGGACTGAAGAGGAGCTACTGTTCTTGTCAGGTTCCTAAGCAGAGTTGAACTAAATATGGCCCGTGTGTAGGATGCACAGTTCTTTTGTTATGAGCAAGCTCACTGTTCGGACCCCATAGAAAACACAGTAGAGTAGAAGAGTGCTCTTTTCTCAAAAGCAGAGTATGTTTCTTGTAAGGCGAGCTAGTGTTTGTTTCCCAGTCAGAAATGGAGTTGAATCCCATGCAGTTTCTGGTCCTACGAGCAAGAGTTGTTTTCTGGTAAGAAGAGTCACTATTTCGCTCCCATTGTAATACACAGTGCAAATAGCACTCGCATCTGTTCCCAGCAAGTACAGTCTATTGGACTGAAGAGGAGCTACTGTTCTTGTCAGTTTCCTAAGCAGAGTTGAACTAGATATGGCTCGTGTGTGTAGGAAGCACAGTTGTTTTGTTCTGAGCAAGCTCACTGTTCGGACCCCATAGGAAACCCAGTAGAGTAGAAGAGTGCTGTTTTCTCAAAAACAGAGTGTGTTTCTTGTAAGGCGAGCTAGCGTTTGTTTCCCAGTCCTAAATGGAATTGAATCACATGCAGTTTCTGGTCCTATGAGCAAGAGTTGTTTTCTGGTAAGAAGAGTCACTATTGCACTCCCATTGTCATACACAAGGCAAATAGCACTCGCGTCTGTTCCCAGCAAATATAGTGTATTGGACTGAAGAGGATCTACTGTTCTTGTCAGTTTCCTAAGCAGAATTGAACTAGATATGGCCATGTGTGTAGGAAGCACAGTTCTTTTGTTATGAGCAAGCTCACTGTTCTCGCGCTAAAGGAAAAACAGTAGAGTAGATGAGTGCTCCTTCCTCAAAAGCAGAGTGTGCTACTTGTAAGGCGAGCTAGCGTTTGTTTCCCAGTCCTAAATGGAGTTGAATCACATGCAGTTTTTGGTTCTATGAGCAAGAGTTGCTTTCTGGTAAGGAAAGTCACCATTGAGCTCCCAATGCCATACACATTGCAAATAGCACGCGCATCTGTTCCCAGCAAGTACAGTGTATTGGACTGAAGAGGAGCTACTTCTCTTGTCAGTTTCCTAAGCAGAGTTGAACTAGATATGGCCCGGGTGTAGGAAGGACAGTTCTTTTGTTCTGAGCAAGTTCTCTGTTTGGACCCCTTAGGAAACACAGTAGAGTAGAAGAGTGCTCTTTTCTCAAAGCAGAGTGTGTTTCTTGTAAGGCTAGCTAGTGTTTGTTTCCCAGTCCTAAATGGAGTTGAATCACATGCAGTTTCTGTTCCTAAGAGCAAGAGTTGTTTTCTGGTAAGAAGAGTCACACTTGTGCTCCCATTGTCATACACAGGGCAAATAGCACTGGAGTCTGTTCCCAGCAAGTACAGTGTATTGGACTGAAGAGGAGCTACTGTTCTTGTTAGTTTCCTAAGCAGAGTTGAACTAGATATGGCCCGTGTGTGAAGGATGCACAATTCTTTTGTTCTGAGCTAGCTCTCTGTTTGAACCCCATAGAAAACTCAGTAGAGTAGAAGAGTGCTCTTTTCTCAAAAGCAAAGAGTGTTTCTTGTAAGGCGAGCTAGCGTTTGTTTCCCAGTCCTAAATGGAGTTGAATCACATGCAGTTTTTGGTCCTACAAGCAAGAGTTGTTTTCTGATAAGGAAAATCACTATTGCGCTCCCATTGCCATACACAGTGCAAATAGCACTCGCGTCTGTTCACAGCAAGTACAGTGTATTGGACTGAAGAGGAGCTACTGTTCCTTTCAGTTTCCTAAGCAGAGTTGAACTAGATATGGCCCGTGTGTGTAGGAAGCACAGTTCTTTTGTTCTGAGCAAGCTCACTGCTCGGACCCCATAGGAAACACAGTAGAGTAGAAGAGTGCCTTTTTCTCAGAAGCAGAGTTTGTTTCTTGTAAGGCGAGCTAGCGTTTGTTTCCCAATCCTAAACGGAGTTGAATTGCATGCAGATTCTGGTCCTACTAGCAAGAGTTGTTTTCTGGTAAGAAGAGTCACTATTGCGCTCCCATTGTCATACACAGGGCAAACAGCACTGGCGTCTGTTCCCAGCAAGTACACTGTATTGGACTGAGGAGGATCTTGTCAGTTTCATAAGCACAGTTGAACTAGATATGGCCCATGTGTGTAGGAAGCACAGTTCTTTTGTTCTGAGCAAGCTCACTGTTCGGACCCCATAGGAAACACTTTAGAGTAGAAGAGTGCTCTTTCCTCAAAAGCAGAGTGTGTTTCTTGTTAGGCGAGCTAGTGTTGGTTTCCCAGTACTAAATGGAGTTGAATGACATGCAGTTTCTGGTCCTACAAGCAAGAGTTGTTTTCTGGTAAGAAGAGTCACTATTGTGCTCCCATTGCCATACACAGTGCAAATAGCACACACGTCTGTTCCCAGCAAGTACAGTGTATTGGACTGAAGAGGAGCTACTGTTCTTGTCAGTTTCCTCAGCAGAGTTGAACTAGATATGGCCCGTGTGTGTAGGAAGCACAGTTCTTTTGTTCTGAGCAAGCTCACTGTTCTGACCCCATAGGAAACACAGTAGAGTCAAAGTGTGCTCTTTTCTCAAAAGTAGAGTGTGATTCTTGTTAGGTGAGCTAGCGTTGGTTTCCCAATCCTAAATGGAGTTGAAACACATGCAGTTTCTGGTCCTACGAGCAAGAGTTTTTTTATGGTAAGAACAGTCACTATTGCCCTCCCATTGTCATACACAGGGCAAATAGCACTGGCGTCTGTTCCCAACATGTACAGTGTATTGGACTGAAGAGGATCTACTGTTCTTGTCAGTTTCCTAAGCAGAGTTGAACTAGATATGGCCCGTGTGTGTAGGAAGCACATTTCTTTTGTTCTGATCAAGCTCACTGTTCGGACGCCATAGGAAACACAGTAAAGTAAAAGAGTGCTTTTTTCTCAAAAGCAGAGTGTATTTCTTGTAAGGCAAGCTAGCGTTTGTTTCCCAGTCCTAAATGGAGTTGAGTCACATGCAGTTTTTGGTCCTATGATCAAGAGTTGTTTTCTGGTAAAAGAGTCACTATTTCGCTCCCATTGCCTTATAAGGTGAAAATAGCACTCGCGTCTGTTCCCAGTAAGTACAGTGTATTAGACTGAAGAGAAGCTACTGTTCTTGTCAGTTTCCTAAGCAGAGTTGAACTCAATATGGCCCGTGTGTGTAGGAATCACAGTTCCTTTGTTTTGAGCAAGCTCACTGTTCAGACCCCTGGGAAACACAGTAGAGTAGAAGAGTGCTCTTTTCTCAAAAGCAGAGTGTGTTTCTTGTAAAGCGAGCTAGCGTTTGTTTCCCAGTCCTAAATGGAGTTGAATCCCATGAAGTTTCTTGTCCTATGAGCAAGAGTTGTTTTCTGGTAAGAAGAGTCACTATTGTGCTCCCATTGTCATACACAGTGCAAATAGGCCTCGCGTCTCTTCCCAGCAAATACAGTGTATTGCACTGAAGAGGAGCTACTGTTCTTGTCAGCTTCCTCAGCAAAGTTGAACTAGATATGGCCCGTGTGTGTAGGAAGCACAGTTCTTTTGTTCTGAGCAAGCTCACTGTTCAGCCCCCATAGGAAACACAGTAGAGTAGAAGAGTGATCTTTTCTCAAAAGCAGAGTGTGTTTCTTGTAAGGCGAGCTAGCGTTTGTTTCCCAGTCCTAAACGGAGTTGAATTGCATGCAGATTCTGGTCCTACTAGCAAGAGTTGTTTTCTGGTAAGAAGAGTCACTATTGCGCTCCCATTGTCATACACAGGGCAAACAGCACTGGCGTCTGTTCCCAGCAAGTACACTGTATTGGACTGAGGAGGATCTACTGTTCTTGTCAGTTTCATAAGCACAGTTGAACTAGATATGGCCCATGTGTGTAGGAAGCACAGTTCTTTTGTTCTGAGCAAGCTCACTGTTCGGACCCCATAGGAAACACTTTAGAGTAGAAGAGTGCTCTTTCCTCAAAAGCAGAGTGTGTTTCTTGTTAGGCGAGCTAGTGTTGGTTTCCCAGTACTAAATGGAGTTGAATGACATGCAGTTTCTGGTCCTACAAGCAAGAGTTGTTTTCTGGTAAGAAGAGTCACTATTGTGCTCCCATTGCCATACACAGTGCAAATAGCACACGCGTCTGTTAACAGCAAGTACAGTGTATTGGACTGAAGAGGAGCTACTGTTCTTGTCAGTTTCCTCAGCAGAGTTGAACTAGATATGGCCCGTGTGTGTAGGAAGCACAGTTCTTTTGTTCTGAGCAAGCTCACTGTTCTGACCCCATAGGAAACACAGTAGAGTCAAAGTGTGCTCTTTTCTCAAAAGTAGAGTGTGATTCTTGTTAGGTGAGCTAGCGTTGGTTTCCCAATCCTAAATGGAGTTGAAACACATGCAGTTTCTGGTCCTACGAGCAAGAGTTTTTTTATGGTAAGAACAGTCACTATTGCCCTCCCATTGTCATACACAGGGCAAATAGCACTGGCGTCTGTTCCCAACATGTACAGTGTATTGGACTGAAGAGGATCTACTGTTCTTGTCAGTTTCCTAAGCAGAGTTGAACTAGATATGGCCCGTGTGTGTAGGAAGCACATTTCTTTTGTTCTGATCAAGCTCACTGTTCGGACGCCATAGGAAACACAGTAAAGTAAAAGAGTGCTTTTTTCTCAAAAGCAGAGTGTATTTCTTGTAAGGCAAGCTAGCGTTTGTTTCCCAGTCCTAAATGGAGTTGAGTCACATGCAGTTTTTGGTCCTATGATCAAGAGTTGTTTTCTGGTAAAAGAGTCACTATTTCGCTCCCATTGCCTTATAAGGTGAAAATAGCACTCGCGTCTGTTCCCAGTAAGTACAGTGTATTAGACTGAAGAGAAGCTACTGTTCTTGTCAGTTTCCTAAGCAGAGTTGAACTCAATATGGCCCGTGTGTGTAGGAATCACAGTTCCTTTGTTTTGAGCAAGCTCACTGTTCAGACCCCTGGGAAACACAGTAGAGTAGAAGAGTGCTCTTTTCTCAAAAGCAGAGTGTGTTTCTTGTAAAGCGAGCTAGCGTTTGTTTCCCAGTCCTAAATGGAGTTGAATCCCATGAAGTTTCTTGTCCTATGAGCAAGAGTTGTTTTCTGGTAAGAAGAGTCACTATTGTGCTCCCATTGTCATACACAGTGCAAATAGGCCTCGCGTCTCTTCCCAGCAAATACAGTGTATTGCACTGAAGAGGAGCTACTGTTCTTGTCAGCTTCCTCAGCAAAGTTGAACTAGATATGGCCCGTGTGTGTAGGAAGCACAGTTCTTTTGTTCTGAGCAAGCTCACTGTTCAGCCCCCATAGGAAACACAGTAGAGTAGAAGAGTGATCTTTTCTCAAAAGCAGAGTGTGTTTCTTGTAAGGCGAGCTAGCGTTTGTTTCCCAGTCCTAAGTGGAGTTGAATGCCATGAAGTTTCTGGTCCTAAGAGCAAGAGTTGTTTTCTGGTAAGAAGAATCACTATTGTGCACCCATTGTCATACTCAGTACAAATAGCACTCCAGTCTGTTCCCACTAAGTACAGTGTATGGACTGAAGAGAAGCAACTGTTATTGTCAGTTTCCTAAACAGAGTTGAACTAGACATAGCCCGTGTGTGTAGGAAGCACAGTTCTTTTGTTCTGAGCAAGCTCACTGTTCTGGCTCTATAGGAAACACATTAGAGTAGAAGAGTGCTCTTTTCTCAAAAGCAGAGTGTGTTTCTTGTAAGGCGAGATAGTGTTTGTTTCCCAGTCCTAAATGGAGTTGAGTCACATGGAGTTTATGGTCCTACGAGCAAGAGTTGTTTTCTGGTAAGAAGAGTCACTATTTCGCCACAATTGACATACACAGTGCAAATAGCACTCGCGTCTGTTCCCGGTAAGTACAGTGTATTGGACTGAAGAGGAGCTACTGTTCTTGTCAGTTTCCTAAGCAGAGTTGAACTAGATATGGCCCCTGTGTGTAAGACGCACAGTTCTTTTGTTCTGAGCAAGCTCACTGTTCAGACCCCTTAGGAAACACATTAGAGTAGAAGAGTGCTCTTTTCTCAAAAGCAGAGTGTGTTTCTTGTAAGGCGAGCTAGATTTGTTTCCCATTCCTAAGTGGAGTTGAGTCACATGCAGTTTTTGGTCCTACGAGCAAGAGTTGTTTTCTGGTAAGAAGAGTCACTATTGCGCTCCCAATTCCATACACAGTGAAAATAGCACAGGCGTCTGTTCCCTGTACATACAGTGTATTCGAATGAAGAGGAGCTACTGTTCTTGTCAGTTTCCTAAGCAGAGTTGAACTAGATATGGCCGTGTGTATAAGAAGCACAGTTCTTTTGTTCTGAGCAAGCTCACTGTTCGGACCCCATAGGAAACACAGTAGAGTAGAAGAGTGCTCTTTTCTCAAAAGCAGAGTGTGTTTCTTGTAAGGCGAGCTAGCGTTTGTTACCCAGTCCTAAATGGAGTTGAATCCCATGAAGTTTCTTGTCCTATGAGCAAGAGTTGTTTTCTGGTAAGAAGAGTCACTATTGCGCTCCCATTGTCATACACAGTGCAAATAGGACTCGCGTTTGTTCCCAGCAAGTACAGTGTATTGGACTGAAGGGGAGCTACTGTTCTTGTCAGTTTCCTAAGCAGAGTTGAACTAGATATGGCCCGTGTGTGTAGGAAGCACAGTTCTTTTGTTCTGAGCAAGGTCACTGTTCAGACCCCATAGGAAACACATTAGAGTAGAAGAGTGCTCTTTTCTCAAAAGCAGAGTGTGTTTCTTGTAAGGCGAGATAGTGTTTGTTTCCCAGTTTTAAATGGAGTTGAATCACATGCAGTTTCTGTTCCTACGAGCAAGTGTTGTCTTCTGGTAAGAACAGTCACTATTGTGCTTCCATTGTCATACATAGGGCAAATAGCACTGACGTCTGTTCCAAGCACGTACAGTGTATTGGACTGAAGAGAAGCTACTGTTCTTGTCAGTTTCCTAAGCAGAGTTGAACTAGATATAGCCCTTGTGTGTAGGAAGCACAGTTCTATTGTTCTGAGCAAGCTCACTGTTCTGGCTCTATAGGAAACACATTAGAGTAGAAGAGTGCTCTTTTCTCAAAAGCAGAGTGTGTTTCTTGTAAGGCGAGCTAGCGTTTGTTTCCCAGTCCTAAGTGGAGTTGAATGCCATGAAGTTTCTGGTCCTACCAGCAAGAGTTGTTTTCTGGTAAGAACAGTCACTATTGCCCTCCCATTGTCATACACATGGCAAATAGCACTGGCGTCTGTTCCCAACATGTACAGTGTATTGGACTGAAGAGGATCTACTGTTCTTGTCAGTTTCCTAAGCAGAGTTGAACTAGATATGGCCCGTGTTCGTAGGAAGCACAATTCTTTTGTTCTGAGCAAGCTCACTGTTCCATCCCCATAGGAAACACAGTAGAGTAGAAGAGTGCCCTTTTCTCAAAAGCAGAGTATGTTTCTTCTAAGGTGAGCTAGCATTTGTTTCCCAGTCCTAAATGGAGTTGAATCCCATGCAGTTTCTGGTCCTAAGAGCAAGAGTTGTTTTCTGGTAAGAAGAGCCTCTATTGCGTTCTCATTTTCATACACAGCGCAAATAGCACTGGCATCTATTCCCAGCATGTACAGTGTATTGGACTGAAGAGGATCTACTGTTCTTGTCAGTATCCTAAACAGCATTGAACTAGATATGGCCCGTGTGTGTAGGAAGCACAGTTCTTTTGTTCTGAGCAAGCTCACTGTTTGGACCCCATAGGAAACACAGTAGAGTAAAATAGTGCTCTTTTCTCAAAAGCAGAGTGTATTTCTTGTAAGGCGAGCTAACGTTTGTTTCCCAGTCCTAAATGGAGTTGAGTCACATGCAGTTTTTGGTCCTACAATCAAGACTTGTTTTCTGGTAAGAAGAGTCACTATTTCGCTCCCATTGCCATACACAGTACAAATAGCACTCGCGTCTGTTCCCAGTAAGTACAGTGTATTAGACTGAAGAGAAGCTACTGTTCTTGTCAGTTTCCTAAGCAGAGTTGAACTCAATATGGCCCGTGTGTGTAGGAATCACAGTTATTTTGTTCTGAGCAAGCTCACTGTTCAGGCCCCTAGGAAACACAGTAGAGTAGAAGAGTGCTCTTTTCTCAAAAGCAGAGTGTGTTTCTTGTTAGGTGAGCTAGCGTTGGTTTCCCAGTTTTAAATGGAGTTGAATCACATGCAGTTTCTGTTCCTATGAGCAAGTGTTGTTTTCTGGTAAGAACAGTCACTATTGGGCTCCCATTGTCAAACACAGGGCAAATAGCACTGACGTCTGTTCCCAGCATGTACAGTGTATTGGACTGAAGAGGAGCTACTGTTCTTGTCAGTTTCCTAAGCAGAGTTGAACTAGATATAGCCCGTGTGTGTAGGAAGCACAGTTCTTTTGTTCTGAGCAAGCTCAATGTTCCGACCCCATAGGAAACACATTAGAATAGAAGAGTGCTCTTTTCTCAAAAGCAGAGTGTGTTTCTTGTAAGGCGAGCTAGTGTTTGTTTCCCAATCCGAAATGGAGTTGAGTCACATGGAGTTTATGGTCCTACAAGCAAGAGTTGTTTTCTGGTAAGAAGAGTCACTATTTCGCTCCCATTGCCATACACAGTGCAAATAGCACTCGCGTCTGTTCCCAGCAAGTTCAGTGTATTGGACTGAAGAGGAGCTACTGTTCTTGTCAGTATCCTAAACAGAATTGAACTAGATATGGCCCGTGTGTGTAGGAAGCACATTTCTTTTGTTCTGAGCAAGCTCACTGTTCAGACCCCATAGGAAACACAGTAGAGTAAAAGAGTGCTCTTTTCTCAAAAGCAGAGTGTATTTCTTGTAAGGCGAGCTAGCGTTTGTTTCCCAGTCCTAAATGGAGTTGAGTCACATGCAGTTTTTGGTCCTAAGATCAAGAGTTGTTTTCTAAAGAAGAGTCACTATTTCGCTCTCATTGCCATACACAGTACAAATAGCACTCGCGTCTGTTCCCAGTAAGTACAGTGTATTAGACTGAAGAGAAGCTACTGTTCTTGTCAGTTTCCTAAGCAGAGTTGAACTCAATATGGCCCGTGTGTGTAGGAATCACAGTTCTTTTGTTCTGAGCAAGCTCACTGCTCAGACCCCTAGGAAACACAGTAGAGTAAAAGAGTGCTCTTTTCTCAAAAGCAGAGTGTGTTTCTTGTAAGGCGAGCTAGTGTTTGTTTCCCAGTCCTATGGAGTTGAATCCCATGAAGTTTCTTGTCCTTTGAGCAAGAGTTGTTTTCTGGTAAGAAGAGTCACTATTGTGCTCCCATTGTCATACACAGTGCAAATAGGACTCGCATCTGTTCCCAGCAAGTACAGTGTATTGGACTGAAGAGGAGCTACTGTTCTTGTCAGCTTCCTAAGCAGAGTTGAACTGGATATGGCCCGTGTGTGTAGGAAGCACAGTTCTTTTGTTCTGAGCAAGCTCACTGTTCAGACCCCATAGGAAACACAGTAGAGTAGAAGAGTGCTCTTTTCTCAAAAGCAGAGTGTGTTTCTTGTCAAAAGCGAGCTAGCGTTGGTTTCCCAGTTTTAAATGGAGTTGAATCACATGCAGTTTCTGTTCCTACGAGCAAGTGTTGTTTTCTGGTAAGAACAGTCACTAGTGTGCTCCCATTGTCATACACAGGGCAAATAGCACTGACGTCTGTTCCCAGCATGTACAGTGTATTGGACTGAAGAGGAGCTACTGTTCTTGTCAGTTTCCTAAGCAGAGTTGAACTATATATAGCCCGTGTGTGTAGGAAGCACATTTCTTTTGTTCTGAGCAAGCTCACTGTTCTGGCTCTATAGGAAACACATTAGAGTAGAAGAGTGCTCTTTTCTCAAAAGCAGAGTGTGTTTCTTGTAAGGCAAGCTAGATTTGTTTCCCAGTCCTAAGTGGAGTTGAGTCACATGCAGTTTTTGGTCCTACGAGCAAGAGTTGTTTTCTGGTAAGAAGAGTCACTATTGTGCTCCCATTGCCATACACAGTGAAAATAGCACTCGCGTCTGTTCCCTGTAAGTACAGTGTATTGGACTGAAGAGGAGCTACTGTTCTTGTCAGTTTCCTAAGCAGAGTTGAACTAGATATGGCCTTGTGTAGGAAGCACAGTTCTTTTGTTCTGAGCAAGCTCACTGTTCGGACCCCATAGGAAACACTGTAGAGTGGAAGAGTGCTCTTTTCTCAAAAGCAGAGTGTGTTTCTTGTACGGCGAGCTAGTGTTAGTTTCCCAGTCCTACATGGAGTTGAATCACATGCAGTTTCTGTTCCTACGAGCAAGAGTTGTTTTCTGGTAAGAAGAGTCACTATTGTGCTCCCATTGTCATACAAAGGGCAAATAGCACTGGCGTCTGTTCCCAGCATGTACAGTGTATTGGACTGAAGAGGATCTACTGTTCTTTTCAGTTTCCTAAGCAGAGTTGAACTCAATGTGGCCCATGTGTGTAGGAAGCACAGTTCTTTTGTTCTGAGTAAGCTCACTGTTCAGACCCCATAGGAAACACTGTAGAGTAGAAGAGTGCTCTTTTCTCAAAAGCAGAGTGTGTTTCTTGTAAGGCGAGCTAGTCTTGTTTCCCAGTCCTAAATGGAGTTGAGTCACATGGAGTTTATGGTCCTACGAGCAAGAGTTGTTTTCTGGTAAGAAGAGTCACTATTGTGCTCCCATTGTCATACAAAGGGCAAATAGCACTGGCGTCTGTTCCCAGCATGTACAGTGTATTGGACTGAAGAGGATCTACTGTTCTTTTCAGTTTCCTAAGCAGAGTTGAACTCAATGTGGCCCGTGTGTGTAGGAAGCACAGTTCTTTTGTTCTGAGTAAGCTCACTGTTCAGACCCCATAGGAAACACTGTAGAGTAGAAGAGTGCTCTTTTCTCAAAAGCAGAGTGTGTTTCTTGTAAGGCGAGCTAGTGTTGTTTCCCAGTCCTAAATGGAGTTGAGTCACATGGAGTTTATGGTCCTACGAGCAAGAGTTTTTTTCTGGTAAGAAGAGTCACTATTTTGCTCCCATTGCCATACACAGTGCAAATAGCACACACGTCTGTTCCCAGCAAGTACAGTGTATTGGACTGAAGAGGAGCTACTGTTCTTGTCAGTTTCCTAAGCAGAGTTGAACTAGATATGGCCGTGTGTTTAGGAAGCACAGTTCTTTTGTTCTGAGCAAGCTCACTGTTTGGACCCCATAGGAAACACAGTAGAGTAGAAGAGTGCTCTTTTCTCAAAAGTAGAGTGTGTTTCTTGTAAGGCGAGCTGGCGTTTGTTTCCCAGTCCTAAATGGAGTTGAATAACATGCAGATTCTGGTCCTGCGAGCAAGAGTTACTTTCTGGTAACGAAAGTCACTATTGTGCTCCCATTGCCATACACAGTGCAAATAGCACTCACTTCTGTTCCCAGCAAGTACAGTGTATTGGACTGAAGAGGAGCTACTGTTCTTGTAAGTTTCCTAAGAAGAGTTGAACTAGATATGGCCCGTGTGTGTACGAAGCACAGTTCTTTTGTTCTGAGCAAGCTCTCTGTTCAGACCCCATAAGAAACACAGTAGAGTCAAAGAGTGCTCTTTTCTCAAAAGTAGAGTGTGTTTCTTGTTAGGTGAGCTAGCATTGGTTTCCCAGTCCTAAATGGAGTTGAATCACATGCAGTTTCTGGTCCTACGAGCAAGAGTTTTGTTTCTGGTAAGAACAGTCACTATTGCCATCTCATTGTCATACACAGGGAAAATAGCACTGGCGTCTGTTCGCTGTAACTACAGTGTATTGGACTGAAGAGGAGCTACTGTTCTTGTCAGTTTCCTAAGCAGAGTTGAACTATATATAGCCCGTGTGTGTAGGAAGCACATTTCTTTTGTTCTGAGCAAGCTCACTCTTCTGGCTCTATAGGAAACACATTAGAGTAGATGAGTGCTCTTTTCTCAAAAGCAAAGTGTGTTTCTTGTAAGGCAAGCTAGATTTGTTTCCCAGTCCTAAGTGGAGTTGAGTCACATGCAGTTTTTGGTCCTACGAGCAAGAGTTGTTTTCTGGTAAGAAGAGTCACTATTGTGCTCCCATTGCCATACACAGTGAAAATAGCACACGCGTCTGTTCCCTGTAAGTACAGTGTATTGGACTGAAGAGGAACTACTGTTCTTGTCAGTTTCCTAAGCAGAGTTGAACTAGATATGGCCGTGTGTGTAGGAAGCACAGTTGTTTTGTTCTGAGCAAGCTCACTGTTTGGACCCCATAGGAAACACTGTAGAGTAGAAGAGTGCTCTTTTCTCAAAAGCGGAGTGTGTTTCTTGTACGGCGAGCTAGTGTTAGTTTCCCAGTCCTAAATGGAGTTGAATCACATGCAGTTTCTGTTCCTATGGACAAGAGTTTTTTTCTGGTAAGAACAGTCACTATTGCCCTCCAATTGTCATACACAGGGCAAATAGCACTGGCGTCTGTTCCCAACATGTACAGTGTATTGGACTGAAGAGGATCTACTGTTCTTGTCAGTTTCCTAAGCAGAGTTGAACTAGATATGGCCCGTGTTCGTAGGAAGCACAATTCTTTTGTTCTGAGCAAGCTCACTGTTCTGTCCCCATAGGAAACACAGTAGAGTAGAAGAGTGCCCTTTTCTCAAAAGCAGAGTATGTTTCTTCTAAGGTGAGGTAGCGTTTGTTTCCCAGTCCTAAATGGAGTTGAATCCCATGCAGGTTCTGGTCCTACGATCAAGAGTTGTTTTCTGGTAAGAAGCGCAACTATTGTGTTCCCATTGTCATACACAGGGCAAAAAGCACTAGCGTCTATTCCCAGCATGTACAGTGTATTGGACTGAAGAGGATCTACTGTCCTTGTCAGTATCCTAAGCAGAATTGAACTAGATATGGCCAGTGTGTGTAGGAAGCACATTTCTTTTGTTCTGAGCAAGCTCACTGTTCGGAACCCGTAGTAAACACAGTAGAGTAAAAGAGTGCTCTTTTCTCAAAAGCAGAGTGTGTTTCTTGTAAGGCAAGCTAGCGTTTGTTTCCCAGTCCTAAATGGAGTTGAGTCACATGCAGTTTTTGGTCCTACGATCAAGAGTTGTTTTCTGGTAAGAAGAGTCACTATTGCACTCCCATTGCCATACACAGTGAAAATAGCACTCGCGTCTGTTCCCAGTAAGTACAGTGTATTAGACTGAAGAGAAGCTACTGTTCTTGTCACTTTCATAAGCAGAGTTGAACTCAATATGGCCCGTGTTTGTAGTAATCACAGTTCTTTTGTTCTGAGCAAGCTCATTGTTCAGACCCCTTAGGAAACACAGTAGAGTAGAAGAGTGCTCTTTTCTCAAAAGCAGAGTGTGTTTCTTGTAAGGCGAGCTAGATTTGTTTCCCAGTCCTAAGTGGAGTTGAGTCCCATGCAGTTTTTGTTCCTACGAGCAAGAGTTGTTTTCTGGTAAGAAGAGTCACTACTGCGCTCTCATTGCCAAACTCAGTGAAAATAGCACACGCATCTGTTCCCTGTAAGTACAGTGTATTGGAATGAAGAGGAGTTACCATTCTTGTCAGTTTCCTAAGCAGAGTTGAACTAGATATGGCCGTGTGTTTAGGAAGCACAGTTCTTGTGTTCTGAGCAAGCTCACTGTTCGGACCTCATAGGAAACACAGTAGAGTAGAAGAGTGCTCTTTTTTCAAAAGTAGAGTGTGTTTCTTGTAAGGCGAGCTAGCGTTTGTTTCCCAGTCCTAAATGGAGTTGAATAACATGCAGTTTCTGGTCCTGCGAGCAAGAGTTATTTTCTGGTAACGAAAGTCACTATTGTGCTCCCATTGCCATACACAGTGCAAAAAGCACTCACTTCTGTTCCCCTCAAGTACAGTGTATTGGACTGAAGCGGAGCTACTGTTCTTGTAAGTTTCCTAAGCAGAATTGAACTAGATATGGCCCGTGTGTGTACGAAGCACAGTTCTTTTGTTCTGAGCAAGCTCTCTGTTCGGACCCCATAAGAAACACAGTAGAGTCAAAGAGTGCTCTTTTCTCAAAAGTAGAGTGTGTTTCTTGTTAGGTGAGCTAGCATTGGTTTCCCAGTCCTAAATGGAGTTGAATCACATGCAGTTTCTAGTCCTACGAGCAAGAGTTTTTTTCTGGTAAGAACAGTCACTATTGCCCTCTCATTGTCATACACAGGGCAAATAGAACTGGCGTCTGTTCCCTGTAAGTACAGTGTATTGGACTGAAGAGGAGCTACTGTTCTTGTCAGTTTCCTAAGCAGAGTTGAACTATATATAGCCCGTGTGTAGGAAGCACATTTCTTTTGTTCTGAGCAAGCTCACTGTTCAGGCTCTATAGGAAACACATTAGAGTAGAAGAGTGCTCTTTTCTCAAAAGCAGAGTGTGTTTCTTGTAAGGCAAGCTAGATTTGTTTCCCAGTCCTAAGTGGAGTTGAGTCACATGCAGTTTTTGGTCCTACGAGCAAGAGTTGTTTTCTGGTAAGAAGAGTCACTATTGCACTCCCATTGCCATACACAGTGAAAATAACACACGCGTCTGTTCCCTGTAAGTACAGTGTATTGGACTGAAGAGGAACTACTGTTCTTGTCAGTTTCCTAAGCAGAGTTGAACTAGATATGGCCGTGTGTGTAGGAAGCACAGTTCTTTTGTTCTGAGCAAGCTCACTGTTTGGACCCCATAGGAAACACTGTAGAGTAGAAGAGTGCTCTTTTCTCAAAAGCGGAGTGTGTTTCTTGTACGGCGAGCTAGTGTTAGTTTCCCAGTCCTAAATGGAGTTGAATCACATGCAGTTTCTGTTCCTACGGACAAGAGTTTTTTTCTGGTAAGAACAGTCACTATTGCCCTCCAATTGTCATACACAGGGCAAATAGCATTGGCGTCTGTTCCCAACATGTACAGTGTATTGGACTGAAGAGGATCTACTGTTCTTGTCAGTTTCCTAAGCAGAGTTGAACTAGATATGGCCCGTGTGTGTAGGAAGCACAGTTCTTATATTCTGAGCAAGCTCACTGTTCTGGCCCTATAGGAAACACAGTAGAGTAGATGAGTGCTCTTTTCTCTAAAGCAGAGTGTGTTTCTTGTAAGGCGAGCTAGCGATTGTTTCCCAGTCCTAAATGGAGTTGAATCACATGAAGTTTCTTTTCCTATGAGCAAGAGTTGTTTTCTGGTAAGAAGAGTCACTATTGTGCTCTCATTGTCATACACAGTGCAAATAGAACTCGCATCTGTTCCCAGCAAGTACAGTGTATTGGACTGAAGAGGAGCTACTGTTCTTGTCAGTTTTCTAAGCAAAGTTGAACTAGATATGGCTTGTGTGTGTAGGAAGCACAGTTCTTTTGTTCTGAGCAAGCTCACTGTTCAGACCCCATAGGAAAAACAGTAGAGTAGAAGAGTGATCTTTTCTCAAAAGCAGAGTGTGTTTCTCGTAAGGCGAGCTAGCGTTTGTTTCCCAGTCCTAAGTGGAGTTGAATGCCTTGAAGTTTCTGGTCCTACGAGCAAGAGTTGTTTTCTGGTAAGAAGAGTCACTATTGTGCTCCCATTGTCATACTCAGTACAAATAGCACTCCCGTCTGTTCCCAGCAAGTACAGTGTATTGGACTGAAGAGGAGCTACTGTTCTTGTCAGTTTCCTAAACAGAGTTGAACTAGATATGGCTCGTGTGTGTAGGAAGCACAGTTCTTTTGTTCTGAGCAAGCTCACTGTTCAAACCCCATAGGAAACACAGTAAAGTAGAAGAGTGCTCTTTTTTCAAAAGCAGAGTGTGTTTCTTGTTAGGCGAGCTATCGTTGGTTTCCCAGTTTTAAATGGAGTTGAATCACATGCAGTTTCTGTTCCTACGAGTAAGTGTTGTTTTCTGGTAAGAACAGTCAATATTGCGCTCCCATTGTCATACACAGGGCAAATAGCACTGACGTCTGTTCCCAGCATGTACAGTGTATTGGACTGAAGAGGGGCTACTGTTCTTGTCAGGTTCCTAAGCAGAGTTGAACTAGATATAGCCCATGTGTGTAGGAAGCACAGTTCTTTTGTTCTGAGCAAGCTTACTGTTCTGGCTCTATAGGAAACACATTAGAGTAGAAGAGTGCTCTTTTCTCAAAAGCAGAGTGTGTTTCTTGTAAGGCGAGCTAGTGTTTGTTTCCCAGTCCTAAATGGAGTTGAGTCACATGGAGTTTATGGTCCTACAAGCAAGAGTTGTTTTCTTGTAAGAAGAGTCACTATTTTGCTCCCATTGCCATACACAGTGCAAATAGCACTCGCGTCTGTTCCCAGCAAGTACAGTGTATTGGACTGAAGAGGAGCTACTGTTCTTGTCAGTTTCCTAAGCAGAGTTGAACTAGATATGGTCCGTGTGTGTAGAAAGCACAGTTCATTTGTTCTGAACAAGCTCACTGTTCAGACCCCTTAGGAAACACAGTAGAGTAGAAGAGTGCTCTTTTCTCAAAAGCAGAGTGTGTTTCTTGTAAGGCGAGCTTGATTTGTTTCCCAGTCCTAAGTGGAGTTGAGTCACATGCAGTTTTTGGTCCTACGAGCAAGAGTTGTTTTCTGGTAAGAAGAGTCACTATTGCGCTCCCATTGCCATACACAGTGCAAATAGCACTGGCGTCTGTTCCCAGCAAGTACAGTGTACTGGACTGAAGAGGATCTACTGTTCTTGTCAGTTTTCTAAGCAGAATTGATCTAGATATGGCCCGTGTGTGTAAAAAGCACAGTTCTTTTTTTCTGAGCAAGCTCACTCTTTGGACCCCATAGGAAACAAAGTAGAGTAGAAGAGTGCTCTTTTATCAAAAGCAGAGTGTGTTTATTGTAAGGCGAGCTAGCGTTTGTTTCCCAGTCCTGAATGGAGTTGAATCCCAGGCAGTTTCTGGTCCTACGACCAAGAGTTGTTTTCTGGTAAGAAGAGTCACTATTGTGCTCCCATTGTCATACACAGTGCAAATAGCACACGCGTCTGTTCCCAGCATGTACAGTGTATTGGACTGAAGAGGATCTACTGTTCTTGTCAGTTTCCTAAGCAGAGTTGAACTAGATATGGCCCGTGTGTGTACGAAGCACAGTTCTTTTGTTCTGAGCAAGCTCACACTTCTGGCACTATAGGAAACACAGTAGAGTCAAAGTGTGCTCTTTTCTCAAAAGTAGAGTGTGTTTCTTGTTAGGTGAGCTAGCATTGGTTTCCCAGTCCTAAATGGAGTTGAATCACATGCAGTTTCTGGTCCTACGAGCAAGAGTTTTTTTCTGGTAAGAACAGTCACTATTGCCCTGCAATTGTCATACACAGGGCAAATAGCACTGGCGTCTGTTCCAACATGTACAGTGTATTGGACTGAAGAGGATCTACTGTCCTTGTCAGTATCCTACGCAGAATTGAACTAGATATGGCCAGTGTGTGTAGGAAGCACATTTCTTTTGTTCTGAGCAAGCTCACTGTTCGGAACCCGTAGTAAACACAGTAGAGTAAAAGAGTGCTCTTTTCTCAAAAGCAGAGTGTGTTTCTTGTAAGGCAAGCTAGTGTTTGTTTCCCAGTCCTAAATGGAGTTGAGTCACATGCAGTTTTTGGTCCTACGATCAAGAGTTGTTTTCTGGTAAGAAGAGTCACTATTGCGCTCCCATTGCCATACACAGTGAAAATAGCACTCGCGTCTGTTCCCAGTAAGTACAGTGTATTAGACTGAAGAGAAGCTACTGTTCTTGTCAGTTTCCTAAGCAGAGTTGAACTCAATATGACCCGTGTGTGTAGGAATCACAGTTCTTTTGTTCTGAGCAAGCTCACTGTTCAGACCCCTAGGAAACACAGTAGAGTAGAGGAGTGCTCTTTTCTCAAAAACAGAGTGTGTTTCTTGTAAGGCGAGCTAGCGTTTGTTTCCCAGTCCTAAATGGAGTTGAATCACATGAAGTTTCTTGTCCTATGAGCAAGAGTTGTTTTCTGGTAAGAAGAGTCACTATTGTGCTCCCATTGTCATATACAGTGCAAATAGGACTCGCATCTGTTCCCAGCAAGTACAGTGTATTGGACTGAAGAGGATCTACTGTTCTTTTCAGTTTCCTAATCAGAGTTGAACTAGATATGGCCCGTGTGTTTAAGAAGCACAATTCTTTTGTTCTGAGCAAGGTCACTGTTCAGAACCCATAGGAAACACTGTAGAGTAGAAGAGTGCTCTTTTCTCAAAAGCAGAGTGTTTTTCTTGTAAGGCAAGCTAGCGTTTGTTTCCCAGTCCTAAATGGAGTTGAATCCCATGAAGTTTCTTGTCCTATGAGCAAGAGTTGTTTTCTGGTAAGAAGTGTCACTATTGTGCTCCCATTGTCATACACATTGCAAATAGGACTCGCGTCTGTTCCCAGCAAGTACAGTGTATTGGACTGAAGAGGAGCTACTGTTCTTGTCAGTTTCCTAAGCAGAGTTGAACTAGATATGGCCCGTGTGTGTAGGAAGCACAGTTCTTTTGTTCTGAGCAAGCTCACTGTTCAGCCCCCATAGGAAACACAGTAGAGTAGAAGACTGCTCTTTTCTCAAAAGTAGAGTGTGTTTCTTGTAAGGCGAGCTAGCGTTTGTTTCCCAGTCCTAAATGGAGTTGAATCCCATCAAGTTTCTTGTCCTATGAGCAAGAGTTGTTTTCTGGTAAGAAGTGTCACTATTGCGCTCCCATTGTCATACACATTGCAAATAGGACTCGCGTCTGTTCCCAGCAAGTACAGTGTATTGGACTGAAGAGGAGCTACTGTTCTTGTCAGTTTCCTAAGCAGAGTTGAGCTCAATATGGCCCGTGTGTGTAGGAAGCACAGTTCTTTTGTTCTGAGTAAGCTCACTGTTTAGACCCCATAGGAAACACTATAGAGTAGAAGAGTGCTCTTTTCTCAAAAGCAGAGTGTGTTTCTTGTAAGGGGAGCTAGGGTTTTTTTCCCAGTCCTAAATGGAGGTGAGTCACATGGAGTTTATGGTCCTAGGAGCAAGAGTTTTTTTCTGGTAAGAAGAGTCACTATTTTGCTCCCATTGCCATACACAGTGCAAATAGCACACGCGTCTGTTCCAAGCAAGTACAGTGTATTGGACTGAAGAGGAGCTACTGTTCTTGTCAGTTTCTTAAGGAGAGTTGAACTAGATATGGCCCGTGTGTGTAGGAAGCACAGTTCTTTTGTTCTGAGCAAGCTCACTGTTCAGACCCCTTAGGAAACACAGTAGAGTAGAAGAGTGCTCTTTTCTCAAAAGCAGAGTGTGTTTCTTGTAAGGCGAGCTAGATTTGTTTCACAGTCCTAAGTGGAGTTGTGTCACATGCAGTTTTTGGTCCTACGAGCAAGAGTTGTTTTCTGGTAAGAAGAGTCACTAATGCGCTCCCATGCCATACACAGTGAAAATAGCACACACGTCTGTTCACTCTAAGTACAGTGTATTGGAATGAAGAGGAGTTACTGTTCTTGTCATTTTCCTAAGCAGAGTTGAACTAGATATGGCCGTGTGTGTAGGAAGCACAGTTCTCTTGTTCTGAGAAAGCTCACTGTTCGGACCCCATAGGAAACACAGTAGAGTAGAAGAGTACTCTTTTCTCAAAAGTAGAGTGTGTTTCTTGTAAGGCGAGCTAGCATTTGTTTCCCAGTCCTAAATGGAGTTGAATCACATGCAGTTTCTGGTCCTGCAAGCAAGGGTTATTTTCTGGTAACGAAAGTCACTATTGCGCTCCCATTGCCATACACAGTGCAAGTAGCACTCACGTCTGTTCCCAGCAAGTACAGTGTATTGGACTGAAGAGGAGCTACTGTTATTGTAAGTTTCCTAGGCAGAGTTGAACTAGATATGGCCGGTGTGTAGAGGAAGCACAGTTCTTTTGTTCTGAGCAAGCTCACTGTTCGGACCCCATACAAAACACAGTAGAGTCAAAGAGTGCTCTTTTCTCAAAAGTAGAGTGTGTTTCTTGTTAGGTGAGCTAACATTGGTTTCCCAGTCCTAAATGGAGTTGAATCACATGCAGTTTCTGGTCCTACGAGCAAGATTTTTTTTCTGGTAAGAACAGTAACTACTTCCCTCCCATTGTCATACACAGGGCAAATAGCACTGGCGTCTGTTCCCAACATGTACAGGGTATTGGACTGAAGAGGATCTACTGTTCTTGTCAGTTTCCTAAGCAGAGTTGAACTCAATATGGCCCGTGTGTGTAGGAAGCACAGTTCTTTTGTTCTGAGCAAGCTCACTGTTCAGACCCCATAGGAAACACTGTAGAGTAGAAGAGTGCTCTTTTCTCAAAAGCAGAGTGTGTTTCTTGTAAGGCGAGCTAGCATTTGTTTCCCAGTCCTAAGTGGAGTTGAATGCCATGAAGTTTCTGGTCCTACGAGCAAGAGTTGTTTTCTGGTAAGAAGAGTCACTATTGTGCTCCCATTGTCATACACAGTACAAATAGCATTCGCGTCTGTTCCCAGCAAGTACAGTGTATTGGACTGAAGAGGAGCTACTGTTCTTATCAGTTTCCTAAGCAGAGTTGAACTAGATATGGCCCGTGTGTGTAATAAGCACAGTTCTTTTGTTCTGATCAAGCTCACTGTTCAGACCCCATAGGAAACACAGTAGAGTAGAAGAGTGCTCTTTTCTCAAAAGCAGAGTGTGTTTCTTGTTAGGCGAGCTAGCGTTGGTTTCCCAGTTTTGAATGGAGTTGAATCACATGCAGTTTCTGGTCCTACGAGCAAGTGTTGTTTTCTGGTAAGAACAGTCACTATTGCGCTCCCATTGTCATACACAGGGTAAATAGCACTGACATCTGTTCCCAGCATGTACAGTGTATTGGACTGAAGAGGAGCTACTGTTCTTGTCAGTTTCATAAGCAGAGTTGAACTAGATATAGCCCGTGTGTGTAGGAAGCACAGTTCTTTTGTTCTGAGCAAGCTCACTGTTCTGGCTCTGTAGGAAACACATTAGAGTAGAAGAGTGCTCTTTTCTCAAAAGCAGAGTGTGTTTCTTGTAAGGCGAGATAGCGTTTTTTTCCCAGTCCTAAGTGAAGTTGAATGCCATGAAGTTTCTGGTCCTACAAGCAAGAGTTGTTTTCTGGTAAGAAGAGTTACTATTGTGCTCCCATTGTCATACTCAGTACAAATAGCACTCGCGTCTGTTCCCAGCATGTACAGTGTATTGGACTGAAGAGGTGCTACTGTTCTTGTCAGATTCCTAAACAGAGTTGAACTAGATATGGCCCGTGTGTGTAGGAAGCACAGTTCTTTTGTTCTGAGCAAGCTCACTGTTCAGACCCCATAGGAAACACAGTAGAGTAGAAGAGTGCTCTTTTCTCAAAAGCAGAGTGTGTTTCTTGTTAGGCGAGCTAGCGTTGGTTTCCCAGTTTTAAATGGAGTTGAATCACATGCAGTTTCTGTTCTTACGAGCAAGTGTTGTTTTCTGGTCAGAACAGTCACTAATGCGCTCCCATGCCATACTAAGTGAAAATAGCACACACGTCTGTTCCCTGTAAGTACAGTGTATTGGACTGAAGAAGATCTACTGTTCTTGTCAGTTTCCTAAGCAGAGTTGAACTAGATATAGCTCGTGTGTGTAGTAAGCACAGTTCTTTTGTTCTGAGCAAGCTCACTGTTCTGGCTCTATAGGAAACACATTAGAGTATAAGCGTGCGCTTTTCTGAAAAGCAGAGTGTGTTTCTTGTAAGGCGAGCTAGTGTTTGTTTCCCAGTCCTAAATGGAGTTGAGTCACATGGAGTTTATGGTCCTACGAGCAAGAGTTGTTTTCTGGTAAGAAGAGTCACTATTTCGCTCCCATTGCCATACACAGTGCAAATAGCACTCGCGTCTGTTCCCAGCATGTACAGTGTATTGGACTGAAGAGGAGCTACTGATCTCTTAAGTATCCTAAGAAGAATTGAACTAGATATGGCCCGTGTGTTTAGGAAGCACAGTTCTTTTGTTCTGAGAAAGCTCACTGTTCAGACCCCTTAGGAAACACAGTAGAGTATAAGAGTGCTCTTTTCTCAAAAGCAGAGTGTGTTTCTTGTAAGGCGAGCTAGATTTGTTTCCCAGTCCTAAGTGGAATTGGGTCACATGCAGTTTTTGGTCCTACGAGCAAGAGTTGTTTTCTGGTAAGAAGAGTCACTATTGTGCTCCCATTGTCATACCCAGGGCAAATAGCACTGGAGACTGTTCCCAGCATGTACAGTGAATTGGACTGAAGAGGATCTACTGTTCTTGTCAGTTTCGTAGCAGAATTGATCTAGATATGGCCCGTGTGTGTAGGAAGCACAGTTCTTTTTTTCTGAGCAAGCTCACAGTTCTGGCACTATAGGAAACACAGTAGAGTAGAAGAGTGCTCTTTTCTCAAAAGCAGAGTGTGATTCTTGTAAGGCAAGCTAGAGTTTGTTTCCCAGTCCTAAATGGAGTTGAGTCACATGCAGTTTTTGTTCCTACCAGCAAGAGTTGTTTTCTGGTAAGAAGAGTCACTATTGTGCTCCCATTGCCATACACAGTGCAAATGGCACTCGCGTATGTTCCCATCAAACAAAGTGTATTGGACTGAAGAGGAGCTACTCTTCTTGTCAGTTTCCTAAGCAGAGTTGAACTAGATATGGCCAGTGTGTGTAGAAAGCACAGTTCTTTAGTTCTGAGCAAGCTCACAGTTCGGACCCCTAGGAAACACAGTAGAGTAGAAGAGTGCTCTTTTCTCAAAAGCAGAGTGTGTTTCTTGAAGGCGAGCTAGCGTTTGTTTCACAGTCCTAAATGGAGTTGAATCCATGAAGTTTCTTGTCCTATGAGCAAGAGTTGTTTTCTGGTAAGAAAGGTCACTATTGTGCTCCCTTTGTCATACACAGTGCAAATAGGATTCGCGTCTGTTCCCAGCAAGTACAGTGTATTGGACTGAAGAGGAGCTACTGTTCTTGTCAGTTTCCTAAGCAGAGTTGAACTAGATATAGCCCGTGTGTGTAGGAAGCACAGTTCTTTTGTTCTGAGCAAGCTCACTGTTCTGGCTCTATAGGAAACACATTAGAGTAGAGGAGTGCTCTTTTCTCAAAAACAGAGTGTGTTTCTTGTAAGGCGAGCTAGTGTTTGTTTCCCAGTCCTAAATGGAGTTGAGTCACATGGAGTTTATGGTCCTACGAGTAAGAGCTGTTTTCTGGTAAGAAGAGTCACTATTTCGCTCTCATTGCCATACACAGTGCAAATAGCACTCGCGTCTGTTCCGAGCAAGTACAGTGTATTGGACTGAAGAGGAGCTACTGTTCTTGTCAGTATCCTAAGCAGAGTTGAACTAGATATGGCCCGTGTGTGTAGGAAGCACAGTTCTTTCGTTCTGAGCAAGCTCACTGTTTTGGCACTATTGGAAACACAGTAGAGTAGAAGAGTGCTCTTTTCTAAAAAGCAGAGTGTGTTCTTTGTTAGGCAAGCTAGCGTTGGTTTCCCAGTCCTAAATGGAGTTGAATTACATGCAGTTTCTGGTCCTACGAGCAAGAGTTGTTTTCTGGTAAGAAGAGTCACTATTGCGCTCCCATTGTCATACACAGGGCAAATAGCACTGGCGTCTGTTCCCAGCATGTACAGTGTATTGGACTGAGGAGGATCTACTGTTCTTGTCAGTATCCTAAGCAGAATTGAACTAGATATGGCCCGTATGTGTAGGAAGCACAGTTCTTTTGTTCTGAGCAAGCTCACAGTTCTGGCACTATAGGAAACACCATAGAGTAGAAGAGTGCTCTTTTCTCAAAAGTAGAGTGTGTTTCTTGTAAGGCGAGCTAGAGTTTGTTTCCCAGTCCTAAATGCAGTTGAGTCACATGCAGTTTTTGGTCCTACGAGCAAGAGTTGTTTTCTGGTAAGAAGAGACACTATTGCGCTCCCATTGCCATACACAGTGAAAATAGCACTCGCGTCTGTTCCCAGTAAGTACAGTGTATTGGACTGTAGAGAAGCTACTGTTCTTGTCAGTTTCCTAAGCAGAGTTGAACTCAATATGGCCCGTGTGTAGGAAGCACAGTTCTTTTGTTCTGAGCAAGCTCACTGTTCACACCCCTTAGGAAACACAGTAGAGTGGAAGAGTGCTCTTTTCTCAAAAGCAGAGTGTGTTTCTTGTAAGGCGAGCTAGATTTGTTTCCCAGTCCTAAGTGGAGTTGAGTCACATGCAGTTTTTGGTCCTACGAGCAAGAGTTGTTTTCTGGTAAGAAGAGTCACTATTGCGCTCCGATTGCCATACACAGTGAAAATAGCACAGGCGTCTGTTCCCTGTAAGTACAGTGTATTGGACTGAAGAGGAGCTACTGTTCTTGTCAGTTTCCTAAGCAGAGTTGAACTAGATATGGCCGTGTCTGTAGGAAGCTCAGTTCTTTTGTTCTGAGCCAGCTAACTGTTCAGACCCCATAGGAAACACAGTAGAGTAGAACAGTGCTCTTTTCTCAAAAGCAGAGTGTGTTTCTTGGTAGGCGAGCTAGCGTTGGTTTCCCAGTCCTAAACGGATTTGAATCACATGCAGTTTCTGGTCCTACGAGCAAGAGTTGTTTTCTGGTAAGAACAGTCACTATTGCCCTCCCATTGTCATACACAAGGCAAATAGGACTGGCATCTGTTCCCAGCATGTACAGTGTATTGGACTGAAGAGGATCTACTGTTCTTGTCAGTATCGTAAGCAGAATTGAACCAGATATAGCCCATGTGTGTAGGAAGCACAGTTCTTTTGTTCTGAGCAATCTCACTGTTCGGACCCCATAGGAAACACAGTAGAGTAGAAGAGTGCTCTTTGCTCAAAAGCAGAGTGTGTTTCTTGTAAGGCGAGCTAGAGTTTGTTTCCCAGTCCTAAATGCAGTTGAGTCACATGCAGTTTTTGGTCCTACGAGCAAGAGTTGTTTTCTGGTAAGAAGAGACACTATTGCGCTCCCATTGCCATACACAGTGAAAATAGCACTCGCGTCTGTTCCCAGTAAGTACAGTGTATTGGACTGTAGAGAAGCTACTGTTCTTGTCAGTTTCCTAAGCAGAGTTGAACTCAATATGGCCCGTGTGTAGGAAGCACAGTTCTTTTGTTCTGAGCAAGCTCACTGTTCACACCCCTTAGGAAACACAGTAGAGTGGAAGAGTGCTCTTTTCTCAAAAGCAGAGTGTGTTTCTTGTAAGGCGAGCTAGATTTGTTTCCCAGTCCTAAGTGGAGTTGAGTCACATGCAGTTTTTGGTCCTACGAGCAAGAGTTGTTTTCTGGTAAGAAGAGTCACTATTGCGCTCCGATTGCCATACACAGTGAAAATAGCACAGGCGTCTGTTCCCTGTAAGTACAGTGTATTGGACTGAAGAGGAGCTACTGTTCTTGTCAGTTTCCTAAGCAGAGTTGAACTAGATATAGCCCGTGTGTGTAGGAAGCACAGTTCTTTTGTTCTGAGCAAGCTCACTGTTCCGACCCCATAGGAAACACATTAGAGTAGAAGAGTGCTCTTTTCTCAAAAGCAGAGTGTGTTTCTTGTAAGGCGAGCTAGTGTTTGTTTCCCAATCCGAAATGGAGTTGAGTCACATGGAGTTTATGGTCCTACAAGCAAGAGTTGTTTTCTGGTAAGAAGAGTCACTATTTCGCTCCCATTGCCATACACAGTGCAAATAGCACTCGCGTCTGTTCCCAGCCAGTTCAGTGTATTGTACTGAAGAGGAGCTACTGTTCTTGTCAGTATCCTAAACAGAATTGAACTAGATATGGCCCGTGTGTGTAGGAAGCACATTTCTTTTGTTCTGAGCAAGCTCACTGTTCAGACCCCATAGGAAACACAGTAGAGTAAAAGAGTGCTCTTTTCTCAAAAGCAGAGTGTATTTCTTGTAAGGCGAGCTAGCGTTTGTTTCCCAGTCCTAAATAGAGTTGAGTCACATGCAGTTTTTGGTCCTAAGATCAAGAGTTGTTTTCTAAAGAAGAGTCACTATTTCGCTCTCATTGCCATACACAGTACAAATAGCACTCGCGTCTGTTCCCAGTAAGTACAGTGTATTAGACTGAAGAGAAGCTACTGTTCTTGTCAGTTTCCTAAGCAGAGTTGAACTCAATATGGCCCGTGTGTGTAGGAATCACAGTTCTTTTGTTCTGAGCAAGCTCACTGTTCAGACCCCTAGGAAACACAGTAGAGTAAAAGAGTGCTCTTTTCTCAAAAGCAGAGTGTGTTTCTTGTAAGGCGAGCTAGTGTTTGTTTCCCAGTCCTAAATGGAGTTGAATCCCATGAAGTTTCTTGTCCTTTGAGCAAGAGTTGTTTTCTGGTAAGAAGAGTCACTATTGTGCTCCCATTGTCATACACAGTGCAAATAGGACTCGCATCTGTTCCCAGCAAGTACAGTGTATTGGACTGAAGAGGAGCTACTGTTCTTGTCAGCTTCCTAAGCAGAGTTGAACTGGATATGGCCCGTGTGTGTAGGAAGCACAGTTCTTTTGTTCTGAGCAAGCTCACTGTTCAGACCCCATAGGAAACACAGTAGAGTAGAAGAGTGCTCTTTTCTCAAAAGCAGAGTGTGTTTCTTGTCAAAAGCGAGCTAGCGTTGGTTTCCCAGTTTTAAATGGAGTTGAATCACATGCAGTTTCTGTTCCTACGAGCAAGTGTTGTTTTCTGGTAAGAACAGTCACTAGTGTGCTCCCATTGTCATACACAGGGCAAATAGCACTGACGTCTGTTCCCAGCATGTACAGTGTATTGGACTGAAGAGGAGCTACTGTTCTTGTCAGTTTCCTAAGCAGAGTTGAACTATATATAGCCCGTGTGTGTAGGAAGCACATTTCTTTTGTTCTGAGCAAGCTCACTGTTCTGGCTCTATAGGAAACACATTAGAGTAGAAGAGTGCTCTTTTCTCAAAAGCAGAGTGTGTTTCTTGTAAGGCGAGCTAGATTTGTTTCCCAGTCCTAAGTGGAGTTGAGTCACATGCAGTTTTTGGTCCTACGAGCAAGAGTTGTTTTCTGGTAAGAAGAGTCACTATTGTGCTCCCATTGCCATACACAGTGAAAATAGCACAGGCGTCTGTTCCCTGTAAGTACAGTGTATTGGACTGAAGAGGAGCTACTGTTCTTGTCAGTTTCCTAAGCAGAGTTGAACTAGATATGGCCTTGTGTAGGAAGCACAGTTCTTTTGTTCTGAGCAAGCTCACTGTTCGGACCCCATAGGAAACACTGTAGAGTAGAAGAGTGCTCTTTTCTCAAAAGCAGAGTGTGTTTCTTGTACGGCGAGCTAGTGTTAGTTTCCCAGTCCTACATGGAGTTGAATCACATGCAGTTTCTGTTCCTACGAGCAAGAGTTGTTTTCTGGTAAGAAGAGTCACTATTGTGCTCCCATTGTCATACAAAGGGCAAATAGCACTGGCGTCTGTTCCCAGCATGTACAGTGTATTGGACTGAAGAGGATCTACTGTTCTTTTCAGTTTCCTAAGCAGAGTTGAACTCAATGTGGCCCGTGTATGTAGGAAGCACAGTTCTTTTGTTCTGAGTAAGCTCACTGTTCAGACCCCATAGGAAACACTGTAGAGTAGAAGAGTGCTCTTTTCTCAAAAGCAGAGTGTGTTTCTTTTAAGGCGAGCTAGTGTTGTTTCCCAGTCCTAAATGGAGTTGAGTCACATGGAGTTTATGGTCCTACGAGCAAGAGTTGTTTTCTGGTAAGAAGAGTCACTATTTTGCTCCCATTGCCATACACAGTGCAAATAGCACACACGTCTGTTCCCAGCAAGTACAGTGTATTGGACTGAAGAGGAGCTACTGTTCTTGTCAGTTTCCTAAGCAGAGTTGAACTAGATATG
Organism: Peromyscus eremicus; assembly: GCF_949786415.1. NCBI lineage: Eukaryota > Metazoa > Chordata > Mammalia > Rodentia > Cricetidae > Peromyscus > Peromyscus eremicus. Next base: position 415,924 of record NW_026734329.1, on the reverse strand, counting down.
GCCGTGTGTTTAGGAAGCACAGTTCTTTTGTTCTGAGCAAGCTCACTGTTCGGACCCCATAGGAAACACAGTAGAGTAGAAGAGTGCTCTTTTCTCAAAAGTAGAGTGTGTTTCTTGTAAGGCGAGCTGGCGTTTGTTTCCCAGTCCTAAATGGAGTTGAATAACATGCAGATTCTGGTTCTGCGAGCAAGAGTTACTTTCTGGTAACGAAAGTCACTATTGCGCTCCCATTGCCATACACAGTGCAAATAGCACTCACTTCTGTTCCCAGCAAGTACAGTGTATTGGACTGAAGAGGAGCTACTGTTCTTGTAAGTTTCCTAAGCAGAGTTGAACTAGATATGGCCCGTGTGTGTACGAAGCACAGTTCTTTTGTTCTGAGCAAGCTCTCTGTTCAGACCCCATAAGAAACACAGTAGAGTCAAAGAGTGCTCTTTTCTCAAAAGTAGAGTGTGTTTCTTGTTAGGTGAGCTAGCATTGGTTTCCCAGTCTTAAATGGAGTTGAATCACATGCAGTTTCTGGTCCTACGAGCAAGAGTTTTGTTTCTGGTAAGAACAGTCACTATTGCCCTCTCATTGTCATACACAGGGAAAATAGCACTGGCGTCTGTTCGCTGTAACTACAGTGTATTGGACTGAAGAGGAGCTACTGTTCTTGTCAGTTTCCTAAGCAGAGTTGAACTATATATAGCCCGTGTGTGTAGGAAGCACATTTCTTTTGTTCTGAGCAAGCTCACTGTTCTGGCTCTATAGGAAACACATTAGAGTAGATGAGTGCTCTTTTCTCAAAAGCAAAGTGTGTTTCTTGTAAGGCAAGCTAGATTTGTTTCCCAGTCCTAAGTGGAGTTGAGTCACATGCAGTTTTTGGTCCTACGAGCAAGAGTTGTTTTCTGGTAAGAAGAGTCACTATTGCGCTCCCATTGCCATACACAGTGAAAATAGCACACGCGTCTGTTCCCTGTAAGTACAGTGTATTGGACTGAAGAGGAACTACTGTTCTTGTCAGTTTCCTAAGCAGAGTTGAACTAGATATGGCCGTGTGTGTAGGAAGCACAGTTGTTTTGTTCTGAGCAAGCTCACTGTTTGGACCCCATAGGAAACACTGTAGAGTAGAAGAGTGCTCTTTTCTCAAAAGCGGAGTGTGTTTCTTGTATGGCGAGCTAGTGTTAGTTTCCCAGTCCTAAATGGAGTTGAATCACATGCAGTTTCTGTTCCTACGGACAAGAGTTTTTTTCTGGTAAGAACAGTCACTATTGTCCTCCAATTGTCATACACAGGGCAAATAGCACTGGCGTCTGTTCCCAACATGTACAGTGTATTGGACTGAAGAGAATCTACTGTTCTTGTCAGTTTCCTAAGCAGAGTTGAACTAGATATGGCCCGTGTTCGTAGGAAGCACAATTCTTTTGTTCTGAGCAAGCTCACTGTTCTGTCCCCATAGGAAACACAGTAGAGTAGAAGAGTGCCCTTTTCTCAAAAGCAGAGTATGTTTCTTCTAAGGTGAGGTAGCGTTTGTTTCCCAGTCCTAAATGGAGTTGAATCCCATGCAGGTTCTGGTCTTACGATCAAGAGTTGTTTTCTGGTAAGAAGCGCAACTATTGTGTTCCCATTGTCATACACAGGGCAAAAAGCACTAGCGTCTATTCCCAGCATGTACAGTGTATTGGACTGAAGAGGATCTACTGTCCTTGTCAGTATCCTAAGCAGAATTGAACTAGATATGGCCAGTGTGTGTAGGAAGCACATTTCTTTTGTTCTGAGCAAGCTCACTGTTCGGAACCCGTAGTAAACACAGTAGAGTAAAAGAGTGCTCTTTTCTCAAAAGCAGAGTGTGTTTCTGGTAAGGCAAGCTAGCGTTTGTTTCCCAGTCCTAAATGGAGTTGAGTCACATGCAGTTTTTGGTCCTACGATCAAGAGTTGTTTTCTGGTAAGAAGAGTCACTATTGCACTCCCATTGCCATACACAGTGAAAATAGCACTCGCGTCTGTTCCCAGTAAGTACAGTGTATTAGACTGAAGAGAAGCTACTGTTCTTGTCACTTTCATAAGCAGAGTTGAACTCAATATGGCCCGTGTTTGTAGTAATCACAGTTCTTTTGTTCTGAGCAAGCTCATTGTTCAGACCCCTTAGGAAACACAGTAGAGTAGAAGAGTGCTCTTTTCTCAAAAGCAGAGTGTGTTTCTTGTAAGGCGAGCTAGATTTGTTTCCCAGTCCTAAGTGGAGTTGAGTCCCATGCAGTTTTTGTTCCTACGAGCAAGAGTTGTTTTCTGGTAAGAAGAGTCACTACTGCGCTCTCATTGCCAAACTCAGTGAAAATAGCACACGCATCTGTTCCCTGTAAGTACAGTGTATTGGAATGAAGAGGAGTTACCATTCTTGTCAGTTTCCTAAGCAGAGTTGAACTAGATATGGCCGTGTGTTTAGGAAGCACAGTTCTTTTGTTCTGAGCAAGCTCACTGTTCGGACCCCATAGGAAACACAGTAGAGTAGAAGAGTGCTCTTTTCTCAAAAGTAGAGTGTGTTTCTTGTAAGGCGAGCTAGCGTTTGTTTCCCAGTCCTAAATGGAGTTGAATAACATGCAGTTTCTGGTCCTGCGAGCAAGAGTTATTTTCTGGTAACGAAAGTCACTATTGTGCTCCCATTGCCATACACAGTGCAAATAGCACTCACTTCTGTTCCCCTCAAGTACAGTGTATTGGACTGAAGCGGAGCTACTGTTCTTGTAAGTTTCCTAAGCAGAATTGAACTAGATATGGCCCGTGTGTATACGAAGCACAGTTCTTTTGTTCTGAGCAAGCTCTCTGTTCGGACCCCATAAGAAACACAGTAGAGTCAAAGAGTGCTCTTTTCTCAAAAGTAGAGTGTGTTTCTTGTTAGGTGAGCTAGCATTGGTTTCCCAGTCCTAAATGGAGTTGAATCACATGCAGTTTCTAGTCCTACGAGCAAGAGTTTTTTTCTGGTAAGAACAGTCACTATTGCCCTCTCATTGTCATACACAGGGCAAATAGAACTGGCGTCTGTTCCCTGTAAGTACAGTGTATTGGACTGAAGAGGAGCTACTGTTCTTGTCAGTTTCCTAAGCAGAGTTGAACTATATATAGCCCGTGTGTAGGAAGCACATTTCTTTTGTTCTGAGCAAGCTCACTGTTCTGGCTCTATAGGAAACACATTAGAGTAGAAGAGTGCTCTTTTCTCAAAAGCAGAGTGTGTTTCTTGTAAGGCAAGCTAGATTTGTTTCCCAGTCCTAAGTGGAGTTGAGTCACATGCAGTTTTTGGTCCTACGAGCAAGAGTTGTTTTCTGGTAAGAAGAGTCACTATTGCGCTCCCATTGCCATACACAGTGAAAATAGCACACGCGTCTGTTCCCTGTAAGTACAGTGTATTGGACTGAAGAGGAACTACTGTTCTTGTCAGTTTCCTAAGCAGAGTTGAACTAGATATGGCCGTGTGTGTAGGAAGCACAGTTCTTTTGTTCTGAGCAAGCTCACTGTTTGGACCCCATAGGAAACACTGTAGAGTAGAAGAGTGCTCTTTTCTCAAAAGCGGAGTGTGTTTCTTGTACGGCGAGCTAGTGTTAGTTTCCCAGTCCTAAATGGAGTTGAATCACATGCAGTTTCTGTTCCTACGGACAAGAGTTTTTTTTCTGGTAAGAACAGTCACTATTGCCCTCCAATTGTCATACACAGGGCAAATAGCATTGGCGTCTGTTCCCAACATGTACAGTGTATTGGACTGAAGAGGATCTACTGTCCTTGTCAGTATCCTACGCAGAATTGAACTAGATATGGCCAGTGTGTGTAGGAAGCACATTTCTTTTGTTCTGAGCAAGCTCACTGTTCGGAACCCGTAGTAAACACAGTAGAGTAAAAGAGTGCTCTTTTCTCAAAAGCAGAGTGTGTTTCTTGTAAGGCAAGCTAGCGTTTGTTTCCCAGTCCTAAATGGAGTTGAGTCACATGCAGTTTTTGGTCCTACGATCAAGAGTTGTTTTCTGGTAAGAAGAGTCACTATTGCGCTCCCATTGCCATACACAGTGAAAATAGCACTCGCGTCTGTTCCCAGTAAGTACAGTGTATTAGACTGAAGAGAAGCTACTGTTCTTGTCAGTTTCCTAAGCAGAGTTGAACTCAATATGACCCGTGTGTGTAGGAATCACAGTTCTTTTGTTCTGAGCAAGCTCACTGTTCAGACCCCTAGGAAACACAGTAGAGTAGAAGAGTGCTCTTTTCTCAAAAACAGAGTGTGTTTCTTGTAAGGCGAGCTAGCGTTTGTTTCCCAGTCCTAAATGGAGTTGAATCACATGAAGTTTCTTGTCCTATGAGCAAGAGTTGTTTTCTGGTAAGAAGAGTCACTATTGTGCTCCCATTGTCATATACAGTGCAAATAGGACTCGCATCTGTTCCCAGCAAGTATAGTGTATTGGACTGAAGAGGATCTACTGTTCTTATCAGTTTCCTAATCAGAGTTGAACTAGATATGGCCCGTGTGTTTAAGAAGCACAATTCTTTTGTTCTGAGCAAGGTCACTGTTCAGAACCCATAGGAAACACTGTAGAGTAGAAGAGTGCTCTTTTCTCAAAAGCAGAGTGTTTTTCTTGTAAGGCAAGCTAGTGTTTGTTTCCCAGTCCTAAATGGAGTTGAATCCCATGAAGTTTCTTGTCCTATGAGCAAGAGTTGTTTTCTGGTAAGAAGTGTCACTATTGTGCTCCCATTGTCATACACATTGCAAATAGGACTCGCGTCTGTTCCCAGCAAGTACAGTGTATTGGACTGAAGAGGAGCTACTGTTCTTGTCAGTTTCCTAAGCAGAGTTGAACTAGATATGGCCCGTGTGTGTAGGAAGCACAGTTCTTTTGTTCTGAGCAAGCTCACTGTTCAGCCCCCATAGGAAACACAGTAGAGTAGAAGACTGCTCTTTTCTCAAAAGTAGAGTGTGTTTCTTGTAAGGCGAGCTAGCGTTTGTTTCCCAGTCCTAAATGGAGTTGAATCCCATCAAGTTTCTTGTCCTATGAGCAAGAGTTGTTTTCTGGTAAGAAGTGTCACTATTGTGCTCCCATTGTCATACACATTGCAAATAGGACTCGCGTCTGTTCCCAGCAAGTACAGTGTATTGGACTGAAGAGGAGCTACTGTTCTTGTCAGTTTCCTAAGCAGAGTTGAGCTCAATATGGCCCGTGTGTGTAGGAAGCACAGTTCTTTTGTTCTGAGTAAGCTCACTGTTCAGACCCCATAGGAAACACTATAGAGTAGAAGAGTGCTCTTTTCTCAAAAGCAGAGTGTGTTTCTTGTAAGGGGAGCTAGGGTTTTTTTCCCAGTCCTAAATGGAGGTGAGTCACATGGAGTTTATGGTCCTAGGAGCAAGAGTTTTTTTCTGGTAAGAAGAGTCACTATTTTGCTCCCATTGCCATACACAGTGCAAATAGCACACGCGTCTGTTCCAAGCAAGTACAGTGTATTGGACTGAAGAGGAGCTACTGTTCTTGTCAGTTTCTTAAGGAGAGTTGAACTAGATATGGCCCGTGTGTGTAGGAAGCACAGTTCTTTTGTTCTGAGCAAGCTCACTGTTCAGACCCCTTAGGAAACACAGTAGAGTAGAAGAGTGCTCTTTTCTCAAAAGCAGAGTGTGTTTCTTGTAAGGCGAGCTAGATTTGTTTCACAGTCCTAAGTGGAGTTGAGTCACATGCAGTTTTTGGTCCTACGAGCAAGAGTTGTTTTCTGGTAAGAAGAGTCACTAATGCGCTCCCATGCCATACACAGTGAAAATAGCACACACGTCTGTTCACTCTAAGTACAGTGTATTGGAATGAAGAGGAGTTACTGTTCTTGTCATTTTCCTAAGCAGAGTTGAACTAGATATGGCCGTGTGTGTAGGAAGCACAGTTCTTTTGTTCTGAGAAAGCTCACTGTTCGGACCCCATAGGAAACACAGTAGAGTAGAAGAGTACTCTTTTCTCAAAAGTAGAGTGTGTTTCTTGTAAGGCGAGCTAGCATTTGTTTCCCAGTCCTAAATGGAGTTGAATCACATGCAGTTTCTGGTCCTGCAAGCAAGAGTTATTTTCTGGTAACGAAAGTCACTATTGCGCTCCCATTGCCATACACAGTGCAAGTAGCACTCACGTCTGTTCCCAGCAAGTACAGTGTATTGGACTGAAGAGGAGCTACTGTTATTGTAAGTTTCCTAGGCAGAGTTGAACTAGATATGGCCGGTGTGTAGAGGAAGCACAGTTCTTTTGTTCTGAGCAAGCTCACTGTTCGGACCCCATACAAAACACAGTAGAGTCAAAGAGTGCTCTTTTCTCAAAAGTAGAGTGTGTTTCTTGTTAGGTGAGCTAACATTGGTTTCCCAGTCCTAAATGGAGTTGAATCACATGCAGTTTCTGGTCCTACGAGCAAGATTTTTTTTCTGGTAAGAACAGTAACTACTTCCCTCCCATTGTCATACACAGGGCAAATAGCACTGGCGTCTGTTCCCAACATGTACAGGGTATTGGACTGAAGAGGATCTACTGTTCTTGTCAGTTTCCTAAGCAGAGTTGAACTCAATATGGCCCGTGTGTGTAGGAAGCACAGTTCTTTTGTTCTGAGCAAGCTCACTGTTCAGACCCCATAGGAAACACTGTAGAGTAGAAGAGTGCTCTTTTCTCAAAAGCAGAGTGTGTTTCTTGTAAGGCGAGCTAGCGTTTGTTTCCCAGTCCTAAGTGGAGTTGAATGCCATGAAGTTTCTGGTCCTACGAGCAAGAGTTGTTTTCTGGTAAGAAGAGTCACTATTGTGCTCCCATTGTCATACACAGTACAAATAGCATTCGCGTCTGTTCCCAGCAAGTACAGTGTATTGGACTGAAGAGGAGCTACTGTTCTTATCAGTTTCCTAAGCAGAGTTGAACTAGATATGGCCCGTGTGTGTAATAAGCACAGTTCTTTTGTTCTGATCAAGCTCACTGTTCAGACCCCATAGGAAACACAGTAGAGTAGAAGAGTGCTCTTTTCTCAAAAGCAGAGTGTGTTTCTTGTTAGGCGAGCTAGCGTTGGTTTCCCAGTTTTGAATGGAGTTGAATCACATGCAGTTTCTGGTCCTACGAGCAAGTGTTGTTTTCTGGTAAGAACAGTCACTATTGCGCTCCCATTGTCATACACAGGGTAAATAGCACTGACATCTGTTCCCAGCATGTACAGTGTATTGGACTGAAGAGGAGCTACTGTTCTTGTCAGTTTCATAAGCAGAGTTGAACTAGATATAGCCCATGTGTGTAGGAAGCACAGTTCTTTTGTTCTGAGCAAGCTTACTGTTCTGGCTCTATAGGAAACACATTAGAGTAGAAGAGTGCTCTTTTCTCAAAAGCAGAGTGTGTTTCTTGTAAGGCGAGCTAGTGTTTGTTTCCCAGTCCTAAATGGAGTTGAGTCACATGGAGTTTATGGTCCTACAAGCAAGAGTTGTTTTCTTGTAAGAAGAGTCACTATTTTGCTCCCATTGCCATACACAGTGCAAATAGCACTTGCGTCTGTTCCCAGCAAGTACAGTGTATTGGACTGAAGAGGAGCTACTGTTCTTGTCAGTTTCCTAAGCAGAGTTGAACTAGATATGGCCCGTGTGTGTAGAAAGCACAGTTCATTTGTTCTGAACAAGCTCACTGTTCAGACCCCTTAGGAAACACAGTAGAGTAGAAGAGTGCTCTTTTCTCAAAAGCAGAGTGTGTTTCTTGTAAGGCGAGCGAGATTTGTTTCCCAGTCCTAAGTGGAGTTGAGTCACATGCAGTTTTTGGTCCTACGAGCAAGAGTTGTTTTCTGGTAAGAAGAGTCACTATTGCGCTCCCATTGCCATACACAGTGCAAATAGCACTGGCGTCTGTTCCCAGCAAGTACAGTGTACTGGACTGAAGAGGATCTACTGTTCTTGTCAGTTTTCTAAGCAGAATTGATCTAGATATGGCCCGTGTGTGTAAAAAGCACAGTTCTTTTTTTCTGAGCAAGCTCACTCTTTGGACCCCATAGGAAACAAAGTAGAGTAGAAGAGTGCTCTTTTATCAAAAGCAGAGTGTGTTTATTGTAAGGCGAGCTAGCGTTTGTTTCCCAGTCCTGAATGGAGTTGAATCCCAGGCAGTTTCTGGTCCTACGACCAAGAGTTGTTTTCTGGTAAGAAGAGTCACTATTGTGCTCCCATTGTCATACACAGTGCAAATAGCACACGCGTCTGTTCCCAGCATGTACAGTGTATTGGACTGAAGAGGATCTACTGTTCTTGTCAGTTTCCTAAGCAGAGTTGAACTAGATATGGCCCGTGTGTGTAGGAAGCACAGTTCTTTTGTTCTGAGCAAGCTCACACTTCTGGCACTATAGGAAACACAGTAGAGTCAAAGTGTGCTCTTTTCTCAAAAGTAGAGTGTGTTTCTTGTTAGGTGAGCTAGCATTGGTTTTCCAGTCCTAAATGGAGTTGAATCACATGCAGTTTCTGGTCCTACGAGCAAGAGTTTTTTTCTGGTAAGAACAGTCACTATTGCCCTGCAATTGTCATACACAGGGCAAATAGCACTGGCGTCTGTTCCAACATGTACAGTGTATTGGACTGAAGAGGATCTACTCTCCTTGTCAGTATCCTACGCAGAATTGAACTAGATATGGCCAGTGTGTGTAGGAAGCACATTTCTTTTGTTCTGAGCAAGCTCACTGTTCGGAACCCGTAGTAAACACAGTAGAGTAAAAGAGTGCTCTTTTCTCAAAAGCAGAGTGTGTTTCTTGTAAGGCAAGCTAGTGTTTGTTTCCCAGTCCTAAATGGAGTTGAGTCACATGCAGTTTTTGGTCCTACGATCAAGAGTTGTTTTCTGGTAAGAAGAGTCACTATTGCGCTCCCATTGCCATACACAGTGAAAATAGCACTCGCGTCTGTTCCCAGTAAGTACAGTGTATTAGACTGAAGAGAAGCTACTGTTCTTGTCAGTTTCCTAAGCAGAGTTGAACTCAATATGACCCGTGTGTGTAGGAATCACAGTTCTTTTGTTCTGAGCAAGCTCACTGTTCAGACCCCTAGGAAACACAGTAGAGTAGAAGAGTGCTCTTTTCTCAAAAACAGAGTGTGTTTCTTGTAAGGCGAGCTAGCGTTTGTTTCCCAGTCCTAAATGGAGTTGAATCACATGAAGTTTCTTGTCCTATGAGCAAGAGTTGTTTTCTGGTAAGAAGAGTCACTATTGTGCTCCCATTGTCATATACAGTGCAAATAGGACTCGCATCTGTTCCCAGCAAGTACAGTGTATTGGACTGAAGAGGATCTACTGTTCTTTTCAGTTTCCTAATCAGAGTTGAACTAGATATGGCCCGTGTGTTTAAGAAGCACAATTCTTTTGTTCTGAGCAAGGTCACTGTTCAGAACCCATAGGAAACACTGTAGAGTAGAAGAGTGCTCTTTTCTCAAAAGCAGAGTGTTTTTCTTGTAAGGCAAGCTAGCGTTTGTTTCCCAGTCCTAAATGGAGTTGAATCCCATGAAGTTTCTTGTCCTATGAGCAAGAGTTGTTTTCTGGTAAGAAGTGTCACTATTGTGCTCCCATTGTCATACACATTGCAAATAGGACTCGCGTCTGTTCCCAGCAAGTACAGTGTATTGGACTGAAAAGGAGCTACTGTTCTTGTCAGTTTCCTAAGCAGAGTTGAACTAGATATGGCCCGTGTGTGTAGGAAGCACAGTTCTTTTGTTCTGAGCAAGCTCACTGTTCAGCCCCCATAGGAAACACAGTAGAGTAGAAGACTGCTCTTTTCTCAAAAGTAGAGTGTGTTTCTTGTAAGGCGAGCTAGCGTTTGTTTCCCAGTCCTAAATGGAGTTGAATCCCATCAAGTTTCTTGTCCTATGAGCAAGAGTTGTTTTCTGGTAAGAAGTGTCACTATTGTGCTCCCATTGTCATACACATTGCAAATAGGACTCGCGTCTGTTCCCAGCAAGTACAGTGTATTGGACTGAAGAGGAGCTACTGTTCTTGTCAGTTTCCTAAGCAGAGTTGAGCTCAATATGGCCCGTGTGTGTAGGAAGCACAGTTCTTTTGTTCTGAGTAAGCTCACTGTTCAGACCCCATAGGAAACACTATAGAGTAGAAGAGTGCTCTTTTCTCAAAAGCAGAGTGTGTTTCTTGTAAGGGGAGCTAGGGTTTTTTTCCCAGTCCTAAATGGAGGTGAGTCACATGGAGTTTATGGTCCTAGGAGCAAGCGTTTTTTTCTGGTAAGAAGAGTCACTATTTTGCTCCCATTGCCATACACAGTGCAAATAGCACACGCGTCTGTTCCAAGCAAGTACAGTGTATTGGACTGAAGAGGAGCTACTGTTCTTGTCAGTTTCTTAAGGAGAGTTGAACTAGATATGGCCCGTGTGTGTAGGAAGCACAGTTCTTTTGTTCTGAGCAAGCTCACTGTTCAGACCCCTTAGGAAACACAGTAGAGTAGAAGAGTGCTCTTTTCTCAAAAGCAGAGTGTGTTTCTTGTAAGGCGAGCTAGATTTGTTTCACAGTCCTAAGTGGAGTTGAGTCACATGCAGTTTTTGGTCCTACGAGCAAGAGTTGTTTTCTGGTAAGAAGAGTCACTAATGCGCTCCCATGCCATACACAGTGAAAATAGCACACACGTCTGTTCACTCTAAGTACAGTGTATTGGAATGAAGAGGAGTTACTGTTCTTGTCATTTTCCTAAGCAGAGTTGAACTAGATATGGCCGTGTGTGTAGGAAGCACAGTTCTTTTGTTCTGAGAAAGCTCACTGTTCGGACCCCATAGGAAACACAGTAGAGTAGAAGAGTACTCTTTTCTCAAAAGTAGAGTGTGTTTCTTGTAAGGCGAGCTAGCATTTGTTTCCCAGTCCTAAATGGAGTTGAATCACATGCAGTTTCTGGTCCTGCAAGCAAGAGTTATTTTCTGGTAACGAAAGTCACTATTGCGCTCCCATTGCCATACACAGTGCAAGTAGCTCTCACGTCTGTTCCCAGCAAGTACAGTGTATTGGACTGAAGAGGAGCTACTGTTATTGTAAGTTTCCTAGGCAGAGTTGAACTAGATATGGCCGGTGTGTAGAGGAAGCACAGTTCTTTTGTTCTGAGCAAGCTCACTGTTCGGACCCCATACAAAACACAGTAGAGTCAAAGAGTGCTCTTTTCTCAAAAGTAGAGTGTGTTTCTTGTTAGGTGAGCTAACATTGGTTTCCCAGTCCTAAATGGAGTTGAATCACATGCAGTTTCTGGTCCTACGAGCAAGATTTTTTTTCTGGTAAGAACAGTAACTACTTCCCTCCCATTGTCATACACAGGGCAAATAGCACTGGCGTCTGTTCCCAACATGTACAGGGTATTGGACTGAAGAGGATCTACTGTTCTTGTCAGTTTCCTAAGCAGAGTTGAACTCAATATGGCCCGTGTGTGTAGGAAGCACAGTTCTTTTGTTCTGAGCAAGCTCACTGTTCAGACCCCATAGGAAACACTGTAGAGTAGAAGAGTGCTCTTTTCTCAAAAGCAGAGTGTGTTTCTTGTAAGGCGAGCTAGCGTTTGTTTCCCAGTCCTAAGTGGAGTTGAATGCCATGAAGTTTCTGGTCCTACGAGCAAGAGTGGTTTTCTGGTAAGAAGAGTCACTATTGTGCTCCCATTGTCATACACAGTACAAATAGCATTCGCGTCTGTTCCCAGCAAGTACAGTGTATTGGACTGAAGAGGAGCTACTGTTCTTATCAGTTTCCTAAGCAGAGTTGAACTAGATATGGCCCGTGTGTGTAATAAGCACAGTTCTTTTGTTCTGATCAAGCTCACTGTTCAGACCCCATAGGAAACACAGTAGAGTAGAAGAGTGCTCTTTTCTCAAAAGCAGAGTGTGTTTCTTGTTAGGCGAGCTAGCGTTGGTTTCCCAGTTTTGAATGGAGTTGAATCACATGCAGTTTCTGGTCCTACGAGCAAGTGTTGTTTTCTGGTAAGAACAGTCACTATTGCGCTCCCATTGTCATACACAGGGTAAATAGCACTGACATCTGTTCCCAGCATGTACAGTGTATTGGACTGAAGAGGAGCTACTGTTCTTGTCAGTTTCATAAGCAGAGTTGAACTAGATATAGCCCGTGTGTGTAGGAAGCACAGTTCTTTTGTTCTGAGCAAGCTCACTGTTCTGGCTCTGTAGGAAACACATTAGAGTAGAAGAGTGCTCTTTTCTCAAAAGCAGAGTGTGTTTCTTGTAAGGCGAGATAGCGTTTTTTTCCCAGTCCTAAGTGAAGTTGAATGCCATGAAGTTTCTGGTCCTACAAGCAAGAGTTGTTTTCTGGTAAGAAGAGTCACTATTGTGCTCCCATTGTCATACTCAGTACAAATAGCACTCGCGTCTGTTCCCAGCATGTACAGTGTATTGGACTGAAGAGGTGCTACTGTTCTTGTCAGATTCCTAAACAGAGTTGAACTAGATATGGCCTGTGTGTGTAGGAAGCACAGTTCTTTTGCTCTGAGCAAGCTCACTGTTCAGACCCCATAGGAAACACAGTAGAGTAGAAGAGTGCTCTTTTCTCAAAAGCAGAGTGTGTTTCTTGTTAGGCGAGCTAGCGTTGGTTTCCCAGTTTTAAATGGAGTTGAATCACATGCAGTTTCTGTTCTTACGAGCAAGTGTTGTTTTCTGGTCAGAACAGTCACTAATGCGCTCCCATGCCATACAAAGTGAAAATAGCACACACGTCTGTTCCCTGTAAGTACAGTGTATTGGACTGAAGAAGATCTACTGTTCTTGTCAGTTTCCTAAGCAGAGTTGAACTAGATATAGCTCGTGTGTGTAGGAAGCACAGTTCTTTTGTTCTGAGCAAGCTCACTGTTCTGGCTCTATAGGAAACACATTAGAGTATAAGCGTGCGCTTTTCTGAAAAGCAGAGTGTGTTTCTTGTAAGGCGAGCTAGTGTTTGTTTCCCAGTCCTAAATGGAGTTGAGTCACATGGAGTTTATGGTCCTACGAGCAAGAGTTTTTTTCTGGTAAGAAGAGTCACTATTTCGCTCCCATTGTCATACACAGTGCAAATAGCACTCGCGTCTGTTCCCAGCATGTACAGTGTATTGGACTGAAGAGGAGCTACTGATCTCTTAAGTATCCTAAGAAGAATTGAACTAGATATGGCCCGTGTGTTTAGGAAGCACAGTTCTTTTGTTCTGAGAAAGCTCACTGTTCAGACCCCTTAGGAAACACAGTAGAGTATAAGAGTGCTCTTTTCTCAAAAGCAGAGTGTGTTTCTTGTAAGGCGAGCTAGATTTGTTTCCCAGTCCTAAGTGGAATTGGGTCACATGCAGTTTTTGGTCCTACGAGCAAGAGTTGTTTTCTGGTAAGAAGAGTCACTATTGTGCTCCCATTGTCATACCCAGGGCAAATAGCACTGGAGACTGTTCCCAGCATGTACAGTGAATTGGACTGAAGAGGATCTACTGTTCTTGTCAGTTTCGTAGCAGAATTGATCTAGATATGGCCCGTGTGTGTAGGAAGCACAGTTCTTTTTTTCTGAGCAAGCTCACAGTTCTGGCACTATAGGAAACACAGTAGAGTAGAAGAGTGCTCTTTTCTCAAAAGCAGAGTGTGATTCTTGTAAGGCGAGCTAGAGTTTGTTTCCCAGTCCTAAATGGAGTTGAGTCACATGCAGTTTTTGTTCCTACCAGCAAGAGTTGTTTTCTGGTAAGAAGAGTCACTATTGTGCTCCCATTGCCATACACAGTGCAAATGGCACTCGCGTATGTTCCCATCAAACAAAGTGTATTGGACTGAAGAGGAGCTACTCTTCTTGTCAGTTTCCTAAGCAGAGTTGAACTAGATATGGCCAGTGTGTGTAGAAAGCACAGTTCTTTAGTTCTGAGCAAGCTCACAGTTCGGACCCCTAGGAAACACAGTAGAGTAGAAGAGTGCTCTTTTCTCAAAAGCAGAGTGTGTTTCTTGAAGGCGAGCTAGCGTTTGTTTCACAGTCCTAAATGGAGTTGAATCCATGAAGTTTCTTGTCCTATGAGCAAGAGTTTTTTTCTGGTAAGAAAGGTCACTATTGTTCTCCCTTTGTCATACACAGTGCAAATAGGATTCGCGTCTGTTCCCAGCAAGTACAGTGTATTGGACTGAAGAGGAGCTACTGTTCTTGTCAGTTTCCTAAGCAGAGTTGAACTAGATATAGCCCGTGTGTGTAGGAAGCACAGTTCTTTTGTTCTGAGCAAGCTCACTGTTCTGGCTCTATAGGAAACACATTAGAGTAGAGGAGTGCTCTTTTCTCAAAAACAGAGTGTGTTTCTTGTAAGGCGAGCTAGTGTTTGTTTCCCAGTCCTAAATGGAGTTGAGTCACATGGAGTTTATGGTCCTACGAGTAAGAGCTGTTTTCTGGTAAGAAGAGTCACTATTTCGCTCTCATTGCCATACACAGTGCAAATAGCACTCGCGTCTGTTCCGAGCAAGTACAGTGTATTGGACTGAAGAGGATCTACTGTTCTTGTCAGTATCCTAAGCAGAATTGAACTAGATATGGCCCGTGTGTGTAGGAAGCACAGTTCTTTTGTTCTGAGCAAGCTCACTGTTTTGGCACTATTGTAAAAACAGTAGAGTAGAAGAGTGCTCTTTGCTCAAAAGCAGATTGTGTTTCTTGTTAGGCAAGCTAGCGTTGATTTCCCAGTCCTAAAAGCAGTTGAATCCCATGCAGTTTCTGGTCCTACGAGCAAGAGTTGTTTTCTGGTAAGAAGAGTCACTATTGCGCTCCCATTGTCATACACAGGGCAAATAGCACTGGCGTCTGTTCCCAGCATGTACAGTGTATTGGACTGAGGAGGATCTACTGTTCTTGTCAGTATCCTAAGCAGAATTGAACTAGATATGGCCCGTATGTGTAGGAAGCACAGTTCTTTTGTTCTGAGCAAGCTCACAGTTCTGGCACTATAGGAAACACCATAGAGTAGAAGAGTGCTCTTTTCTCAAAAGTAGAGTGTGTTTCTTGTAAGGCGAGCTAGAGTTTGTTTCCCAGTCCTAAATGCAGTTGAGTCACATGCAGTTTTTGGTCCTACGAGCAAGAGTTGTTTTCTGGTAAGAAGAGACACTATTGCGCTCCCATTGCCATACACAGTGAAAATAGCACTCGCGTCTGTTCCCAGTAAGTACAGTGTATTGGACTGTAGAGAAGCTATTGTTCTTGTCAGTTTCCTAAGCAGAGTTGAACTCAATATGGCCCGTGTGTAGGAAGCACAGTTCTTTTGTTCTGAGCAAGCTCACTGTTCACACCCCTTAGGAAACACAGTAGAGTGGAAGAGTGCTCTTTTCTCAAAAGCAGAGTGTGTTTCTTGTAAGGCGAGCTAGATTTGTTTCCCAGTCCTAAGTGGAGTTGAGTCACATGCAGTTTTTGGTCCTACGAGCAAGAGTTGTTTTCTGGTAAGAAGAGTCACTATTGCGCTCCGATTGCCATACACAGTGAAAATAGCACAGGCGTCTGTTCCCTGTAAGTACAGTGTATTGGACTGAAGAGGAGCTACTGTTCTTGTCAGTTTCCTAAGCAGAGTTGAACTAGATATGGCCGTGTCTGTAGGAAGCTCAGTTCTTTTGTTCTGAGCCAGCTAACTGTTCAGACCCCATAGGAAACACAGTAGAGTAGAACAGTGCTCTTTTCTCAAAAGCAGAGTGTGTTTCTTGGTAGGCGAGCTAGCGTTGGTTTCCCAGTCCTAAACGGATTTGAATCACATGCAGTTTCTGGTCCTACGAGCAAGAGTTGTTTTCTGGTAAGAACAGTCACTATTGCCCTCCCATTGTCATACACAAGGCAAATAGGACTGGCATCTGTTCCCAGCATGTACAGTGTATTGGACTGAAGAGGATCTACTGTTCTTGTCAGTATCGTAAGCAGAATTGAACCAGATATAGCCCATGTGTGTAGGAAGCACAGTTCTTTTGTTCTGAGCAATCTCACTGTTCGGACCCCATAGGAAACACAGTAGAGAAGAAGAGTGCTCTTTTCTCAAAAGCAGAGTGTGTTTCTTGTAAGGCGAGCTAGAGTTTGTTTCCCAGTCCTAAATGCAGTTGAGTCACATGCAGTTTTTGGTCCTACGAGCAAGAGTTGTTTTCTGGTAAGAAGAGACACTATTGCGCTCCCATTGCCATACACAGTGAAAATAGCACTCGCGTCTGTTCCCAGTAAGTACAGTGTATTGGACTGTAGAGAAGCTACTGTTCTTGTCAGTTTCCTAAGCAGAGTTGAACTCAATATGGCCCGTGTGTAGGAAGCACAGTTCTTTTGTTCTGAGCAAGCTCACTGTTCACACCCCTTAGGAAACACAGTAGAGTGGAAGAGTGCTCTTTTCTCAAAAGCAGAGTGTGTTTCTTGTAAGGCGAGCTAGATTTGTTTCCCAGTCCTAAGTGGAGTTGAGTCACATGCAGTTTTTGGTCCTACGAGCAAGAGTTGTTTTCTGGTAAGAAGAGTCACTATTGCTCTCCGATTGCCATACACAGTGAAAATAGCACAGGCGTCTGTTCCCTGTAAGTACAGTGTATTGGACTGAAGAGGAGCTACTGTTCTTGTCAGTTTCCTAAGCAGAGTTGAACTAGATATGGCCGTGTCTGTAGGAAGCTCAGTTCTTTTGTTCTGAGCCAGCTAACTGTTCAGACCCCATAGGAAACACAGTAGAGTAGAACAGTGCTCTTTTCTCAAAAGCAGAGTGTGTTTCTTGGTAGGCGAGCTAGCGTTGGTTTCCCAGTCCGAAAAGGATTTGAATCACATGCAGTTTCTGGTCCTACGAGCAAGAGTTGTTTTCTGGTAAGAACAGTCACTATATCCCTCCCATTGTCATACACAAGGCAAATAGGACTGGCATCTGTTCCCAGCATGTACAGTGTATTGGACTGAAGAGGATCTACTGTTCTTGTCAGTATCGTAAGCAGAATTGAACCAGATATAGCCCATGTGTGTAGGAAGCACAGTTCTTTTGTTCTGAGCAATCTCACTGTTCGGACCCCATAGGAAACACAGTAGAGTAGAAGAGTGCTCTTTTCTCAAAAGCAGAGTGTGTTTCTTGTAAGGCGAGCTAGTGTTTGTTTCCCAGTCCTAAATGGAGTTGAGTCACATGGAGCTTATGGTCCTACGAGCAAGAGTTGTTTTCTGTTATGAAGAATCCCTATTTTGCTCCCATTGCCATACACAGTGCAAATAGCACACGAGTCTGTTCCCAGCAAGTACAGTGTATTGGACTGAAGAGGAGCTACTGTTCTTGTCAGTTTCCTAAGCAGAGTTGAACTAGATATGGTCCGTGTGTATAGGAAGCACAGTTCTTTTGTTCTGAGCAAGATCACTGTTCAGACCACTCAGGAAACACAGTAGAGTAGAAGAGTGCTCTTTTCTCAAAAGCAGAGTGTGTTTCTTGTAAGGCTAGCTAGATTTGTTTCCCAGTCCTAAGTGGAGTTGAGTCACATGCAGTTTTTGGTCCTACGAGCAAGAGTTGTTTTCTGGTAAGAAGAGTCACTATTGCGCTCCCATTGCCATACACAGTGAAAATAGCACACGCGTCTGTTCCCTGTACATACAGTGTATTCGAATGAAGAGGAGCTACTGTTCTTGTCAGTTTCCTAAGCAGAGTTGAACTAGATATGGCCCGTGTGTGTAGGAAGCACAGTTCTTTTGTTCTGAGCAAGCTCACTGTTCCGTCCCCATAGGAAACACAGTAGAGTAGAAGAGTGCCCTTTTCTCAAAAGCAGAGTGTGTTTCTTCTAAGGTGAGCTAGAGTTTGTTTCCCGTCCTAAATGGAGTTGAATCCCATGCAGTTTCTGGTCCTACGAGCAAGAGTTGTTTTCTGGTAAGAACAGTCACTAGTGCGCTCCCATTGTCATACACAGGGCAAATAGCACTGGCGTCGGTTACCAGCATGTACAGTGTATTGGACTGAAGAGGATCTACTGTTCTTGTCAGTATCCTAAGCAGAATTGAACTAGATATGGCCCGTATGTGTAGGAAGCACAGTTCTTTTGTTCTGAGCAAGCTCAGAGTTCTGGCACTATAGGAAACACAGTAGAGTAGAAGAGTGCTCTTTTCTCAAAAGTAGAGTGTGTTTCTTGTAAGGCGAGCTAGAGTTTGTTTCCCAGTCCTAAACAGAGTTGAGTCACATGCAGTTTTTGGTCCTAAGAGCAAGAGTTGTTTTCTGGTAAGAAGAGTCACTATTGCGCTCCCATTGCCATACACAGTGCAAATGGCACTCGTGTCTGTTCCCAGCAAATACAGTGTATTGGACTGTAGAGAAGCTACTGTTCTTGTCAGTTTCCTAAGCAGAGTTGAACTCAATATGGCCCGTGTGTGTAGGAAGCACAGTTCTTTTGTTGTGAGCAAGCTCACTGTTCAGACACCTAGGAAACATAGTAGAGTCGAAGAGTGCTCTTTTCTCAATAGCAGAGTGTGTTTCTTGTAAGACGAGCTAGCGTTTGTTTCCCAGTCCTAAATGGAGTTGAATCCCATGAAGTTTCTTGTCCTATGAGCAAGAGTTGTTTTCTGGTAAGAAGAGTCACTATTGTGCTCCCATTGCCATACACAGTGCAAATGGCACTCGCATATGTTCCCATCAAACAAAGTGTATTGGACTGAAGAGGAGCTACTCTTCTTGTCAGTTTCCTAAGCAGAGTTGAACTAGATATGGCCAGTGTGTGTAGAAAGCACAGTTCTTTAGTTCTGAGCAAGCTCACAGTTCGGACCCCTAGGAAACACAGTAGAGTAGAAGAGTGCTCTTTTCTCAAAAGCAGAGTGTGTTTCTTGAAGGCGAGCTAGCGTTTGTTTCACAGTCCTAAATGGAGTTGAATCCATGAAGTTTCTTGTCCTATGAGCAAGAGTTTTTTTCTGGTAAGAAAGGTCACTATTGTTCTCCCTTTGTCATACACAGTGCAAATAGGATTCGCGTCTGTTCCCAGCAAGTACAGTGTATTGGACTGAAGAGGAGCTACTGTTCTTGTCAGTTTTCTAAGCAGAGTTGAACTAGATATAGCCCGTGTGTGTAGGAAGCACAGTTCTTTTGTTCTGAGCAAGCTCACTGTTCTGGCTCTATAGGAAACACATTAGAGTAGAGGAGTGCTCTTTTCTCAAAAACAGAGTGTGTTTCTTGTAAGGCGAGCTAGTGTTTGTTTCCCAGTCCTAAATGGAGTTGAGTCACATGGAGTTTATGGTCCTACGAGTAAGAGCTGTTTTCTGGTAAGAAGAGTCACTATTTCGCTCTCATTGCCATACACAGTGCAAATAGCACTCGCGTCTGTTCCGAGCAAGTACAGTGTATTGGACTGAAGAGGAGCTACTGTTCTTGTCAGTATCCTAAGCAGAGTTGAACTAGATATGGCCCGTGTGTGTAGGAAGCACAGTTCTTTCGTTCTGAGCAAGCTCACTGTTTTGGCACTATTGGAAACACAGTAGAGTAGAAGAGTGCTCTTTTCTAAGAAGCAGAGTGTGTTCTTTGTTAGGCAAGCTAGCGTTGGTTTCCCAGTCCTAAATGGAGTTGAATTACATGCAGTTTCTGGTCCTAAGAGCAAGAGATGTTTTCTGGTAAGAACTGTCACTATTGCCCTCCCATTGTCATACAGAGGGCAAATAGCACTGGCGTCTGTTCCAAGCATGTACAGTGTATTGCACTGAAGAGGATCTACTGTTCTTGTCAGTATCCTAAGCAGAATTGAACTAGATATGGCCCGTGTGTGTAGGAAGCACAGTTCTTTTGTTCTGAGCAAGCTCACTGTTTTGGCACTATTGTAAAAACAGTAGAGTAGAAGAGTGCTCTTTGCTCAAAAGCAGATTGTGTTTCTTGTTAGGCAAGCTAGCGTTGATTTCCCAGTCCTAAAAGCAGTTGAATCCCATGCAGTTTCTGGTCCTACGAGCAAGAGTTGTTTTCTGGTAAGAAGAGTCACTATTGCGCTCCCATTGTCATACACAGGGCAAATAGCACTGGCGTCTGTTCCCAGCATGTACAGTGTATTGGACTGAGGAGGATCTACTGTTCTTGTCAGTATCCTAAGCAGAATTGAACTAGATATGGCCCGTATGTGTAGGAAGCACAGTTCTTTTGTTCTGAGCAAGCTCACAGTTCTGGCACTATAGGAAACACCATAGAGTAGAAGAGTGCTCTTTTCTCAAAAGTAGAGTGTGTTTCTTGTAAGGCGAGCTAGAGTTTGTTTCCCAGTCCTAAATGCAGTTGAGTCACATGCAGTTTTTGGTCCTACGAGCAAGAGTTGTTTTCTGGTAAGAAGAGACACTATTGCGCTCCCATTGCCATACACAGTGAAAATAGCACTCGCGTCTGTTCCCAGTAAGTACAGTGTATTGGACTGTAGAGAAGCTACTGTTCTTGTCAGTTTCCTAAGCAGAGTTGAACTCAATATGGCCCGTGTGTAGGAAGCACAGTTCTTTTGTTCTGAGCAAGCTCACTGTTCAGACCCCTTAGGAAACACAGTAGAGTGGAAGAGTGCTCTTTTGTCAAAAGCAGAGTGTGTTTCTTGTAAGGCGAGCTAGATTTGTTTCCCAGTCCTAAGTGGAGTTGAGTCACATGCAGTTTTTGGTCCTACGAGCAAGAGTTGTTTTCTGGTAAGAAGAGTCACTATTGCGCTCCCATTGCCATACACAGTGAAAATAGCACACGCGTCTGTTCCCTGTACATACAGTGTATTCGAATGAAGAGGAGCTACTGTTCTTGTCAGTTTCCTAAGCAGAGTTGAACTAGATATGGCCGTGTCTGTAGGAAGCACAGTTCTTTTGTTCTGAGCCAGCTAACTGTTCAGACCCCATAGGAAACACAGTAGAGTAGAACAATGCTCTTTTCTCAAAAGCATAGTGTGTTTCTTGGTAGGCGAGCTAGCGTCGGTTTCCCAGTCCTAAACGGATTTGAATCACATGCAGTTTCTGGTCCTACGAGCAAGAGTTGTTTTCTGGTAAGAACAGTCACTATTGCCCTCCCATTGTCATACACAAGGCAAATAGGACTGGCATCTGTTCCCAGCATGTACAGTGTATTGGACTGAAGAGGATCTACTGTTCTTGTCAGTATCGTAAGCAGAATTGAACCAGATATAGCCCATGTGTGTAGGAAGCACAGTTCTTTTGTTCTGAGCAATCTCACTGTTCGGACCCCATAGGAAACACAGTAGAGTAGAAGAGTGCTCTTTTCTCAAAAGCAGAGTGTGTTTCTTGTAAGGCGAGCTAGTGTTTGTTTCCCAGTCCTAAATGGAGTTGAGTCACATGGAGCTTATGGTCCTACGAGCAAGAGTTGTTTTCTGTTATGAAGAATCCCTATTTTGCTCCCATTGCCATACACAGTGCAAATAGCACACGAGTCTGTTCCCAGCAAGTACAGTGTATTGGACTGAAGAGGAGCTACTGTTCTTGTCAGTTTCCTAAGCAGAGTTGAACTAGATATGGTCCGTGTGTATAGGAAGCACAGTTCTTTTGTTCTGAGCAAGATCACTGTTCAGACCACTCAGGAAACACAGTAGAGTAGAAGAGTGCTCTTTTCTCAAAAGCAGAGTGTGTTTCTTGTAAGGCTAGCTAGATTTGTTTCCCAGTCCTAAGTGGAGTTGAGTCACATGCAGTTTTTGGTCCTACGAACAAGAGTTGTTTTCTGGTAAGAAGAGTCACTATTGCGCTCCCATTGCCATACACAGTGAAAATAGCACACGCGTCTGTTCCCTGTACATACAGTGTATTCGAATGAAGAGGAGCTACTGTTCTTGTCAGTTTCCTAAGCAGAGTTGAACTAGATATGGCCCGTGTGTGTAGGAAGCACAGTTCTTTTGTTCTGAGCAAGCTCACTGTTCCGTCCCCATACGAAACACAGTGAAGTAGAAGAGTGCCCTTTTCTCAAAAGCAGAGTATGTTTCTTCTAAGGTGAGCTAGAGTTTGTTTCCCGTCCTAAATGGAGTTGAATCCCATGCAGTTTCTGGTCCTACGAGCAAGAGTTGTTTTCTGGTAAGAACAGTCACTAGTGCGCTCCCATTGTCATACACAGGGCAAATAGCACTGGCGGCGGTTCCCAGCATGTACAGTGTATTGGACTGAAGAGGATCTACTGTTCTTGTCAGTATCCTAAGTAGAATTGAACTAGATATGGCCCGTATCTGTAGGAAGCACAGTTCTTTTGTTCTGAGCAAGCTCAGAGTTCTGGCACTATAGGAAACACAGTAGAGTAGAAGAGTGCTCTTTTCTCAAAAGTAGAGTGTGTTTCTTGTAAGGCGAGCTAGAGTTTGTTTCCCAGTCCTAAACAGAGTTGAGTCACATGCAGTTTTTGGTCCTAAGAGCAAGAGTTGTTTTCTGGTAAGAAGAGTCACTATTGCGCTCCCATTGCCATACACAGTGCAAATGGCACTCGTGTCTGTTCCCAGCAAATACAGTGTATTGGACTGTAGAGAAGCTACTGTTCTTGTCAGTTTCCTAAGCAGAGTTGAACTCAATATGGCCCGTGTGTGTAGGAAGCACAGTTCTTTTGTTCTGAGCAAGCTCACTGTTCAGACACCTAGGAAACATAGTAGAGTCGAAGAGTGCTCTTTTCTCAATAGCACAGTGTGTTTCTTGTAAGACGAGCTAGCGTTTGTTTCCCAGTCCTAAATGGAGTTGAATCCCATGAAGTTTCTTGTCCTATGAGCAAGAGTTTTTTTCTGGTAAGAAGAGTCACTATTGCGCTCTCATTGTCATACACAGAGCAAATAACACTGGAGACTGTTCCCAGCATGTACAGTGTATTGGACTGAAGAGGATCTACTGTTCTTGTCAGTTTCCTAAGCAGAATTGATCT
The DNA here is from genome assembly GCF_949786415.1 of Peromyscus eremicus. Lineage (NCBI taxonomy): Eukaryota > Metazoa > Chordata > Mammalia > Rodentia > Cricetidae > Peromyscus > Peromyscus eremicus. The sequence goes on along the minus strand of NW_026734329.1, from coordinate 393,205 downwards.
AGATATGGCCCGTGTGTGTAGGAAGCACAGTTCTTTTTTTCCCGAGCAAGCTCACTGTTCAGACCCTTTAGGAAACACAGTAGAGTGGAAGAGTGCTCTTTTCTCAAAAGCAGAGTGTGTTTCTTGTAAGGCGAGCTAGATTTGTTTCCCAGTCCTAAGTGGAGTTGAGTCACATGCAGTTTTTGGTCCTATGAGCAAGAGTTGTTTTCTGGTAAGAAGAGTCACTATTGTGCTCCCATTGCCATACACAGTGAAAATAGCACACGCGTCTGTTCCCTGTAAGCACAGTGTATTGGACTGAAGAGGAGCTACTGTTCTTGTCAGTTTCCTAAGCAGAGTTGAACTAGATATGGCCGTGTGTGTAGGAAGCACAGTTCTATGTTCTGAGCAAGGTCACTGTTCGGACCTTATAGGAAACACAGTAGAGTAGAACAGTGCTCTTTTCTCAAAAGCAGAGCGTGTTTCTTGGTAGGCGAGCTAGCCTTGGTTTCCCAGTCCTAAATGGAGTTGAATCCCATGCAGTTTTTGGTCCTACGAGCAAGAGTTGTTTTCTGGTAAGAACAGTCACTATTGCCCTCCCATTGTCAGACACAGGGCAAAGAGCACTGGCGTCTGTTCCCAACATGTACAGTGTATTGGACTGAAGAGGATCTACTGTTCTTGTCAGTTTTCTAAGCAGAGTTGAACTAGATATGGCCCGTGTTCGTAGGAAGCACAGTTCTTTTGTTCTGAGCAAGGTCACTGTTCAGTCCCCTTAGGAAACACAGTAGAGTAGATGAGTGCCCTTTTCTCAAAAGCAGAGTATGTTTCTTCTAAGGTGAGCTAGCGTTTGTTTCCCAGGCCTAAAAGGAGTTGAATCTCATGCAGTTTCTGGTCCTACGAGCAAGAGTTGTTTTGTGGTAAGAACAGTCACTATTGCCCTCCCATTGTCATACACAGGGCAAATAGCGCTGGCGTCTGTTCCCAGCATGTACAGTGTATTGGACTGTAGAGGATCTACTGTTCTTGTCAGTATCCTAAGCAGAGTTAAATTAGATATGGCCCGTGTGTGTAGGAAGCACAGTTCTTTTGTTCTGACCAAGCTCACTGTTTTGGCACTATTGGAAACACAGTAGAGTAGAAGAGTGCTCTTTTCTCAAAAGCAGAGTGTGTTTCTTGTTAGCCGAGCTAGCGTTCGTTTCCCAGTCTTCAAAGGAGTTGAATCCCATGCAGTTTTTGGTCCTAGGAGAATGAGTTGTTTTCTGGTAAGAAGAGTCAGTATTGCGCTCCCATTGTCATACACAGGGCAAATAGCACTGGAGACTGTTCCCAGCATGTACAGTGAATTGGACTGAAGAGGATCTACTGTTCTTGTCAGTTTCCTAAGCAGAATTGATCTAGATATGGCCCGTGTGTGTAAGAAGCACAGTTCTTTTGTTCTGAGCAAGCTCACTATTTGGACCCCATAGGAAACACAGCAGAGTAGAAGAGTGCTCTTTTCTCAAAAGCAGAGTGTGTTTATTGTAAGGCAAGCTAGTGTTTGTTTCCCAGTCCTAAATGGAGTTGAATCCCAGGCAGTTTCTGGTCCTACGAGCAAGAGTTGTTTTCTGGTAAGAAGAGTCACTATTGTGCTCCCATTGTCATACACAGGGCAAATAGCACTGGCGTCTGTTCCCAGCATGTACAGTGTATTGGACTGAAGAGGAGCTACTGTTCTTGTCAGTTTCCTAAGCAGAGTTGAACTAGATATGGCCGTGTCTGTAGGAAGCACAGTTCTTTAGTTCTGAGCCAGCTAACTGTTCAGACCCCATAGGAAACACAGTAGAGTAGAACAGTGCTCTTTTCTCAAAAGCAGAGTGTGTTTCTTGGTAGGCGAGCTAGCGTTGGTTTCCCAGTCCTACATGGAGTTGAATCCCATGCAGTTGCTGGTCCTATGAGCAAGAGTTGTTTTCTGGTAAGAAGAGTCACTATTGCGCTCCCATTGTCATACACAGGGCAAATAGCACTGGCGTCTGTTCCCAGCATGTACAGTGTATTGGACTGAAGAGGAGCTACTGTTCTTCTCAGTTTCCTAAGCAGAGTTGAACTAGATATGTCCCGTGTGTGTAGGAAGCACAGTTCTTTTGTTCTGAGCAAGGTCACTGTTCGGACCCCATAAGAAACACAGTAGATTAGAAGAATGATCTTTTCAAAAAGCATAGTGTGTTTCTTGTAGTGCGAGCCATTGTTTGATTCCCAGGCAGAAATGGAGTTGAATCCCATGCAGTTTCTGGTCCTACAAGCAAGAGTTGTTTTCTGGTAAGGAAAGTCACTATTGTGCTCCCATTGCCACACACAGTGCAAATAGCGCTCAATCTGTTCCAGCAAGTACAGTGTATTGGACTGAAGAGGAGCTACTGTTCTTGTCAGTTTCCTAAGCAGAGTTGAACTAGATATGGCCGGTGTGTGTAGGAAGCACAGATCTTTTGTTCTGAGGAAGCTCACTGTTCTGGCCTTATAGGAAACACAGTAGAGTAGAGGAGTGCTCTTTTCTCAAAAGCAGAGTGTGTTTCTCGTAAGGCGAACTAGCGTTTGTTTCCCAGTCCTAAATGGAGTTGAATCACATGCAGTTTGTGGTCCTACCTGCAAGAGTAGTTTCCTGGTAAGAAGAATCACTATTGCGCTCCCATTGTCATACACAGGGCAAATAGCACTTGCATCTGTTCCCAGCATGTACAGTGTATTGGACTGAAGAGGACCTACTGTTCTTGTCAGTTTCCTAAGCCGAATTGATCTAGATATGGCCCGTGTGTAGGAAGCACAGTTCTTTTGTTCTGAGCAAGCTCACTATTCTGGCCCTATAGGAAACACCTTAGAGTAGAAGTGTGCTCTTTTCTCAAAATTATAGTGTGTTTCTTGTAAGGCGAGCTAGCGTTTGTTTCCCAGTCCTAAATACAGTTGAGTCACATGCAGTTTTTGGTCCTACGAGAAAGAGTTGTTTTCTGGTAAGAACAGTCACTATTGCCCTCCCATTGTCATACACAGGGCAAATAGCACTGGCGTCTGTTCCCAACATGTACAGTGTATTGGACTGAAGAGGATCTACTGTTCTTGTCAGTTTCCTAAGCAGAGTTGAACTAGATATGGCCCGTGTTCATAGGAAGCACAATTCTTTTGTTCTGAGCAAGCTCACTGTTCCGTCCCCATAGGAAACACAGTAGAGTAGAAGTGTGCCCTTTTCTCAAAAGCAGAGTATGTTTCTTCTAAGGTGAGCTAGAGATTGTTTCCCGTCCTAAATGGAGTTGAATCCCATGCAGTTTCTGGTCCTACCAGCAAGAGTTGTTTTCTGGTAAGAAGAGTCACTATTGCGCTCCCATTGTCATACACAGGGCAAATAGCACTGGCGTCGGTTCCCAGCATGTACCGTGTATTGGACTGAAGAGGATCTACTGTTCTTGTCAGTATCCTAAGCAGAATTGAACTAGATATGGCCCGTATGTGTAGGAAGCACAGTTCTTTTGTTCTGAGCAAGCTCAGAGTTCTGGCACTATAGGAAACACAGTAGAGTAGAAGAGTGCTCTTTTCTCAAAAGCAGAGTGTGTTTCTTGGTAGGCGAGCTAGCGTTGGTTTCCCAGTCCTAAACGGATTTGAATCACATGCAGTTTCTGGTCCTACGAGCAAGAGTTGTTTTCTGGTAAGAACAGTCACTATTGCCCTCCCATTGTCATACACAAGGCAAATAGGACTGGCATCTGTTCCCAGCATGTACAGTGTATTGGACTGAAGAGGATCTACTGTTCTTGTCAGTATCCTAAGCAGAATTGAACCAGATATAGCCCATGTGTGTAGGAAGCACAGTTCTTTTGTTCTGAGCAATCTCACTGTTCGAACCCCATAGGAAACACAGTAGAGTAGAAGAGTGCTCTTTTCTCAATAGCAGAGTGTGTTTCTTGTAAGACGAGCTAGCGTTTGTTTTCCAGTCCTAAATGGAGTTGAATCCCATGAAGTTTCTTGTCCTATGAGCAAGAGGCAAGAGTTGTTTTCTGGTAGAGAAGAGTCACTATTGTGCTCCCTTTGTCATACACAGTGTAAATAGGACTCGCGTCTGTTCCCGGCAAGTACAGTGTATTGGACTGAAGAGGAGCTACTGTTCTTGTCAGTTTCCTAAGCAGAGTTGAACTAGATATGGCCGTGTGTGTAGGAAGCACAGTTCTATGTTCTGAGCAAGGTCACTGTTCGGACCTTATAGGAAACACAGTAGAGTAGAACAGTGCTCTTTTCTCAAAAGCAGAGCGTGTTTCTTGGTAGGCGAGCTAGCCTTGGTTTCCCAGTCCTAAATGGAGTTGAATCCCACGCAGTTTTTGGTCCTACGAGCAAGAGTTGTTTTCTGGTAAGAACAGTCACTATTGCCCTCCCATTGTCAGACACAGGGCAAAGAGCACTGGCGTCTGTTCCCAACATGTACAGTGTATTGGACTGAAGAGGATCTACTGTTCTTGTCAGTTTTCTAAGCAGAGTTGAACTAGATATGGCCCGTGTTCGTAGGAAGCACAGTTCTTTTGTTCTGAGCAAGGTCACTGTTCAGTCCCCTTAGGAAACACAGTAGAGTAGATGAGTGCCCTTTTCTCAAAAGCAGAGTATGTTTCTTCTACGGTGAGCTAGCGTTTGTTTCCCAGGCCTAAAAGGAGTTGAATCTCCTGCAGTTTCTGGTCCTACGAGCAAGAGTTGTTTTCTGGTAAGAACAGTCACTATTGCCCTCCCATTGTCATACACAGGGCAAATAGCACTGGCGTCTGTTCCCAGCATGTACAGTGTATTGGACTGTAGAGGATCTACTGTTCTTGTCAGTATCCTAAGCAGAGTTAAATTAGATATGGCCCGTGTGTGTAGGAAGCACAGTTCTTTTGTTCTGACCAAGCTCACTGTTTTGGCACTATTGGAAACACAGTAGAGTAGAACAGTGCTCTTTTCTCAAAAGCAGAGTGTGTTTCTTGTTAGCCGAGCTAGCGTTCGCTTCCCAGTCTTCAAAGGAGTTGAATCCCATGCAGTTTTTGGTCCTACGAGCATGAGTTGTTTTCTGGTAAGAAGAGTCAGTATTGCGCTCCCATTGTCATACACAGGGCAAATAGCACTGGAGACTGTTCCCAGCATGTACAGTGAATTGCACTGAAGAGGATCTACTGTTCTTGTCAGTTTCCTAAGCAGAATTGATCTAGATATGGCCCGTGTGTGTAAGAAGCACAGTTCTTTTGTTCTGAGCAAGCTCACTATTTGGACCACATAGGAAACACAGTAGAGTAGAAGAGTGCTCTTTTCTCAAAAGCAGAGTGTGTTTATTGTAAGGCAAGCTAGTGTTTGTTTCCCAGTCCTAAATGGAGTTGAATCCCAGGCAGTTTCTGGTCCTACGAGCAAGAGTTGTTTTCTGGTAAGAAGAGTCACTATTGTGCTCCCATTGTCATACACAGGGCAAATAGAACTGGCGTCTGTTCCCAGCATGTACAGTGTATTGGACTGAAGAGGAGCTACACTTCTTGTCAGTTTCCTAAGCAGAGTTGAACTAGATATGGCCGTGTCTGTAGGAAGCACAGTTCTTTAGTTCTGAGCCAGCTAACTGTTCAGACCCCATAGGAAACACAGTAGAGTAGAACAGTGCTCTTTTCTCAAAAGCAGAGTGTGTTTCTTGGTAGGCGAGGTAGCGTTGGTTTCCCAGTCCTACATGGAGTTGAATCCCATGCAGTTGCTGGTCCTATGAGCAAGAGTTGTTTTCTGGTAAGAAGAGTCACTATTGCGCTCCCATTGTCATACACAGGGCAAATAGCACTGGCGTCTGTTCCCAGCATGTACAGTGTATTGGACTGAAGAGGAGCTACTGTTCTTTTCAGTTTCCTAAGCAGAGTTGAACTAGATATGTCCCGTGTGTGTAGGAAGCACAGTTCTTTTGTTCTGAGCAAGGTCACTGTTCGGACCCCATAAGAAACACAGTAGATTAGAAGAATGATCTTTTCAAAAAGCATAGTGTGTTTCTTGTAATGCGAGCCATTGTTTGATTCCCAGGCAGAAATGGAGTTGAATCCCATGCAGTTTCTGGTCCTACAAGCAAGAGTTTTTTTCTGGTAAGGAAAGTCACTATTGTGCTCCCATTGCCACACACAGTGCAAATAGCGCTCGATCTGTTCCAGCAAGTACAGTGTATTGGACTGAAGAGGAGCTACTGTTCTTGTCAGTTTCCTAAGCAGAGTTGAACTAGATATGGCCGGTGTGTGTAGGAAGCACAGTTCTTTTGTTCTGAGGAAGCTCACTGTTCTGGCCCTATAGGAAACACAGTAGAGTAGAGGAGTGCTCTTTTCTCAAAAGCAGAGTGTGTTTCTCGTAAGGCGAACTAGCGTTTGTTTCCCAGTCCTAAATGGAGTTGAATCACATGCAGTTTGTGGTCCTACCTGCAAGAGTAGTTTCCTGGTAAGAAGAATCACTATTGCGCTCCCATTGTCATACACAGGGCAAATAGCACTTGCATCTGTTCCCAGCATGTACAGTGTATTGGACTGAAGAGGACCTACTGTTCTTGTCAGTTTCCTAAGCCGAATTGATCTAGATATAGCCCGTGTGTAGGAAGCACAGTTCTTTTGTTCTGAGCAAGCTCACTATTCTGGCCCTATAGGAAACACCTTAGAGTAGAAGTGTGCTCTTTTCTCAAAATTATAGTGTGTTTCTTGTAAGGCGAGCCAGCGTTTGTTTCCCAGTCCTAAATACAGTTGAGTCACATGAAGTTTTTGGTCCTACGAGAAAGAGTTGTTTTCTGGTAAGAACAGTCACTATTGCCCTCCCATTGTCATACACAGGGCAAATAGCACTGGCGTCTGTTCCCAACATGTACAGTGTATTGGACTGAAGAGGATCTACTGTTCTTGTCAGTTTCCTAAGCAGAATTGAACTAGATATGGCCCGTGTTCATAGGAAGCACAATTCTTTTGTTCTGAGCAAGCTCACTGTTCCGTCCCCATAGGAAACACAGTAGAGTAGAAGTGTGCCCTTTTCTCAAAAGCAGAGTATGTTTCTTCTAAGGTGAGCTAGAGTTTGTTTCCCGTCCTAAATGGAGTTGAATCCCATGCAGTTTCTGGTCCTACCAGCAAGAGTTGTTTTCTGGTAAGAAGAGTCACTATTGCGCTCCCACTGTCATACACAGGGCAAATAGCACTGGCGTCGGTTCCCAGCATGTACAGTGTATTGGACTGAAGAGGATCTACTGTTCTTGTCAGTATCCTAAGCAGAATTGAACTAGATATGGCCCGTATCTGTAGGAAGCACAGTTCTTTTGTTCTGAGCAAGCTCAGAGTTCTGGCACTATAGGAAACACAGTAGAGTAGAAGAGTGCTCTTTTCTCAAAAGTAGAGTGTGTTTCTTGTAAGGCGAGCTAGAGTTTGTTTCCCAGTCCTAAATGGAGTTGAGTCACATGCAGTTTTTGGTCCTAAGAGCAAGAGTTGTTTTCTGGTAAGAAGAGTCACTATTGCGCTCCCATTGCCATACACAGTGCAAATGGCACTCGTGTCTGTTCCCAGCAAATACAGTGTATTGGACTGTAGAGAAGCTACTGTTCTTGTCAGTTTCCTAAGCAGAGTTGAACTCAATATGGCCGTGTGTGTAGGAAGCACAGTTCTTTTGTTCTGAGCAAGCTCACTGTTCAGACACCTAGGAAACACAGTAGAGTCGAAGAGTCCTCTTTTCTCAATAGCAGAGTGTGTTTCTTGTAAGACGAGCTAGCGTTTGTTTTCCAGTCCTAAATGTAGTTGAATCCCATGAAGTTTCTTGTCCTATGAGCAAGAATTGTTTTCTGGTAGAGAAGAGTCACTATTGTGCTCCCTTTGTCATACACAGTGCAAATAGGACTCGCGTCTGTTCCCAGCAAGTACAGTGTATTGGACTGAAGAGGAGCTACTGTTCTTGTCAGTTTCCTAAGCAGAGTTGAACTAGTTATAGCCCGTGTGTGTAGGAAGCACAGTTCATTTGTTCTGAGCAAGCTCACTGTTCTGGCTCTATAGGAAAAACCTTAGAGTAGAGGAGTGCTTATTTCTCAAAAGCAGAGTGTGTTTCTTGTAAGGCGAGCTAGTGTTGGTTTCCCAGTCCTAAATGGAGGTGAGTCACATGCAGTTTATGGTCCTATGAGCAAGAGCTGTTTTCTGGTAAGAAGAGTCACTATTTCGCTCCCATTGCCAAACACAGTGCAAATAGCACTGGCGTCTGTTCCCAGCAAGTACAGTGTATTGGACTGAAGAAGAGCTACTGTTCTTGTCAGTATCCTAAGCAGAGTTGAACTAGATATGGCCCTGTGTGTAGGAAGCACAGTTCTTTTGTTCTGAGCAAGCTCACTGTTTTGGCACTATTGGAAACACAGTAGAGTAGAAGAGTGCTCTTTTCTCAAAAGCAGAGTGTGTTTCTTGGTAGGCGATCTAGCGTTGGTTTCCAGTCCACAAAGGAGTTGAATCCCATGCACTTTCTAGTCCTACGAGCACGAGTTGTTTTCTGGTAAGAAGAGTCACTATTGCGCTCCCATTGTCATACACAGGGCAAATAGCACTGGAGACTGTTCCCAGCATGTACAGTGAATTGGACTGAAGAGGATCTACTGTTCATGTCAGTTTCCTAAGCAGAATTGATCTAGATATGACCCGTGTGTGTAGGAAGCACAGTTCATTTTTCCCGAGCAAGCTCACTGTTCAGACCCCTTAGGAAACACAGTAGAGTGGAAGAGTGCTCTTTTCTGAAAAGCAGAGTGTGTTTCTTGTAAGGCGAGCTAGATTTGTTTCCCATTCCTAAGTGGAGTTGAGTCACATGCAGTTTTTGGTCCTACGAGCAAGAGTTGTTTTCTGGTAAGAAGAGTCACTATTGCGCTCCCATTGCCATACACAGTGAAAATAGGACACGCGTCTGTTCCATGTGAGTACAGTGTATTGGACTGAAGAGGAGCTACTGTTCTTGTCAGTTTCCTAAGCAGAGTGGAACTAGATATGGCCGTGTGTGTAGGAAGCACAGTTCTTTTGTTCTGAGCAAGCTCACTGTTCGGACCCCATAGGAAACACAGTAGAGTAGAACAGTGCTCTTTTCTCAAAATCAGAGTGTGTTTCTTGGTAGGCAAGCTAGCGTTGATTTCCCAGTCCTAAATGGAGTTGAATCACATGCAGTTTCTGGTCCTACGAGCAAGAGTTGTTTTCTGGTAAGAAGAGTCACTATTGCACTCCCATTGTCATACACAGGGCCAATAGCACTGGCGTCTGTTCTCAGCATGTACAGTGTATTGGACTGAAGAGGATCTACTGTTCTTGTCAGTATCCTACGCAGAATTAAACTAGATATGGCCCGTGTGTGTAGGAAGCACAGTTCTTTTGTTCTGAGCAAGCTCACTGTTTTGTCACTATTGGAAACACAGTAGAGTAGAAGAGTGCTCTTTTCTCAAAAGCAGAGTGTGTTTCTTGGTAGGCGAGCTAGCGTTGGTTTCCCAGTCCTCAACGGAGTTGAATCCCATGCAGTTTCTCGTCCTACGAGCAAGAGTTGTTTTCTGGTAAGAACAGTCACTATTGCCCTCCCATTGTCATACACAAGGCAAATAGGACTGGCGTCTGTTCCCAGCATGTACAATGTATTGGACTGAAGAGGATCTACTGTACTTGTCAGTATCCTAAGCAGAATTGAACCAGATATGGCCCATGTGTGTAGGAAGCACAGTTCTTTTGTTCTGAGCATGCTCACTGTTCGGACCCCATAGGAAACATAGTAGAGTAGAAGAGTGCTCTTTTCTCAAAAGCAAAGTGTGTTTCTTGTAAGGCAAGCTAGTGTTTGTTTCCCAGTTTTAAATGGAGTTGAATCCCATGCAGTTTCAGGTCCTACGAGCAAGAGTTGTTTTCTGGTAAGAACAGTCACTATTGCCCTCCCATTGTCATACCCAGGGCAAATAGCACTGACGTCTTTTCCCAGCATGTACAGTGTATTGGACTGAAGAGGATCTACTGTTCTTGTCTGTTTCCTAAGCAGAGTTGAACTAGATATGTCCCGTGTTCGTAGGAAGCACAGTTCTTTTGTTCTGAGCAAGCTCACTGTTTTGGCACTATTGGAAACACAGTAGAGTAGAAGAGTGCTCATTTCTCAAAAGCAGAGTGTGTTTCTTGTAAGGCGAGCTAGTGTTTGTTTCCCAGTTCTAAGTGGAGTTGAATGCCATGAAGTTTCTGGTCCTACGAGCAAGAGTTGTTTTCTGGTAAGAAGAGTCACTATTGAGCTCCCATTGTCATACACAGTACAAATAGCACTCGCGTCTGTTCCCAGCAAGTACAGTGTATTGGACTGAAGAGGAGCTACTGTTCTTGTCAGTTTCCTAAGCACAGTTGAACTAGATATGGCCCGTGTGTGTAGAAGCACAGTTCTTTTGTTCTGATCAAGCTCACAGTTGAGACCCCATATGAAACACAGTAGAGTAGAAGAGTGCTCTTTTCTGAAAAGCAGAGTGTGTTTCTTGTTAGGTGAGCTAGCGTTGGTTTCCCAGTTTTAAATGGAGTTGAATCACATGCAGTTTCTGGTCCTATGAGCAAGTTTTGTTTCCTGGTAAGAACAGTCACTATTGCGCTACCATTGTCATACACAGGGTAAATAGCACTGACATCTGTTCCCAGCATGTACAGTGTATTGGACTGAAGAGGAGCTACTGTTCCTGTCAGTTTCCTAAGCAGAGTTGAACTAGATATGGCCCGTGTGTGTAGGAAGCACAGTTCTTTTGTTCTGAGCAAGCTCACTGTTCAGACCCCTTAGGAAGCACAGTAGAGTAGAAGAGTGCTCTTTTCTCAAAAGCAGAGTGTGTTTATTGTAAGGCGAGCTAGCGTTTGTTTCCCAGTCCTAAATGGAGTTGAATCCCAGGCAGTTTCTGGTCCTACGAGCAAGAGTTGTTTTCTGGTAAGAAGAGTCACTATTGCGCTCTCATTGTCATACACAGGGCAAATAGCACTGGCGTCTGTTCCCAGCATGTACAGTATTGGACTGAAGAGGATCTACTGTTCTTGTCAGTATCCTAAGGAGAATTGAACTAGATATGGCCCGTGTGTGTAGGAAGCACAGTTCTTTTGTTCTGAGCAAGCTCACTGTTCAGACACCTTAGGAAACACAGTAGAGTGGAAGAGTGCTCTTTTCTCAAAAGCAGAGTGCGTTTCTTGTAAGGCGAGCTAGATTTGTTTCCCAGTCCTAAGTGGAGTTGAGTCACATGCAGTTTTTGGTCCTACGAGCAAGAGTTGTTTTCTGGTAAGAAGAGTCAATATTGCGCTCCCATTGCCATACACAGTGAAAATAGCACACGCGTCTGTTCCCTGTAAGTACAGTGTATTGGACTGAAGAGGAGCTACTGTTCTTGTCAGTTTCCTCAGCAGAGTGGAACTAGATATGGCCTTGTGTGTAGGAAGCACAGTTCTTTTGTTCTGAGCAAGCTCACTGTTCGGACCCCATAGGAAACACAGTAGAGTAGAACAGTGCTCTTTTCTCAAAAGCAGAGTGTATTTCTTGGTAGGCGAGCTAGCATTGGTTTCCCAGTCCTAAACGGAGTTGAATCCCATGCAGTTTCTGGTCCTACGAGCAAGAGTTGTTTTCTGGTAAGAACAGTCACTATTGCCCTCCCATTGTCATACACAGGGCAAATAGCACTGGCGTCTGTTCCCAACATGTACAGTGTATTGGACTGAAGAGGATCTACTGTTCTTGTCAGTATCCTAAGCAGAATTGAACTAGATATGGCCCGTGTGTGTAGGAAGCACAGTTCTTTTGTTCTGAGCAAGCTCAATGTTTTGTCACTATTGGAAACACAGTAGAGTAGAAGAGTGCTCTTTTCTCAAAAGCAGAGTGTGTTTCTTGGTAGGCGAGCTAGCGTTGGTTTCCCAGTCCTCAAAGGAGTTGAATCCCATGCAGTTTCTGGTCCCACGAGCAAGAGTTGTTTTCTGGTAAGAACAGTCACTATTGCCCTCCCATTGTCATACACAAGGAAAATAGGACTGGCGTCTGTTCCCAGCATGTACAATGTATTGGACTGAAGAGGATCTACTGTACTTGTCAGTATCCTAAGCAGAATTGAACCAGATATGGCCCATGTGTGTAGGAAGCACAGTTCTTTTGTTCTGAGCATGCTCACTGTTCGGACCCCATAGGAAACATAGTAGAGTAGAAGAGTGCTCTTTTCTCAAAAGCAGAGTGTGTTTCTTGTAAGGCAAGCTAGTGTTTGTTTCCCAGTTTTAAATGCAGTTGAATCCCATGCAGTTTCAGGTCCTACGAGCAAGAGTTGTTTTCTGGTAAGAACAGTCACTATTGCCCTCCCATTGTCATACCCAGGGCAAATAGCACTGACGTCTGTTCCCAGCATGTACAGTGTATTGGACTGAAGAGGATCTACTGTTCTTGTCTGTTTCCTAAGCAGAGTTGAACTAGATATGTCCCGTGTTCGTAGGAAGCACAGTTCTTTTGTTCTGAGCAAGGTGACTGTTCAGGCCACATAGGAAACACAGTAGAGTAGAAGAGTGCTCTTTTCTCAAAAGCAGAGTGTGTTTATTGTAAGGCGAGCTAGCGTTTGTTTCCCAGTCCTAAATGGAGTTGAATCCCATGCAGTTTCTGGTCCTATGAGCAAGAGTTGTTTTCTGGTAAGAAAAGTCACTATTGTGCTCCCCCATTGTCATACACAGGGCAAATAGCACTGACGTCTGTTCAAAGCATGTACAGTGTATTGGACTGAAGACAATCTACTGTTCTTGTCAGTTTCCTAAGCAGAATTGAACTAGATATGGCCGTGTGTGTAGGAAGCACAGTTCTTTTGTTCTGAGCAAGCTCACTGTTTTGGCACTATTGGAAACACAGTAGAGTAGAAGAGTGCTCATTTCTCAAAAGCAGAGTGTGTTTCTTGTAAGGCGAGCTAGTGTTTGTTTCCCAGTTCTAAGTGGAGTTGAATGCCATGAAGTTTCTGGTCCTACGAGCAAGAGTTGTTTTCTGGTAAGAAGAGTCACTATTGAGCTCCCATTGTCATACACAGTACAAATAGCACTCGCGTCTGTTCCCAGCAAGTACAGTGTATTGGACTGAAGAGGAGCTACTGTTCTTGTCAGTTTCCTAAGCACAGTTGAACTAGATATGGCCCGTGTGTGTAGAAAGCACAGTTCTTTTGTTCTGATCAAGCTCACTGTTGAGACCCCATATGAAACACAGTAGAGTAGAAGAGTGCTCTTTTCTCAAAAGCAGAGTGTTTTTCTTGTTAGGTGAGCTAGCGTTGGTTTCCCAGTTTTAAATGGAGTTGAATCACATGCAGTTTCTGGTCCTATGAGCAAGTTTTGTTTCCTGGTAAGAACAGTCACTATTGCGCTCCCATTGTCATACACAGGGTAAATAGCACTGACATCTGTTCCCAGCATGTACAGTGTATTGGACTGAAGAGGAGATACTGTTCCTGTCAGTTTCCTAAGCAGAGTTGAACTAGATATGGCCCGTGTGTGTAGGAAGCACAGTTCTTTTGTTCTGAGCAAGCTCACTGTTCAGACCCCTTAGGAAACACAGTAGAGTAGAAGAGTGCTCTTTTCTCAAAAGCAGAGTGTGTTTATTGTAAGGCGAGCTAGCGTTTGTTTTCCAGTCCTAAATGGAGTTGAATCCCAGGCAGTTTCTGGTCCTACGAACAAGAGTTGTTTTCTGGTAAGAAGAGTCACTATTGCGCTCTCATTGTCATACACAGGGCAAATAGCACTGGCGTCTGTTCCCAGCATGTACAGTATTGGACTGAAGAGGATCTACTGTTCTTGTCAGTATCCTAAGGAGAATTGAACTAGATATGGCCCGTGTGTGTAGGAAGCACAGTTCTTTTGTTCTGAGCAAGCTCACTGTTCAGACCCCTTAGGAAACACAGTAGAGTGGAAGAGTTTTCTTTTCTCAAAAGCAGAGTGCGTTTCTTGTAATGCGAGCTAGATTTGTTTCCCAGTCCTAAGTGGAGTTGAGTCACATGCAGTTTTTGGTCCTACGAGCAAGAGTTGTTTTCTGGTAAGAAGAGTCAATATTGCGCTCCCATTGCCATACACAGTGAAAATAGCACACGCGTCTGTTCCCTGTAAGTACAGTGTATTGGACTGAAGAGGAGCTACTGTTCTTGTCAGTTTCCTCAGCAGAGTGGAACTAGATATGGCCTTGTGTGTAGGAAGCACAGTTCTTTTGTTCTGAGCAAGCTCACTGTTCGGACCCCATAGGAAACACAGTAGAGTATAACAGTGCTCTTTTCTCATAAGCAGAGTGTATTTCTTGGTAGGCGAGCTAGCATTGGTTTCCCAGTCCTAAACGGAGTTGAATCCCATGCAGTTTCTGGTCCTACGAGCAAGAGTTGTTTTCTGGTAAGAACAGTCACTATTGCCCTCCCATTGTCATACACAGGGCAAATAGCACTGGCGTCTGTTCCCAACATGTACAGTGTATTGGACTGAAGAGGATCTACTGTTCTTGTCAGTATCCTAAGCAGAATTGAACTAGATATGGCCCGTGTGTGTAGGAAGCACAGTTCTTTTGTTCTGAGCAAGCTCACAGTTCTGGCACTATAGGAAACACAGTAGAGTAGAAGAGTGCTCTTTTCTCAAAAGCAGAGTGTGTTTCATGTAAGGCGAGCTAGCGTTTGTTTCCCAGTCCTAAATGGAGTTGAGTTACATGCAGTTTTTGGTCCTACGAGCAAGAGTTGTTTTCTGTTAAGAAGAGTCACTATTGTGCTCCCATTACCATACACAGTGCAAATGGCAATCGCGTCTGTTCCCAGCAAATACAGTGTATTGGAATGAAGAGGAGCTACTGTCCTTGTCAGTTTCCTAAGCAGAGTTGAACTAGATATGGCCCGTGTTCGTAGGAAGCACAGTTATTTTGTTCTGAGCAAGCTCACTGTTCCGTTCCCATAGGAAACACAGTAGAGTAGAAGAGTGCTCTTTTCTCAAGAGCAAAGTGTGTTTCTTGTAAGGTGAGCTACTGTTTGTTTCCCAGTCCTACGTGGAGTTGAATCCCATGCAGTATCTGGTCCTACGAGCAAGACTTGTTTTCTGGTAAGAGAAGTCACTATTGCCCTCCCATTGTCATACACAGGACAAATAGCACTGGCGTCTGTTCCCAACATGTACAGTGTATTGGACTGAAGAGGATCTGCTGTTCTTGTCAGTATCCTAAGCAGAGTTGAACTAGATATGGCCCGTGTTCGTAGGAAGCACAATTCTTTTGTTCTGAGCAAGCTCACTGTTCCGTCCCCATATTAAACACAGTAGAGAAGAAGAGTGCCCTTTTCTCAAAAGCAGAGTATTTTTCTTCTAAGGTGAGCTAGCGTTTGTTTCCCAGTCCTAAATGGAGTTGAATCCCATGCAGTTTCTGGACCTACTAGCAAGAGTTTTTTTTCTGGTAAGAAGAGTCACTATTGCGCTCCCATTGTCATACACAGGGCAAATAGCACTCGCGTCTGTTCCCAGCATGTACAGTGTATTGGATTGAAGAGGATCTACTGTTCTTGTCAGTATCCTAAGCAGAATTGAACTAGATATGGCACGTGTGTGTAGGAAGCACAGTTCTTTTGTTCTGAGCAAGCTCACAGTTCTGGCACTATAGGAAACACAGTAGAGTAGAAGAGTGCTCTTTTCTCAAAAGCAGAGTGTGTATCATGTAAGGCGAGCTAGCGTTTGTTTCCCAGTCCTAAATGGAGTTGAGTCACCTGCAGTTTTTGGTCCTAGGAGCAAGAGTTGTTTTCTGGTAAGAAGAGTCACTATTGTGCTCCCATTGCCATACACAGTGCAAATGGCACTCGCGTCTGTTCCCAGCAAATACAGTGTATTGGACTGAAGAAGAGCTACTGTTCTTGTCAGTTTCCTAAGCAGAGTTGAACTAGATATGGCCCCTGTGTGTAGGAAGCACAGTTCTTTTGTTCTGAGCAAGCTGACTGTACGGACCCCATAAGAAACACAGTAGAGTAAGAGTGCTCTTTTCTCAAAGCAGAGTGTTTTCCTTCTAAGGCGAGCTAGCATTTGTTTCCCAGTCCTAAGTGGAGTTGAGTCACATGCAGTTTTTGGTCCTACGAGCAAGAGTTGTTTTCTGGTAAGAAGAGTCACTATTGCGCTACCATTGCCATACTCAGTGAAAATAGCCCTGGCGTCTGTTCCCAGTAAGTACAGTGTGTTGGACTGAAGAGAAGCTACTGTTCTTGTCAGTTTCCTAAGCAGAGTTGAACTAGATATGGCCCGTGTATGTAGAAGCACATTTTTTTTGTTCTGAGAAAGCTCACTGTTCGGACCACATAGGAAACACAGTAGAGTAGAAGAGTGCTCTTTTCTCAAAAGCAGAGTGTGTTTCTTGGTAGGGAGCTAGTGTTGGTTTCACAGTCCTAAATGGAGTTGAATCACATGCAGTTTCTGGTCCTACGACCAGGAGTTGTTTTCTGGTAAGAAGAGTCACTATTGCCCTCCCATTGTCATACACAGGGCAAATGGCACTGGCATCTGTTCCCAGCATGTACAGTGTATTGGACTGAAGAAGATCTATTGTTCTTGTCAGTTTCCTAAGAAGAGTTGAACTAGATATGGCCCGTGTTGATAGGAAGCACATTTATTTTATTCTGAGCAAGCTTACTGTTCCGTTCCCATAGGAAACACAGTAGAGTAGAAGAGTGCCCTTTTCTCAAAAGCAGAGTATGTTTCTTCTAAAGTGAGCTAGCGTTTGTTTCCCAGTCCTAAAAGGAGTTGAATCCCATGCAGTTTCTGGTTCTACGAGCAAGAGTTGTTTTCTGGTAAGAAGAGTCACTATTGTGCTCCCATTGTCATACCCAGGGCAAATAGCACTGACGTCAATTCCCAGCATATACAGTGTATTGGACTGAAGAGGAGCTACTGTTCTTGTCAGTTTCCTAAGCAGAGTTGTACTAGATATGGCCCCTGTGTGTAGGAAGCACAGTACTTTCGTTCTGAGCAAGCTCACTGTTCGGACCCCATAGGAAACACAGTAGATTAAAAGAGTGGTCTTTTCTCAAAAGCAGAGTGTGTTTCTTGTAAGGCGAGCCAGAGTTTGTTTTCCAGTCCTAAATGGACTTGAATCACATGCAGTATTGGTCCTAAGAGCAAGAATTGTTTTCTGGTAAGGAAAGTCACTATTGTGCTCCCATTGCCATACACAGGGCAAATAGCACTGGCCTCTGTTCCCAGCATGTACTGTGTATTGGACTGAAGAGGATCTACTGTTCTTGTCTGTTTCCTAAGCAGAGTTGAACTAGATATGTCCCGTGTTCGTAGGAAGCACAGTTCTTTTGTTCTGAGCAAGGTGACTGTTCAGGCCCCATAGGAAACACAGTAGAGTAGAAGAGTGCTCTTTTCTCAAAAGCAGAGTGTGTTTATTGTAAGGCGATGTTCCCAGCAAGTACAGTGTATTGGACTGAAGAGGAGCTACTGTTCTTGTCAGGTTCCTAAACCGAGTTGAACTAGATATGGCCCGTGTGTGTAGGAAGCACAATTCTTTTGTTCTGAGCAAGCTCACTATTCTGGCCCTATAGGAAACACAGTAGAGTAGTTGTGTGCTCTTTTCTCAAAATCAGAGTGTGTTTCATGTAATGCGAGCTAGCGTTTGTTTCCCAGTCCTAAATGGAGTTGAATCACATGTAGTTTCTGATCCTATGAGCAAGAGTTTTTTCTGGTAAGAAGAGTCACTATTGCGCTCCCATTGTCATTCACAGGGCAAATAGCACTGGCGTCTATTCCCAGCATTTACAGTGTATTGGACTGAAGAGGATATACTGTTCTTGTCAGTTTCCTAAGCAGAATTGATCTAGATATGGCCTGTGTGTGTAGGAAGCACAGTTCTTGTGTTCTGAGCAAGCTCACTGTTCTGGCCCTATAGGAAACACAGTAGAGTAGTTGTGTGCTCTTTTCTCAAAATCAGAGTGTGTTTCTTGTAATGCGAGCTAGCGTTTGTTTCCCAGTCCTAAATGGAGTTGAATCACATGCAGTTTGTGGTCCTACGAGCAAGAGTAGTTTCCTGGTAAGAAGAATCACTATTGCGCTCCCATTGTCATACACAGGGCAAAAAGCACTGGCATCTGTTCCCAGCATGTACAGTGTATTGGACTGAAAAGGAACTACTGTTCTTGTCACTTTCCTAAGCAAAGTTGAACTAGATATGGGCCCTGTGTGTAGGAAGCACAGTTCCTTTGTTCTGAGCAAGCTCACTGTTCTGGCCTTATAGGAAACACAGTAGAGTAGAAGAGTGCTCTTTTCTCAAAAGCAGAGTGTGTTTCTTGTAAGGCGAGTTAGTGTTTGTTTCCCAGTCCTAAGTGGAGTTGAATCCCATGCAGTTTCTGGTCCTACGAGCAAGAGTTGTTTTCTGGTAAGGAAAGTCACTATTGTGCTCCCATTGCATTACACACTGCAAATAGGATTCGCGTGTGTTCCCATCAAGTACAGTGTATTGAACTGAAGATGAGCTACTATTCTTGTCAGTTTGCTAAGCAGAGTTAAACTGAATATGGCCCGTGTGTGTAGGAAGCACAGTTCTTTTGTTCTGAGCAAGCTCACTGTTCGGACCCCATAGGAAACACAGTAGAGTAGAAGAGTGCTCTTTTCTCAAAAGCAGAGTGTGTTTCTTGTAAGGAGAGCTAGCGTTTGTTTCCCAGTCCTAAATGGATTTGAGTCACATGCAGTTTCTGGTCCTACGAGAAGAGTTGTTTTCTGGTAAGAAGAGTCACTATTGAGCTCCCATTGCCATACACAGTGCAAATACCACTCGCTTCTGTTCCCAGCAAGTACAGTGTATGGGACTGAAGAGGAGCTGCTGTTCTTGTCAGTTTCCTAAGCAGAGTTGAACTAGATATGGCCCATGTGTGTAGGAAGCACAGTTCTTTTCTTCTGAGCAAGCTAACTGTTCGGACATCATAGGAAACACAGTAGTGTAGAAGAGTGCTCTTTTCTCAAAAGCAGAGTGTGTTTCTTGTAAGCGAGCTAGTGTTTGTTTCCAAGTCAGAAATTGAGTTGAATCACATGCAGTTTCTGGTCCTATAAGCAAGAGTTGTTTTCTGGAAAGAAGAGACACTATTGCGCTCCCAATGCCATACACAGTGCAAATAGCACTCGCGTCTGTTTCCAGCAAGTACAGTGTTTTGGACTGAAGAGGAGTTACTGTTCTTGTCACTTTCCTAAGGAGAGTTGAACTAGATATGGCCTTGTGTAGGAAGCACAGTTCTTTTGTTTTGAGCAAGCTCTCTCTTCTGGCCCTATAGGAAACACAGAAGAGTAGAAGAGAGCTCTTTTCTCAAAAGCAGATTGTGTTTCTTGTAAGGCGATCTAGCCTTTATTTCCCAGTCCTAAATGGAGTTGAATCCCATGCAGTTTCTGGTCCTAAGAGCAAGAGTTGTTTTCTGGTAAGAAGAGTCACTATTGCGCTCCCATTGCCATACACAGTGCAAATAGCGCTCGATCTGTTCCAGCAAGTACAGTGTATTGGACTGAAGAGGAGCTTCTGTTCTTGTCAGTTTCCTAAGCAGAGTTGAACTAGATATGGCCGGTGTGTGTAGAAAGCACAGTTCTTTTGTTCTGAGCAAGCTCACTGTTCTGGTCCTATAGGAAACACAGTAGAGTAGAGGAGTGCTCTTTTCTCAAAAGCAGAGTGTGTTTCTCGTAAGGCG
Organism: Peromyscus eremicus; assembly: GCF_949786415.1. Lineage (NCBI taxonomy): Eukaryota > Metazoa > Chordata > Mammalia > Rodentia > Cricetidae > Peromyscus > Peromyscus eremicus. Next base: position 373,581 of record NW_026734329.1, on the reverse strand, counting down.
AACTAGCGTTTGTTTCCCAGTCCTAAATGGAGTTGAATCACATGCAGTTTGTGGTCCTACCTGCAAGAGTAGTTTCCTGGTAAGAAGAATCACTATTGCGCTCCCATTGTCATACACAGGGCAAATAGCACTTGCATCTGTTCCCAGCATGTACAGTGTATTGGACTGAAGAGGACCTACTGTTCTTGTCAGTTTCCTAAGCCGAATTGATCTAGATATGGCCCGTGTGTGTAGGAAGCACAGTTCTTTTGTTCTGAGCAAGCTCACTATTCTGGCCCTATAGGAAACACCGTAGAGTAGAAGTGTGCTCTTTTCTCAAAATTATAGTGTGTTTCTTGTAAGGCGAGCTAGCGTTTGTTTCCCAGTCCTAAATACAGTTGAGTCACATGCAGTTTTTGGTCCTACGAGAAAGAGTTGTTTTCTGGTAAGAACAGTCACTATTGCCCTCCGATTGTCATACACAGGGCAAATAGCACTGGCGTCTGTTCCCAACATGTACAGTGTATTGGACTGAAGAGGGTCTATTGCTCTTGTCAGTTTCCTAAGCAGAGTTGAACTAGATATGGCTCGTGTTCGTAGGAAGCACATTTCTTTTGTTCTGAGCAAGGTCACTGTTCGGTCCCCATAGGAAACACAGTAGAGAAGAAGAGTGCTCTTTTCTCAAAAGCTGAGTATGTTTCTTCTAAGGTGAGCTAGCGTTTTTTTCCCAGTCCTAAATGGTGTTGAATCCCATGCAGTTTCTGGTCCTACGAGCAAGAGTTATTTTCTGGTAAGAAGAGTCACTCTTGTGCTCCCATTGTCATACACAGGGCAAACAGGACTGGCGTCTGTTCCCAGCAAGAACAGTGTATTTGACTGAAGAGGATCTACTGTTCTTGTCAGTTTCCTAAGCAGAGTTGAACTAGATATGGCCGTGTGTGTAGGAAGCACGGATCTTTTGTTCTGAGCAAGCTCACTGTTTTGGCCCTATATGAAACACAAGAGTAGAAGATTGATCTTTTCTCAAAAGCAGAGTGTGTTTCTTGTAAGGCGAGCCAGCGTTTGTTTTCCAGTCCTAAATGGACTTGAATCACATGCAGTTTTTGGTCCTAAGAGCAAGAGTTGTTTTCTGGTAAAGAAAGTCACTATTGTGCTCCCATTGCCATACACAGTGCAAATAGCATTCGCGTATGTTCCCAGCAAGTACAGTGTATTGGACTGAAGAGGAGCTACTGTTCTTGTCAGGTTCCTAAACCGAGTTGAACTAGATATGGCCCGTGTGTGTAGGAAGCACAATTCTTTTGTTCTGAGCAAGCTCACTGTTCTGGCCCTATAGGAAACACAGTAGAGTAGTTGTGTGCTCTTTTCTCAAAATCAGAGTGTGTTTCTTGTAATGCAAGCTAGCGTTTGTTTCCCAGTCCTAAATGGAGTTGAATCACATGTAGTTTCTGATCCTATGAGCAAGAGTTTTTTCTGTTAAGAAGAGTCACTATTGCGCTCCCATTGTCATTCACAGGGCAAATAGCACTGGCGTCTATTCCCAGCATTTACAGTGTATTGGACTGAAGAGGATATACTGTTCTTGTCAGTTTCCTAAGCAGAATTGATCTAGATATGGCCTGTGTGTGTAGGAAGCACAGTTCTTGTGTTCTGAGCAAGCTCACTGTTCTGGCCCTATAGGAAACACAGTAGAGTAGTTGTGTGCTCTTTTCTCAAAATCAGAGTGTGTTTCTTGTAAGGCGAGCTAGCGTTTGTTTCCCAATCCTAAAAGGAGTTGAATCACATGCAGTTTCTGTTCCTACGAGCAAGTTGTTTTCTGGTAAGAAGAGTCACTATTGCGCCCCCATTGTCATACACAGGGCAAATAGCACTGGCCTCTGTTCCCAGCATGTACAGTGTATTGGACTGAAGTGGATCTACTGTTCTTGTCAGTTTCCTAAGCAGAGTTGAACTCAATATGGCCCCTGTGTGAAGGAAGCACAGTTCTTTTGTTCTGAGCAAGCTCACTGTTCAGACCCCATAGGAAACAGAGTAGAGTAGAAGAGTGCTCTTTTCTCAAAAGCAGAGTGTGTTTCTTGTAAGGCGAGCTAGAGTTTGTTTCCCAGTCCTAAATGGAGTTGAATCACATGCAGTTTCTGTTCCTTCGAGCAAGAGTTGTTTTCTGGTAAGAAGAGTCACTATTGCGCTCCCATTGTCATCCACAGGGCAAATAGCACTGCCGTCTGTTCCCAGCATGTACAGTGTATTGGACTGAAGAGGATCTACTGTTCTTGTTAGTTTCCTAAGCAGAGTTGAACTAGATATGGCCCGTGTTCGTAGGAAGAACAGTTATTTTATTCTGAGCAAGCTCACTGTTCTGTCCCCATAGGAAACACAGTAGAGTAGAAGAGTGCCCTTTTATCAAAAGCAGAGTATGTTTCTTCTAAGGTGAGCTAGCGTTTGTTTCCCAGTCCTAAAAAGAGTTGAATCCCATGCAGTTTCTGGTCCTACGAGCAAGAGTTGTTTTGTGGTAAGAAGAGTCACTATTGCGCTCCCATTGTAATACACAGGGCAAATAGCACTGGCGTCTGTTCCCAGCAAGTACAGTGTATTGGACTGAAGAGGATATACTGTTCTTGTCAGTATTCTAAGCAGAATTGAACTAGATATGTCCCGTGTGTGTAGGAAGCACAGTTCTTTTGTTCTAAGCAAGCTCACTGTTCGGATCCCATAGGAAACACAGTAGAGTAGAAGAGTGCCCTCTTCTCAAAAGCAGAATGTGTTTCTTGTAAGGTGAGCTAGCGTTTGTTTCCCAGTCCTAAATGGAGTTGAGTCACATGCAGTTTTTGGTCCTAGGAGCAAGAGTTGTTTTCTTGTAAGAAGAGTCACTATTGCGCTCCCATTGCCATACTCAGTACAAATAGCACTCGCGTGTGTTCCCAGCAAATACTGTGTATTCGACTGAAGAGGAGCTACTGTTCTTTTCAGTTTCCTAAGCAGAGTTGAACTAGATATGGCCCCTGTGTGTAGGAAGCACAATTCTTTTGTTCTGAACAAGCTAACTCTTCGGACCCCATAGGAAACACAGTAGAGTAGAAGAGTGCTCTTTTCTCAAAAGCAGAGTGTGTTTCTTGTAAGGCGAGCTAGCGTTTGTTTCCCAGTCCTAAATGGAGTTGAGTTACATGCAGTTTTGTTCCCACGAGCAAGAGTTGTTTTCTGGTAAGAAGAGTCACTATTGCGCTCCCATTGCCATACACAGTGCAAATAGCTCTCGTGTCTGTTCCTAGCAAATACAGTGTATTGGACTGAAGAGGAGCTACTGTTCTTCTCAGTTTCCTAAGCAGAGTTGAACTAGATATGTCCCGTGTGTGTAGGAAGCACAGTTCTTTTGTTCTGAGCAAGGTCACTGTTCGGACCCCATAAGAAACACAGTAGATTAGAAGAATGATCTTTTCAAAAAGCATAGTGTGTTTCTTGTAATGCGAGCCATTGTTTGATTCCCAGGCAGAAATGGAGTTGAATCCCATGCAGTTTCTGGTCCTACAAGCAAGAGTTGTTTTCTGGTAAGGAAAGTCACTATTGTGCTCCCATTGCCACACACAGTGCAAATAGCGCTCGATCTGTTCCAGCAAGTACAGTGTATTGGACTGAAGAGGAGCTAATGTTCTTGTCAGTTTCCTAAGCAGAGTTGAACTAGATATGGCCGGTGTGTGTAGGAAGCACAGTTCTTTTGTTCTGAGGAAGCTCACTGTTCTGGCCCTATAGGAAACACAGTAGAGTAGAGGAGTGCTCTTTTCTCAAAAGCAGGGTGTGTTTCTCGTAAGGCGAACTAGCGTTTGTTTCCCAGTCCTAAATGGAGTTGAATCACATGCAGTTTGTGGTCCTACCTGCAAGAGTAGTTTCCTGGTAAGAAGAATCACTATTGCGCTCCCATTGTCATACACAGGGCAAATAGCACTTGCATCTGTTCCCAGCATGTACAGTGTATTGGACTGAAGAGGACCTACTGTTCTTGTCAGTTTCCTAAGCCGAATTGATCTAGATATGGCCCGTAAGTGTAGGAAGCACAGTTCTTTTGTTCTGAGCAAGCTCACTATTCTGGCCCTATAGGAAACACCTTAGAGTAGAAGTGTGCTCTTTTCTCAAAATTATAGTGTGTTTCTTGTAAGGCGAGCTAGCGTTTGTTTCCCAGTCCTAAATACAGTTGAGTCACATGCAGTTTTTGGTCCTACGAGAAAGAGTTGTTTTCTGGTAAGAACAGTCACTATTGCCCTCCGATTGTCATACACAGGGCAAATAGCACTGGCGTCTGTTCCCAACATGTACAGTGTATTGGAC